>NC_134125.1:22992500-23327500 GCF_040939455.1 Microcebus murinus
AGTCAGACACTTAGGGACACGCAGCTCAGCGTTCGAGAGGCTCTGGCGTGGCCAGGCGGGTGGAGAAGGGAAGCCAGCGCGAGGCTCAGGCTTGGCGGCCCAGGCCCGCTGTCCTGTGCAGGGCTGAGCTCTCTGCAGTTGAGTTTCCTGCAGAGACGTCCTCAGGGAGGCCGAGACCCAGGATCGTGCAGGAAAGCAAACTGCAGAGAGCAGGGGCTGGATGAGGGGGGGGTCGGAGGACAGGCGTGGGGCTCCCGTGGTAACAGGGGTGCACAATGAAGAGGACATTGTCTTTTGTGACCCTAAGAGGGAGGACAGATGGGGCCTAAAGCCATGCAAAAGAAGAGACCTGGGCCCTGGAGCTGAAGTGGGCCTGGCCTGTCCCTGAGTGTCCCTGGAGAAGATCACACGACATCCATGGTCCGTGTGCTCTGTCCATGGCTCCCTGCCCCACCTGCTGTCCCACACAGAGCCTCTGAGGCGAGCAGGCCACAGCCTTCCCAGTGATCTCTCTCCCAGCGCAGCTCCCAGGAGCGGGTCACACCCTGCCTGAGCGGGGCTTGCCCAGCCCCGTGGAGCAGCACAGACAGGAAGACCCATCTTCGCCGACTTGTGGCTGGGCGAGGAGAGGTGGGCCTTGGGGCTCCACTAGGGGCCTTGGGGAGCAGAGCTCAGAGGTTCTCCCCACGCCTGCTCTCCTCCCCTCCCCTCCTCCCTCCCTCTGCTCCCAGAGGCTCAGGCCAGCAGAGGAATCAGGGCGCCCCGAGGGGCCTGCACAGCCAGGGCCCCCGTCCCAGGACTGTCCCCACACTCTGCAGGGCTGTCTCTGAGGTGGCAGGAGCATTTGCTCCACGTGCCCAGGGTGGGATTGGAAGATGCCGGTCCCCACTTACAAGGTGCTGATCCCCGCTCAGTGCCCAGTGAGGAGGGACAAGGATTTGAGGACCCGGGAGGCTCCCGCCAAAGGGCTCAGCTGCCTCCTCTCCCCTAAACTCACACTCAGCGTTTGTGCCGCTGTGCAGTGTCCGTCTGGGATTGGCAAATGTTCATTATTTCGATTCTCCTGCTCATTCTGCAATGTGGGTCAGCAAGAGGCTGGGAGGGAGAAGGGGCCCCCAGGGAGAGGCTGGGACCAGGGACAGCTCCTGGCCATCTGGCCACCAGGCTCTGCTCTGCCTGGGAGGAGGAAGAGGCAGCAGCTCCTGGTGCCCTGGAGGGAGGTGCTCCCTGTGCCCACTGGGCTTCCTGCTCTGTGTCCCCCGGGCGCCCCGCTGTGAGCCTGAGCTCCCAGGACTGTCCTGTAACCGCACGGGAAGCTGGGCAGGGGAGGTGGCTGTGAGCAGACCTGAGACTAAGGTGCATTGGGCACGGACACTGCCCAGCTCCGCCCTTTTGGGAAGACAAAGTGCCCAGTGGGGCAGACAGGACACATGGGTTTGGGGGGCCTCTGGGCAGCAGGGGGCGCTGTGGCCTGTCCCTGAGGCCTGTGCTGTGGGTCCCAGCTGGGAGCCCCACCTGGCCCTGGTCTGAGCCCTGTGGCCCTGCTCACTGGGCCAGCAGCTGTGTCCTCACTGGTCCCTGGGGAGCCACGGAACAGCCCTGCCCAGACTGGCCACTCCCAGGGTCAGCTTTCCAGGCAGGGGTCCGAGGCAGGGCCCAGGGTGGGGCTAAGACAGCCCAGGAGTGGCTGGTTTCCGTGAAGGGTCTCAGTCTACCCCTGGACTTCCAGAGGGGTAAGTAGGACTTGGTGGCTCAGAGCCCGCTGAGGGTCCTCAGGACACAGGGCTGAGGGGTCTCCCATGTCCTGGCGCCTCTGCGTCTCCCACTTCTCATTCACTGCTCGGGGACTTGGGCCAGGTGTCAGGCTGGGGATGAAGGACCAGGGATCTTGGATGTGTCCCTGTCCACTGACCCCGCCCTCACTCTGTCTGGCCTGAGGTTCTGGGTCCTGGACCCAGTCTGTGCTGACTTGACCGTCTGTAGCTCCCAGTGTGGGGGCAGTGGCCCCATTTCTGTCCCTAGAAGCAGTAGAAATGCTGGGTCTAGCTTTATTGTATCCTATTTCATTTTTTTTCTGGTACCAGAGCTCCCAGGCTGTGGTGACTCCAAAACACGTTTGTCAGCATCTCCCTGGGCAGCAGCAGCTGGCCATGCTCTGAAGGCCCACTTGGGTGGAGGCAGTGGAGTCAGTGAGGCCAACCCTGCACCCCAGCCAGCACCAGCCAGGCTGGGCAGGGCAGTGGGGGTGGGAGCTGTCACCTCCTCTCCCCGCCCGACTCAGGAGGGCCCATGGCAGACCTGGACCTCCACCCCATCCCCGGCAATGACAAGAATGGCATGGGACCAGGCACGGCTAGTCAGCACCCAGCACCCATCCTGACTCCTGACGTGGGGTCCTGACAGCCAGGAGGGCGGAGCTGTGACCCACCTGGTGACGAGAACCCTGGACAGAGGGAGCGAGTCGGGTCACTGGCGTCCAGCTGTCCCCTCCCGCCTGGCGTCAGTGGGCACCACAGAGTCCCGTGGTCGGCGGACCTCCCACCCGTCTGAGGGGACGCGTCTGTGGAAGCCACTGCTCCCCTTCCCGAGCGCGGCGGGCAGCCCTGGGCCAGGGAGGGTCAGGGCCCCGCTCTGCTGCACAGTGGGAAGCGGAGCCACCACCCCCAGCCCGGCGTCACTGGCAGGATGGTCCCCTGGCAACAGAGGGTTAAATAACAGCCACACGCTCCTAATATAATACTGCAGAGTCTGGGGTACAAACACTGTCACTTGTCTTATCAAGAACCAGAAAAATGACAACTGAAATGAGGGATGAAATCCACACACGCGGACTCTGCAGTGTTAGCAGCGCAGACGCTGAAATGACGTCACAGAGGTTTGTAAAGCAACAGCAGGAAATCCCTGGGATGAGTGCCTGCAACCACTCCTTCAACAAAGGGAAAAGGAGGAAATATCAGAAAATAGAGATATATAAGCTCAAACCAAATAAATATTACACAGCTGAAGAATACACTAGCTGGGATTTTCAAAAGAAAGTTCAGGAAGAACACGAGAGCTGGTAACATTGGAGAATCCACCACTGGGGAAGGTTTTCCTCGCCACGTGAGAATGAAGTGAGCATCAGGGGGTGAGGGACTGAAAAGCTAGGGATCTGGTTTGACCCAGGGAAAGTTAAAGTGGACAGTGTAGAAAAAACAACTCCACATCGCCCTGCACACGCACGCCCACACACACACACACACACACACACACACACACACACACACACACGCCAGGCTGGTGCACAAGTAATTATTCTACAAGTTTTCTACTCAGACACAAACTTTTGTTTCTTTTTTGTGGCTTCAGTAATTGGAATCATCTCTTCGGCTAAGCTTTATTCTTTTTATGACAAAATAATATTTACTGCATATTCATTTGGGTGAGAAATTGTTCAAACGTCATTTTTAAGACGATAGCACTATGTACCCCATTTTCTCTTAGTCTCACATTTTGAAAGGTCATTCCAAAGGCTCTCACAAATCAGGGTCATATGAGACTTGCACAGTGGACAGAGCAGTGGGGAGGCAGGGCTGGCTCTGGGACACTCTGGTCGCCATGTCACACGACAGTGTTTCTGAGACTGGAGCCCAGGGGCCAAACGGAGCCTGCTCCTGAGAGATGTGGGGTGATCAGAGCTGGGACCAGCACCTGCCCTGCCTGGTGCCCTCTGCTCAGGGCACAGCTGTGACCTCCCCACCCCCTGGGACCACACAGCCCCGCCCCCGCCCACCCCTGACACCCTCAGGCACAGGGGCCTGACCAGGGCCCAGGGGGGCAGAAAGCCGGGGCCATTTGCATGGAGGAGCCTCCCCTCTCAGGGTATGAAGAGGGGAAGGACAGACCTGGGGAAGCTGCTGCAGCTGCGGGCACAGAAGGCAGCACTCGGGACAGTCCCGCCATGGCCTGGGCCCCGCTCCTGCTCTCCCTCCTGGCTCACTGCACAGGTGAGCTGACTCGGGCCAGGGAAGGGCCCTGGGAAGACCGTGGGGCCCTGCTCTGTCCTCTTGTCTCCAGACCCAGAGTCACCATGTGTGTGTCTCCCCCTTCCAGGGTCCTGGGCCCAGTCTGCGCTGACTCAGCCGCCCTCGGCATCTGGAGCCCCGGGGCAGAGCGTCACCATCTCCTGCTTGGGAAGCAGCAGCAACATCGGGGGTTATTATGCGCACTGGTACCAGCAGCTCCCAGGAACGGCCCCCAAACTCCTCATCTATCGTAACAGCGGTAGACCCTCTGGGGTCCCTGCCCGATTCTCTGGCTCCAAGTCTGGCAGCTCGGCCTCCCTGACCATCGCGGGGCTCCAGGCTGAGGATGAGGCTGACTATTACTGCCAGTCCTATGACAGCAGCCTGAATGGTCACACAGTGCTGCAGCCCCACGGGGAAGTGAGACAAAAACCTGCCCCTGCTTTTTCTGATCACGGTCATGACTGCCTGTGACAAACACCAGGCAAAACATTCACTGTGGCCAACCCCAGGCATTCATGTCTGAAGATCTCTCAGCGCACAGACCTGCTTTAAATGCTCACTGACCTTCCAAAGTCAGTGACCTTGCCTCTTTCATATTGTTTTTTAAAACATCTTTATTAAGATATATTATAGAGATTGGATCAAGATGGGGGACGAGAAACACCACCAGACAGAGTGTCTCTGCAGAAAAGACAGATTCTAGCAGAATTAGAAAAAAGAAGCAATAAGAGGAGCATACAGTGGACGAGGGTCGGAAGGAGGGGTACCTGAGACCCCGGGAGACTCCACGGGAGGAGGCTGTGGAGGAGAACTGGAAGCTGAGACCCCCGGAGCAGCCCGGAGACCAGTGGGAAGGGTAGGTGGATCAGTCACCTTTCTCCTCCCCTGCATCTGGGACTGCTGGTGGGCTCCCCAGCTGGTGGAGAGACCTGGGGACACCAGCCCAGAGACGGCCGCCGCCAGCGAGCAGTGAGCCAGTAGCAGACACGACACCAGGCTCCCAACTCCCGATCTGCACCTCCGTGTGCACAGACCCGAACTTCGAGGCAGGCGCCATATTGCCTCCTTCTCCCCTTCCCCGACCCTACCCGAGGCTGCCCAAAGAGACAATATAGCCACCAGGCAGAGGCACCTCCAATTAAAGGGACCTTCCCTTTCGGGACCCTACAGCTGACTAAGGGGAACTCATACTGTGAGCTCCCTACCCACCAGCCCTCCCAGTTGCTGCTGGCACGGTGATCCCAGGAGAACGGGGCAGACCCTGAGGCTGAGAGACATAGACTCACTTGGGCTCCCTGTGGGTGAATTGGGACCGGCACTGCTCTCCCTGGTGGGGATATAGTTTGAACTCTGGGGCCCAGAGGTCGGACCTGCAGACCAGATCTCGGGCACCAAGGTCTTGCATTGCCTGGGGCACAGAAGGGATATACGTGAACAGTCTGTTGAGGTGTGTGTGCCTTCAGGGGCAGATCGGCGTCCTAGAGGGCAAGCCTCCTCCCAAAAGGAGGCCGTACACCCAACCCAGGTGGCGTTCCTGCCCAGGGAACCTCCCCGCCGGCATCATAGGCAGAGGAGGCCTGGTGGCGGGTGGTCTGGCATGGTGGCAGAAGCCCAGGAGTAACTGCAGATGTGGGGAGGGTGGAAAGAAGCGAGGCCCGCTCCAGACTGCGGGTCTCGACAGCCCCACCTCCACACACACGCAGACTCTCTGACTGAGTGGGGCCATTCCAGCCCCTCCCTGACAGCTTTTCCTGGAATCAAAAAACAGAACTTTGACCCCTGCTAAAGGCATTGGTGGTGCCTGAGGGCAGGCTTACCAAACCCAGCTCCGCCCAGACTCTCTCCTAGGCCAGCCCTCACTGAGGGGCAGAAAAGGACACACCTGGAAGTCCCAGGGCCCCACCGACCACCTGAGGCTCTATAGTGCCTCCCCAGAGGAACAAGAGCTGATGATAGGACACAAAAACAACAGCGTGGCCTGTTCCTCCAAGCAAGCACGACCTACTGACAGGGAGGACATCCTGCACACCCTTTCACGGCACCTACTGACTCATTATACAGGGAGTGGTCGAATCTCACCCACAGACACCACCTACCGGTTCAGAAACTAAACAAGGCTTATGAATACCCAAACAAAAACCTAAAGAAAAGAAACAACTGATCAACATGGGATGAAATCAGCGAAGGAATTCCGGAAATATGAAGAACCAAACGGAAAACACACCTGCAAAGAGGAGCACCAGCCCCCTAGAAATAGGCACCAAACAAAGTTAGGCAACCAAAATGTCAGAAGGGAAATTTCGTATGTGGATCCTAAGAAAACTCACCAACCTGCAAGAACAACTCAATAACCAACACAAAGAAACCATAAAAAGCCTCCAAGACCTAGAACAAAAGTTCACTAAAGAAATAAACACAATGAACAAAAGTTTAACCGAACTCCTGGAAATGAAGAATCAATTCAGGGAACTACAAAACACAGTGGAAAGTCTCAAGAACAGGGTAGATCAAACAGAGGAAGAATTTCAGAGATTGAAGATAATACCCTCTAACTAAATAAAACAGTCACAGAGATAGAGCAGAGAAACAAGAGAAAAGAGCAAAGCCTACAAGAGATGTGGGATTATGTGAAGAAACCTAATGTGAGGGTCATAGGGTTACCAGAAGGGGAAGAAGACAACACTCAAGGGCTGGACAAGCTATTTGAAGATATAATAGAGGAAAATTTCCCAGGTCTTGCTAAAAATCTTGATATACATTTCCGGCAGAGAGCACGGTGAGACACGCAGCGGCCAGTTCCCGAGGGGCCTGTTGGGCCCTCTGGGCCTTCCAGGCCCTCCGGCTCCAGGTGAGCTGGGGGTCCTTCCCAGGATGGGCCTCGGCCTCTGCCCTGCAGGAACCCGGCGCCCTTGCTGTGGCTGCCCTCCAGTGAAGCCCAGGCCTAGAAGCAGCAGCGAACGTCTCTGGCAACCCCACCTTGGTGACCTGATGATGGCGGCCGGCCGCCTGGTCTTTTGACCCAGCCCTGCCCGGCCTAGGCTAAGCCCCTTCCAAGCTTCCAGAACGCGACGCCTTTGGGAGGCTGCAGGTGTGGCGGGGCGAGAAGTATGGCGACCGTCCAAACCCTGAGGAGGGCCGTTAGGGTTTGGAGAGCCTGAGAAGGCCGGTCTGTGGGCGCAAGCTCGGTCACCTTCTTGGGCCGTGGAGTGGCGCAGATCCGGGTCTTGCTGTGCCCGCTCTGTACCAAAGGGGTGCGCCCTACTTAGGCCTGACAACGGCGGACAAAGGCCTTAACGGGCCTGGACGGTGAGCCGAGCCCGGGACGACGATGGGTGGAATGGTTAGCGGGCCTTCGGGCGGTTGGTTATCGTTCTGCCACCAGACAGAAGAAGAAAAACACAACCACATTTGGAAATGCCCACCACCTTTTGGGAAGATTTACTGGCCAATTATAGAAGAAGGCCTGTGTATATAATATGAAAAAGCTGTTCTCAACTTTCCCCCCAACCTTTTAAAAGGAAACGTTTACTACATCTAATCCTTCTAGAAGTAAAGAGGTTGACGACGTATGATAAAGTAGAGTTAGAAAATAACACATCTTGTAAATGCCAATTTGTTAAAAAAAAAAAAAGAAAAGAAAAAATCAGAGGAAAAAAATTTCTTCTGGAAATGACTTTTTGAAATGGAATTGTTAGACCACCTCTGGAAGCGACACGTGTTCACATTTGTTCAGTGGGTTAAAGGATATGGAGCGGAAAACCTTGAGAAGGAAGAGAAGATTCTGTGCCAGAGTGGTCATATTTAGAAGACATTTTCATATCATAAGCATTGTTTTGTGTTTGCATTTTGTTCCTCATTACTGTATATATAGTTCACAAAACTAAGTACTTTTTTGAAATATCTAGTCTTTCTAGATGTTCTGAAGTGCCTGATATATGTTAAAAGTAGAAGTAGTAATACCCTTTGTGAATACCTTTTCGTTAAAATTCATATGAAATTTTGGGGGGGAATGGCTAAACCACCTCTTGAGTAGTACACATTGTGTTTGTGCAGGGGTTCAGGGGAGGAGGGAGGACAAGGAGGAGCTCTATGCCAGTGCGCTTATAGTGAGGCAAGATTAACCATAGTTCCTATGTCTGTGCATTTTGTCTTACCTGTGTATATAGTGTATATAAAAGACAAACAAGTCCTAATTTACATCTAGTCTTTCTAGATGTTAAAAGAGGTTGCCAGTGTATGACAAAAATAGAATTAGTAAACTAATAGTTTGTACATTTTTGTTTTTAAATTCGTAGGAAAGATTGTCTTCTGAAAAATCTGAGCATTAATAGCCCACTGGGTTGGTGGAGGAGGGAAGGGTTCTAGGCCAGAATGTTCATATTTTAAAGACACTTTCAAATTATAACTGTTACATGTGCGCAGTTTATTCACAACTGCTGTGTATATAGTGGACAAATAAAATCCTTACCCGAAACATCTAGTCTATCTAGATGTTTACAAGTGCCCAACGTATGTTAAATGTAGAGGTAGTAAAATATAACTTTGTAAATATCTTTTTGCTAGAGTTCACAGGAAATACTGTCTTTTGGGAATAGAATTGTTAAACCATCTCTGTGAGCAGTATAGTACCATCTATACTCCTTCAATGGTTTGGAGGAGGTGGGAGGGAAGGAATTGGCAAAAGGACATTATCAGATATCAGTTTTCTTATGTTTTGTGCATTTTGTTTTGCTGTGTGTATATATGGATATATATAATGTATATAATGGATAAATGAGTCCTAATATTCCAATATCTAGTCTCTAGATGTTAAAGAGGTTGCCAGTGTATAATAAAGTAGTTAGTAAAATTAGCACATTTTGTACACTTTGTGTTGAAATTCATAGGAAAGCTTGTCCTCTGTAAATTACTTTTGGATATGAATTTGTTCGACCATTTCTAAGCATTACATATGCCTGTACTTGTCCACTGGATATAAGGCAGAGAGAAGGAAATGGAATGGTTCAAGACCAAAATGGTCATATTTAGACGATACTTCAGATTATAACCATTGCTATGTGCGTGCAGTTTTATTTAACAGTGCTGTTACATAGTGGACAAGTTCTTATATGAAATATCTAGACTTTCTAGATATTTAGAAATGCTTGATGTATTTAAAAGTAGAAGTAGTAAAATAACACTTTGTAAATAGCTTTTAAAATCTGATGTCCAGATGGTTTCACACCCGAATTTTACCACACTACAAAGAAGATCTAGTACCTATCTTGCAGAAACCATTCCACAACAACGAGAAGAATAGAAACCTCCCTGACACCTTTTATGAAGCAAATATTACTCTGATACCAAATCCAGGAAAGGATGCAACAAAAAAAGAAAACTACAGACCAATATCCCTAATGAATCTAGATGCAAAAATTTTCAACAAAATCTTAGCTAACCGAATCCAGACGCTTATCAAAAAAAATAATCGAACACGACCAAGTGGGCTTCATCCCAGGGATGCAGGGATGGTTCAACATACGTAAATCTATAAATGCAATTGACCACATAAACAGAAGCAAAAACAAAGACCACATGATTCTTTCAATAGATGCAGAAAAAGCTTTTGACAAAATTCAACACCCTTGCATGATACAAACACTTAAGAAAATAGGCATAGAAGGGACATACCTAAAAATGATACAAGCCATATATGACAGACCCATAGCCAACATCATACTGAATGGGGAAAAATGGAAAGCATTTCCACTTAGAACTGGAACCAGACAAGGCTGTCCACTATCTCCACTTCTATTCAACATAGTGCTGGAAGTCCTGGCTACAGAAATCAGACAGGAAAGTGGAATTAAAGGTATCCAGATAGGGGCAGAAGAGATCAAACTTTCACTGTTTGCTGATGATATGATATTATATTTAGAAAACCCCAAAGATTCAACCAAGAAACTCCTGGAACTGATAAATGAATTTAGTAAAGGCTCAGGATACAAAATCAATACACAGAAACAGAGGCATTCATATACGCCAACAACAATCAAATTGAGAACCAAATCAAAGACTCAATTCCCTTCACAATAGCAACAAAGAAATTAAAGTACCTAGGAATATATCTAACCAAGGAGGTTAAAGACCTCTACAGGGAGAACTATGAAACACTGAGGAAGGAAATAGCAGAGGGTGTAAACAGATGGAAATCCATACCATGCTGGTGGGTCGGCAGACTCAACATCATTAAAATGTCTATACTACCCAAACTGATCTACAGATTCAATGCAATACCTATTAAAACCCCACCAGCATTCTTCACAGATATAGAAAAAATAATTTTACACTTCGTATGGAATCAAAGAAGACCCCAAATATCAAAATCAATTCTAGGCAACAAAAACAAAATGGGAGGTATTAATATGCCAGATATCAAACTATACTACAAAGCTGCAGTAATGAAATCAATCTGGTATTGGCACAAAATTAGAAACATTGACCAGTGGAACAGATGTGAGAACCCTGATATAAAACCATCCTCATATAGCCATCTAATCTTTGACAAAGCAGACAAAAACATACGCTGGGGAAAAGAATCCCTTTTCAATAAATGGTGCTGGGAAAACTGCATAGCCACTTGTAGAAGGCTAAAGCAGGACCCACACCTTTCATCTCTCACAAAAATCAACTCACGCTGGATAACAGACTTAAACCTAAGGTATGAAACTATTAGAATTCTAGAGGAAAATATTGGAAACACTCTCCTAGACATTGGCCTAGCCAAAGAGTTTATGAACAAGTCCCCAAAGGCAATCACAGCAGCAACAAAAATAAATAAATGGGACATGATCAAATTAAAAAGCTTCTGCACAGCCAAAGAAGTAGTCATGAAAGTAAACAGACAACCTACAGAATGGGAGAAAATTTTTGCATCCAACACATCCGATAAGGGGCTGATAACTAGAATATACTTAGAACTCATGAAAATCAGCAAGAAAAAATCAAATAACCCTATTAAAAAGTGGGCAAAGGACTTGAACAGAAACTTTTCTAAAGAAGACAGAAGAATGGCCAACAAACATATGAAAAAATACTCAACATCTCTAATCATCAGGGAAATGCAGATCAAAACCACAATGAGACATCACTTAACTCCAGTGAGAATGGCCTTTATCAAAAAGAATCCAAACAATAAATGTTGGTGTGGATGCGGAAAGAGAGGAATACTCCTACACTGCTGGTGGGACTGCAAACTAGTTCAACCTTTGTGGAAAGCAATATGGAGATACCTTAAAGGATACAAGTGAATCTACCATTTGATCCAGCAATCCCATTGCTGGGCATCTAACCAAAAGATCCAATGACACTCTACAGAAAAGATACCCGCATTCGAATGTTTATAGCAGCACAGTTCATAACCGCAAGGCTGTGGAAACAGCCCAAGTGCCCATCAATCCAAGAATTGATTAATAAAATGTGGTATATGTATACCATGGAGTACTATTCAGCTGTAAGAAACAATGGTGATATAGCACATCTTATATTTTCCTGGTTAGAGCTGGACCCATACTACTAAGTGAAGTTTCCCAAGAATGGAAAAACAAGCACCACATATAGTCACCAAAAAACTGGTATTAACTGAACAGCACCTGAGTGGACACATAGGTACTACAGTAATAGCGTATTGGGCAGGTGAGAGCGGGGAGGGGGGCAGGTATATCCATACATAATGAGTGAGATGTGCACCATCTGGGGGACAGTCATGCTGGAGACTCAGACATGTGGGGGAAGGGGGGAATGGGCATCTATTGAAACCTTAAAATCTGTACCCATATAATATGTCGAAAAAAAATGATATATTATAATGTGTATGCCATAAATTTCACCCTTTTAAAATATACACTTCAAATTTTCTTTAGTGTTTATTGAGTTGTGCAACCATCACCATAACACGAATTTAG
Source organism: Microcebus murinus (assembly GCF_040939455.1). NCBI lineage: Eukaryota > Metazoa > Chordata > Mammalia > Primates > Cheirogaleidae > Microcebus > Microcebus murinus. The sequence continues at coordinate 23,004,451 of NC_134125.1, forward strand.
AATATTTTCATCACCCTACTAATAAACACCTATTAGTCTAATAGCTAATATTACTATAACTTTGGCTTGTATATCCAATTTTCATTTTCCACATAACTTAGGAGATTAACAAATGAAAATGTTTACTAGGTTAATTTTCACACAAGAAATATGTCAAGACATACTTTAGTACTTCATTCATTTTTATTGCCAAGAAAAAGACTCCATGGTATGTATGTCCTACAGGTTGTTAAACCATTTATGAGTTGTTGGACATTTACTTTGCTTAAAGCTGTTCATTTTATGAGTAAGGCTGCTGTAATCATTGGTAAACAAGTTCCAAATTTCCCTGTGGATTAATGTGTGTATTTTTCTTGGGTTTGGTAGCAGTGGACTTTCAGGGTGATATAATTACTGTTGTTGAGGAAATGTCTGATTTCTTTCCAAGGGGGCTGCACCACTTTACATTCGCATGAATAACACACTAGAGTTCCAACTTCTCCCCATTCTCATCAGCATTTGTCATCACGGGTCACTGTGTTTGTGGCCACCCCAGGGGGTCTGCAGCGGTCCATCTCTTTGACTCGATGGCATTTCCCTGGTGGCTCATGGTGTGGGACCCACTCGTGTGCCACCTGCTTCCAGTCACGCAGGGCAGCGAAGGTCTGAGGCCCTTCCCGAGTCTCTCACTCAGGACACGCTAGACTGAGGCGGGTTGAATCCCACACGCAGCCTGCCCCCCACGGAGCGGACACGCCTGTCCCAGCACAGACTCCTCTCAGGGGCAGCGACGGCAGAGCGGGGTGACACCCCCGTCCCAGGCCAGAAGACGAGGCGCCCTGTGGACCCCGCCTCTGCTGGCGCTGCAGCTCCAGGCTCCAGGCCTGTGCTAGAGCCGGCTCCTGCGCAGCCACCGTCCCTCCCCACGGGACACACGGCAGGTCCAGCGAGTGTCCCCTGTGCCTCAGCAGAGCATGCGCCACTGGGAACCGGGACTCGGATGGGGACGTGGCTGCAGTAGCTTCTCTCTGTGCTCACACGGTGCCAGCAGCATTGGCCACACAGCCCATCAGCTTCCAGACACCCTCATGACAAAGAACGCAGAACAGGATTCTAGGAAAAAATAAAAGTTCCTGTAGATGGAATGAGATTTAAGTAAGTGTAGAGGTAGACTACATCAATGGGTAGAATTTTGTTAACAAAAATATAAAAAAAAATACATTTAATATGCCAAGAAAGAAATCAGACCTAACAGGTACAGTGTTCGCTACCTGGGTGATGGGCACAGGTAACTTGGGCTCAGGCAGTACAGAAGCAATTCATGGAACCAAAACATTTCTTCCCATGGAGTAATCTGAAATTTTAAAATAAAAAAAGAATAAATGTATTTGAATAAATGCTAGTCAAAATTTTTATTGAATCTTAAGATTGTTTTGATAATAATATGGGAAAATTTAAATCCAGGAAAAGCCTCAAATGTTTTGCAAATGAACACAAAACGAGTGGACACACACTTACATTTTGAGACACAGACTACAGCAATATTAATGTCAACAGTCTAAGACTATTGCTGGAACAAATACAAGAAAGTTTCATTAACAGTTCAGAAATAGTCCTAGGTATGAAATGCACTAGGATGCATTTAAAGTACCATGTAGCAAACACGAGGACTCAATGACCAAACAGAGGCATGAATCACAACAAAAGCATTGCTTCCAAATTTTGTACACAGCGAGATTGAGAATGATATGTAGGAAAAGTATTTTAGCTTAATTTAAAAGAACAAGCAGTCCCCCCCTGGTGGAATAACACAGAAAGCCTTTCACTACTCAGGAACTACTTGAGAACTGACAACATGAGTTTCAGATTTTCCATCCCACACAGCAGGCCGTGCAGGGCTGGGATCTTGAGAGAAACAGAATGAGGTGGCGTCACGGACGTGGGCTCCGCCACTGACTGGGCAAGCCAGGGAGCCTCCCTGGGCTGTCCTGATCCTGCGCAGACTCGAGTGGGCACCGGGGCTCAGGGTTGCAGCCCCGCTCCGGGTGCAGGGAAGCCTCCCAGCGCTGGGCCTGCCTCCCCTCGGGGCCAGCCTGAGCTCCAGGCCACTCGTGATACGCAGTGTTTCTCACAACGGCGTGCAGGGGGCTTCCTCGGTAAATTAAAGTTGTTTTGAGTTGGGGCCTCTGAGAATCATGTGAAAAGAAAGGCTTAGACAAGAAAGTGATTTATTTGGGGTGGAGGGACACTGGAGACAGACACATGGGGAGGGGGCTGGCATGGGAGGGGGTTCACACCACAGCCCCGAACCCTGTGAAAGGAGAGAGGGGGGAAGGACGGGCAGGACCAGCCTCAGACAACAGGCAGATATGAGGATGCCCCAGCAGGCAGAGTAGGTCCTTGCCCATGGGGAGCCCGATGGAGGATCCTGCTTCCTGCAGGGGGACCTGGCTGCAGGGACCCCAGGCTCATCACTGCCTCAGCCAGCCCAGGGGCAGGGGCTCAGTCACCTGTGCTCCTCCCTGCAGGTTCTCCTGGACAGAGGTCTGGGTGGGCACTTCCATGGCCACAACAACTGTCCTCTGCTGCTGTGTCCACCCTCAGGACAGGGCTGTGTCCTGCTCCACCTACACCACACGCAAGGTCAAACCTGAGATGTCCTGGGGTTGGGGGCCTTGGGTACCCACAGGCCCTGCAGCCCCTGAGACGCCCCCTCTGCCCAAGCTGCATGCCAGGGACAGGGGCTGTGGAAGACCTGACTCACAGCAGCCAACTCTTCTGGGGTCAAAGTGAAGTCCTCAGGCCTGGGGTGTCCTCTGGAGCCATCCTGATCCTGCTCGAGTGCTGGCTCTTCCTGCTCCAGTGACCTGGGTCCTGCCCCAAAACTCCTGTTCCATTCCCAGCATCTAACACATGGCAGGCCTTCCTTGAATATTCTTTTAAAATATGAATGAACAACTCAGCCTCAGTTCCCTGCCAGATGATTATTCTCACACCCCCATTATTCCTATGAAAAGGTAAATGAGTTCCCTGGACATGAATCTCTCTAAATTGTGCAAACTTCTTTCCACACTGTCACTCCATGGTGACAAATGCACAAACAACCCTACCATAGTCCTGAGCCCTGCTCTTCCCTGTGGCCTTCCCTGCATCAGCTGCAGCATCACAGTCTCTCTGGGGTCAGCCTTGCCCCAGTGCACCCTCTGGACTGTCACGTCCTCTCCCACAGCCTGGAATTTAGTCTTCTGTCCCCATGTCCCACCTCAGAGGCACATGCCATTCCTCCCCTTCCCTACTTCCTCTGCTGTCATCTCCCTCAGCCACCCAGGAATGTGTCCTGCCCATTCTGTGCTTCAAGGTCTCCTATAATTTTCGTCCTGGATTGAGTCTCTAATAGGGTGACAGAGGACTGGCACAGCTGTGGGTAAACATCTCCCCTTAAATGAAGGAGCCTCGTGGCCCTGGGCATTGTCCCCACTGGATGCCTCAGCCCCACCCCCACCCCCTCTGCCCCACACCAGTGTCTGCCACCCCCTCTCTGAGCCTTGCTCTGGACAGGGCTGAGCATCCCACAGTCTATGTTCCCTTTTATGAACCCCATTTCCCCTCAGTGACCTTCTAGTCACACTGAGCAAGTGCCCCTCCTCTGAGCCGTCGTCCCAGAGAGACCCTCTCTGTGCTCCTGTCCGGAGCAGGTGACACGCTCTCATGACCAGGAGTCCACATGGGCCTCCTGTGATAGGGCCTCCTCTCACCCATTTTTGCCAACAATTTCCACAGAGTCTCTGAAAAGTTCAAAGAAAACATAGACAGTTACACAGCTACTAAGAAATATAAACAATTTCCTAATTAAAAAAATGTGCAACAGAAGGTGAAATGTATCCAGATGACATAACATCATATCACTATATATAAAGTAAAAATTCATAAAACTGTGCACCGTGCATATACTATGTATCAGTCAATTTCAGAATGTCACTCCCACCCTGACCTCCCACTGGAGCCCGTCTCTCCCCACAGACAGGGCAGGGGCTGCTGCAGCCATGGCAGGTGCAGGAGCTCAGGGGGGCCCAGGACAGAGCAGTGGGTGTGGCTGGAGCCCCAGAGCCAGGGGAGGGGCTGCAGGGCTGTGGGCTAGGCGGGGACAGACCAGGAAGGGGCTGAGGGGTGAGGACTGTGGGGTTCATGCAAACAGCCCTGAGGAGTCACTGACAGAATTTAATCCTGGGGTCACCTGCCTGTCCTGAGTGCAAAGCTCTCTCCGGGTTCCTGAGGACAGAGGCCTGAGGGAATCAGAGGATCCTGGTCATAGTTATTTATCACGAGAACCTCACAGTCTAGGAGTGTGGGACCATTGACACAGTTAAGCAGATTTGCATCTGGGACACAGTGAGGAAGGGATGGTGTCTGCATTCATCTGCCCAGGAATCAACATCTCTGAAGAGACATTAAAATGTCACACTGACCTTCCTAGTAAACTATAAAGCATATAAGTAAGAACATAAAAATAAGGAAATTATGTTTAGAATGATACAGCTGGAGCCCATTCTACTAAGTGAAATATCACAAGATGGTCATGCAAGCACCGCATGTACTCACCATTGATCTGTGTATAAATTGATCAATACTTATGTGCACACAGAGTAGTAACATTTACTGAGTGTCCAGCAGGTGGGAGGGGGTTGTGGGATGGATATTCACACCTAATAGGTGCAGTTCACACCCTATGGGAGAGGGACAAGCTTGAAGCTCTGACTCAAGCGGGACAAAGAAAATAGATATACCCGCAATATTTGCACCCTGTAATATGCTGAAATTAAATGAATGAATCAACAAATTAATAAAGAAACACCTTGCATTCTCTGTAAAACAAAATACTAATAAGAAATATAAGACACAAATAATCAGAAAAATATAAATTTAGGAAGAGAAAATTCACTTCAAAAACTTAAGAAATGTGTTAGACTATGAACAAGTAAATGTTATTCACACCAACCTACTAATTTTTCACAAATTGTATCTAATCAGTATCCTCAATGTGTAAGTTTTGAAATGTTTTCTGAGTTTCTGAATTTTAAACACATCACTGAACCAATTCCTAGTGGTTCTTCCATTCCATTCGCCTGAACAGCCTGTCCTGCCATTCAGATCAGCTCAATGTTCCAGCAACTGAGGAGCCTACAAAGATGGCACATGAGTGTCATTTAGGTTTTTCTAGAATGTAGAATAACATGGGTGGCTGGTGCCTAAAAAAGTTATATATGCACATGGTCGCTCCTCGCATAGTCCAGGGTTCCTTCCGGGAGTGAGAAACCCCAGTGATCACTCACAGTGTACTGGGGTCACTCCACCAGGGAGTCAGCCCATGGGTGTGTGACCAGAGACAGTGACTGGGGAGCTGCAGAGACCAGCTGGGCTCTCATGTCTCTGGGCCATGGGGAGGTGTGTGCCTGGGACCAGCAGGGGGCGCTGGGGGACTGCCCTGTGGTCCCTACACAGATGCTCAGGGAGGACCAGTCACTTGAAAGACCCTGGTCCTGGGAGCTGGGCCCTGTGCTCACTGATGGGGACTCAGCAGCTGTGTCCTCTCTGGCCGGGCACAGTCCCCTGAGCAGGGCCCTTTGTATGGTCCCAGCAGCTGCTTCCTCCCAGGGCTCCCCCAAGGGGCAAAGCAAAGCCCCCTTCCACAGTGTGCAGTGAGAGCTGAGCTCAGCCCAGGGCTCAGGGAGGGGCTGGGCAGTCCCTGGATGGAAACACGTTTGCATGAGCAGCCCCTCCTCTGCAGAGGGTGGGGACAAAAGGAGTCCTGGGCAGCCCAGCTCCACTGTGGAGACCAGGGGCTGTGTGCACCATGGCCTGGGCTCCTCTCCTGCTCGTGCTCCTCTCTCACTGCACAGGTAGGGACAGTTCTTAGAGATTAGCTCTCAGTTTCCATCCGGTATCAGCCTCTTAGTCTCAGGAGCCCAAGAAAAATTTTACCTTGGTCTCAACCCATCTCCCGTTTGTGTCTGTGTTTCCAGGATCCCTGTCCCAGCCTGTGCTGACCCAGCCTCCCTCTGCATCTGCCTCCCCGGGAGCCTCGGCCAAGCTCACCTGCACCCTGAGCAGTGGGTACAGCAACTATGGCATTGCGTGGCTTCAGCAGCAGCCAGGGAAGGCCCCTCGGTACTTGATGTATGTTTACAGTGATGGAAGCCACAGCAAGGGGGACGGGATCCCCGATCGCTTCTCGGGCTCCAGCTCCAGGGCTGACCGCTACTTAACCATCTCCAACGTCCAGCCTGAGGACGAGGCTGACTATTACTGTGGTGCAGATTATAGCATTGGTGGTTCATATGGTTGAAGCACAGTGATCCAGATGAATGGGGAAGTGGGACAAAAACTGTCTCCTCTGCTACCAAGGCTGCCACCTGGCTCCCAGAAACAGTGCCTGCTGGTCTGAACCCTGAATAATGTTGATTTTTTTCTTAGAAATTTTGCAATTCAGAGGACATCCATTCTGATTCCCGTCAGTGCTTCCTTGGGAACCAGGCTGCTCGGCCAGGCTCCTGTAGAGTGAACAGATCTGTAGCAATGATGGAAACGTAGCAACTGAGCCTGTCACCCCATGCTGATTGCTACATTGTCCCTACATGGAAATGCAGGGACAGTCTCCTTTCCAGATTCAAACACTGAGACTCCAGAACATACCTCGCTCCTGCCTCTCGGAGGTTTATTTAAATGACTACATTTAACGTTAACTTTATTCACTTCTAAGAAATTTTCAACTTCTCTCTACATGCTAGAAAGAACACTCTGAATAAATGAAGAGAGAGGGAATAAATTTGTGAGTGGTGTCAGAATAAACCTTATGACCTTTGTCTGTTTTTGAAGGTTGTCTTAGGTTTGGGCAGTGAGAGACAAGGTTGAGGAATTGATGCGAAGATTCGGAACATGAGAAGTGATGTGCAATAATCTCAGATAAAATGTCACTTGGACAGGTCTGAGCTAGAAAGTATTTTAATCTTCAAAAAAGTAGTCAAGAAACACTTAGGCACTGGTGGAATGGAGCCCTGGGAAAGCCTGTTTCCCCATACAGGACAATGGGGACACTGGTAAAAATTGTCTACATCAACTTAAGAACTCCAGACATTTATTAATGGCTTGCAACAATTTGACTACCATTTAACAAAAAGTGGGAGCTTTGTAAGAAAAATAACTATGTGGTTTTTATTGCATATCTCCCTAGACACTGAGAAGCCCTGGAATTCAACACCTTTGAAACCATAGCAGCTATGAAAATAAGGAGAATCATATCCATGGGGTTCACAAACAAAAAGGTTTGTACTTTTTCCAAAAAGTCCTATCCGCAAACAGCTGTCATTGTTGAGTGTTCTGGATGGCCTAGGAAAAGCCTCTTTCTCAGCACTTTTCTGAAATGGAATCAACCCGGAGGTTGTTTAGTGGAAGCTGCTCCTTCCTCCACTTGCTGTGGAGCAAGTGCAGGCCTTTGTTAACACTGAGAATATGGAGGGCGTTGGAGACAGTGGCATGGGATAGGCAAAGAAAATGATCAAAATTCTTGTATTGGAAAAAACTGTGAAGTGTGGAATGTCCAAAGGTGGTGTTGATAAGCTCTGACACATTCCTGTGGATAGAGAAGAGCATTTATACGCTCAGGCTATTTCTATGGCCAGGTAAGATCCTTCTCCGCTGGCTAAAACTGAAGATCTGTGCAAAGATGAACTGGAAGCCAAGGCAGAGCTGCCAGCTGCAACAGCGCTGAAAATGCCCCACCTCGTGCAGCGAGTGTCTGGGAAAGGCTGAGACATGCGCTGTTTTGAGGCATCCAAGGGAATCTCTGCCCAATAATTAAGCATTAATGGAATTATCTGCGACTTCCATGTCCACATAGGCAGAGAATATAAATTTAGGTCAGAAAACCATGAAACATTAAACCATCAACAATAAGAACGACTAGGACAACACAAATCATCAGGGAATGGATCTCATTCCGAGCTGTCACATTCTATTACTGAAAATCTGTAATATTCCAAGTGATATTTTGAGGCAGATAAAGAAACAAGAAAGTATTGTTCCAATAGACTACTAAAGGACAAACATTACAGGAATAACAAAACACAACACAAAGACTAAAATACAAAAACGTTGTTGAAAACTATCCCCAAATAATCACAGACATTGGAACTACGAGAGAAAGACTTTGAATCAGCTATATAAAGAAAATCATGTGAAAAATTAAGGGAAATCTCAGAAGAATGTCTCTTCATATATGGAATATTAATAAAGAAAAAAAGAAGAAAGAATAACTCTACATGAGGTAGATGAACTGATTATTATTCTGCCAGAGAAACAGGAACATACCAGAATTTAAAAAATGGGCAGAACTTGAGGGACCCGTGTGGCACCATCCCGTGTGTCAACATACACATAGTGAGAGTCTCAGAAGGACAACAGCAGGGGAAAGGGACAGAAAAGTGTATTTGAAAAATGATGGCCAAAACCTTCCCTGACTGTTGTGAAAAGCACATCTGAGACGCTCCATAAACACTGACAGAAATCCATCAGAGCCGATGATTACCGTGGGCATGAGGAAAGCACCACAGACGGAGGAAACATTAAAGGCTGACAAGACAAGTAGGCAAAGACAGTGACTCCAGGAGCCTGTCGTAATTCCTCATCGCGTCCATGATGTAATAAGTGGTGACAGGTCCAGCTCTTACCCCGTCCACAACTCCAGGACGGGACCAGATTCTGAAATAGTTGTTTCCTGACATTGCACGTTGGACAATGAGGAGAACCACACTCCGCAACCTCAGAGAAGAAATACAAATGCAATTTCTTGTATTACATTTAGCATATTTATAATGGCTGATTCATAGTGTTTCTCTCATAGTTCCAATGTCTGTGATTATTTGGGGATATTTTTCAACAAAGTTTTTGTATTTCACTCTTTGTGTTGTGTTTTGCTATCACTGATACGTTTTGCCTTTTGCAGTCTATTGCGACACTACTGTCTCGTTTCTTTATCTGCCTCATGATTTGCACAAGCAGAGCTGGACCATCTGGACACACAGGTGCACACATGCGTGCAGCACATGCACATCCACTCACACACAGCTGCACACACGCATATTTGCACACACGTACACATGTGCACTCAAGATGAGCCCTCCAGAGGCTGCAGATTTACTTCTAGACTCATATTTTGGCCCAAAATAAGGTGAAGCACCAGCTGATCATCAGTGTGTCACTGAGCTGAGGATACACAGGTGAGAGTCACAGGTACAGGGATGACTGGGATTCTCAGAGCAGGACCCTGGAGAGCAAGTGGCTGCACAGACGAAGATCTCTGTGACTCTGCACACGGCCACTTTGGCTTTGGCTGAGCAAAGTGACAACGTGCAGGGGGATTATATCTTGATGAACAGGCCTTGGGAGAAGGAACATAAATCTGCTGCCTTGGATTCTCCTGATTCTTCGGACCTGCTTGCCCAAGGGCCTACGCCTAATATTCTTCCTATCTCAGTTTAAACAACACTTACGATGGGATGCTTCTCACACCCACCCACCCCTGGAGGAGGTGAGACCCCACAGCTCACCACCCTAGTGACCCAGGGGGGCAACTGGAAACCCTCTTTGCATGTCCAATGCACATGGAGGCTGCCTATTTGCTGGAATGAAAACCCTCTGATACAGAAAAGGAGGTGCGGAACAGAAGGTGAAAGCTACCCAGAAGACAACACATTATACCACTACAAATAAAATGAAAATGTATACAAATTATATATGATGCATATAATGTACAATAAAATGTTAAAATTGTGACATTGACCTCCCTACAAGGTGGGACAAAATTTCCCACCTTGACCTCAAGTTTGAGCAGGGGCTGCTGCAGCCATGGCAGGTGCAGGAGCTCAGGGTGGCCCAGGACGGAGCAGTGGGTGTGGCTGGAGCCCCAGAGCCAGGGGAGGGGCTGCAGGGCTGTGGGGTGGGGGGGCCAGACCAGGAAGGGGCTGAGGGGTGAGGACTGTGGGGTTTGTGCAAACAGCCCTGGGGAGTCAGTGCAGGATTTTAAGCAGGGGTGGGGAGTGGGGGGTGGGGAGGTGTGTGGGTTGGGGGGATGTGATCTGCTGGACATGACATGGAATTATCAGTCTGGAGGGCATCAGCGAGAGGCCTGCGGGAAGCAGGGCATCCTGAGTCCAGGAGTCTGGGGATATTCACACAGTTAAGGCACATTGGCACCCGGGACGCAGTGAGGAAGGAATGAATGGTCTCTGCATTCACCTGCCCAGGCAGTCAGCGTTTCTGCAGAAACATTAAAGTGTCACACATATAGTCCTAGTAAACTATAAAACATATGAGTAAGAAAATACAAATAGAGAAATTATATTTAGGAGACCTTAAAAACATACTGGTACTTAGAAAGAGAAGCAGAAAAGGAGTGAAAAAAGAAAAGAAAAGAAAACAAAACAAAACAAAAAAACCCGCCACAAAATGCTGGTATGAAATATATGACTCAGATAAACACAAAATACAAATTAGCAATGTAGACCTCAACTATTAAAATTAAGAAATGTGTTGCTCTATGAACTGTGAAATGTTATGACTGCTGAACTAGTAATTTTACACAATTCAACTCTAGTCGGTATGAACATTCTGAAATGTGTGACTATTGAAAAATTTTTTTCTATTTTTTTCTTTCTTTCTTTTTGACCTTTAGGGTCTGTACTGCATGAAAAGTTTTCTGAATTGCTGAAATTTAAACATACAAATGAACTAGTAGCTTGAACATTTCCCTTCTACAACATCTCCCTCAACACAAATTGACACCATACAAACCAGTTCAGATGTTCTAGCACATGTGGTGCCTACAATGATGGCACAAGAGGGTCATTTAGAATTTTCTAGAATGGTTTCTGAAAGAGTTATATATGCACATGGTCGTACCTCTGTTAGTCCAGGAATCCTTCTGGGAGTGAGAAACCCCAGAGATCACTCACAGTGTACTGGGGTCACTCCACCAGGGACTCAGCCCATGGGTGTGTGACCAGAGACAGTGACTGGGGAGCTGCAGAGACCAGCTGGGCTCTCAGGTCTCTGGGCCATGGGGAGGTGTGTGCCTGGGACCAGCAGGGGGCGCTGGGGGACTGCCCTGTGGTCCCCACACAGCTACTCAGGGAGGACCAGTCACTCCAAGGAGCCTTGGTCTGGGGCTTGGGCCCTGTGCTCACTGATGGGGACTCAGCAGCTGTGTCCTCTTTGGCCTGGCACAGTCCCCTGAGCAGGGCCCTTTGTGTGGTCCCAGCAGCTGCTTCCTCCCAGGGCTCCCCCAAGGGGCAAAGCAAAGCCCCCCCCCTCAGTGTGCAGTGAGAGCTGAGCTCAGCCCAGGGCTCAGGGAGGGGCTGGGCAGTCCCTGGATGGAAACACGTTTGCATGAGCAGCCCCTCCTCTGCAGAGGGTGGGGAGAAAAGGAGGCCTGGGCAGCCCAGCCCCACTGTGGGGACCAGGGGCTGTGTGCACCATGGCCTGGGCTCCTCTCCTGCTCGTGCTCCTCTCTCACTGCACAGGTAGGGACAGGCCTGGGAGACTCAGGGCAGCCCCAATTCCATTCTGTCTCTTCTGGCTCAGGACCAGAGATGTTAACCCTGATCTCGGCCCCATCATCCATGTGTGTCTGTTTGCAGGTTCCCTGTCCCAGCCTGTGGTGACTCAGCCGCCCTCCCTCTCTGCATCTCCTGGGGCATCAGCCAGACTCACCTGCACCTTGAGAAGTGACATCAGTGTTGGTGGTAAAGACATGTACTGGTACCAGCAGAAGCCAGGGAGCCCGCCCCGGTACCTGCTGTACTACTACTCAGACTCAGTTAAGCACCAGGGCTCCGGGGTCCCCAGCCGCTTCTCTGGCTCCAAAGACGCCTCGGCCAACGCAGGGATTCTGCACGTCTCTGGGCTGCAGCCTGAGGACGAGGCTGACTATTACTGTGCCGTGTGGCACAACAGTGCTTGTCACAGTGACACAGGCGGATGGGGAAGTGGGACGAAAACCCCAGCCTGTGCAGGGTCTCATCTGATGATAATTTTCAGATATTAAAATAACTGATAAAGGCGCATTCATCTTGGAAACATTTTCAGGTTCAAAAAAACTCTTCTCTCAATTTTCCATTTGATATTTCTGAATTCTCAGAAATGGAGAAACACATCGTCCTGATGACATGGAAGTGTTGCCTGTTCATTCAATTGTCCTAAATCCAGAGTCTCTGGAGCTGACCTCTCCCTCTTGAAACAAGAAAAATTAGCCGTTTCTAGCTGACATCTGGGTCGGAGCCCAAGGACCATCCCAGGAGGTCGCTGGGCCCTCACTGCTCGTGGCAGAATCTGTGGTGAAACTTCAGCCATTATGCCCCGTTGTGAGAGGCTCAGCCCTTCCATGGAGCTCGGATCACTTGGAGGACGTCAGCACCACGGCTAATAGGACATTCTGTATCTTGTCACCTGTGTGTGGACAGCTGTTCCTTGCTCAGGACACAGAATCTTTCCAGTGGAAACAAGTGTGTTGACGAGTTTTGACTCTTGCATGGTACAGTTAGTTTATATGCACAAATTAGTCTGTCTGTGATCCAAATATGATTGGGAGTGCTAGTTAAGGGTCCTGCAGGAAAGGCCGATGCACTGAAAATAAGGTGAATACACACAAATTCAATAAAGACGGACATTATGAAGGTGTGAGCAGAGTGTGTGGAAAGCCTAATTTAAGGTAGAAACCATGACCTGCCACCCTGGGGTCACTGTGTCCCTGCAGGGGGTGGCGAGTCCAAGGCAGGAGATGGAGAAGGCGACCTGTGGATCCCTGCAGTCCCTGGTGACCCCACACGAGGGCCCCTGGGGAGCAAACGCTCCAGCGCACCACACTACCTTTCCCAGGTGGGCAAAGGGCCAGAAGCAGGTTCATCTGCCAGGAGGGCTCAGCTGTGCAGTGCACATGTGCAGAGCGTGTGAGGCTGTGGCCAGCAGGGGGCGCTGCGAGTCAGACAAGAGAGTGAAACTGAGGGGCTCCCAGGAGTGAAATGGCTGAGCCTCCTCTTGTGGGCCTGGGTGTGATGACCCCATGGCTGAGGGACTCTCCTGCAAGGGGGGACAGATCTACCTACGGAGACACTCGGTGCATGGGCTTCCCTCAGCCTGTGGGAGATTCAGGCCATCTCTTCCTTCTCCACCCAAACCAGTCCTCTGTCCAGGCCAGAGTCCCACCAGGGGTTGGAGAGGAGCCTGGCAGGGTCACACTTGCACGAGGTGACTCCACCCATCAAGAAGGACAGGGCAGACTCAGGTGTCCCGTGTCGACAGTGTGGAGCCCAGCAGGCGGTGCTGGGTGTCCCCACAGGGCTCCATGGACACTCGCATGTAGTATACACTCCACATGAAAACACTCTGAGCTGTGCAAGAGCAGCTCACAGGCAGGTCCCTGTCCCCACTACCAGTGAGGTGAGCCCCTCCCCTCCCCAGCCCGGGTGGGGTCCAGAGATGCCACCTGCTCCCACTGTGGAGACCTGAGCAGCAGCAGCAGCGTCACTCAGCACAGGCAGGTCCCTGCCCAGAGTGACCAGAGCACCAGGGAGGACAGGGGGGCACAGGGATCTTTCAATGCAAAAGGGACTGCACTGTGTCCTCAGAGTATGGAGGTGGCAGGACTGTCCCTCATTGGAAGTACAAGGTAGGTGACAGGTGACAGCCATGTGAGCCCACAGAGCTGACACTGGGCTACACTGAGCTGAGTGAGGACTGCACTGTGACCGGTTCAATCTTCCCATGGCTTCTCAGTGTCTATCCTGCTGCTTCAGACCCCCAGCCATCATCCCATCCCTTCTGCAGGTCCCTGAGGGGCCCTGGAGGGCAGGGCTCTGTGTGCAGACCCCATGGTGGTTCCTCTCTGCCACGGGTGCTCCTCCCTCCCCTGCTCCTCCCCATGTTGCCTTTTCTGCCTCTCCAAGGAACCATAAACCTATGCTGTCCCTTCTGGTCATTCACCGGCTCCTCCCAGCCCTAACACACTGTCACTCTCAGGCACAGGGGGAGCGTCCTGACTTCCCCTGGGGCCTGGCGAGGAGCTGTTGTCCTTGGTCAGTGTCCCCAGGGACAGCCCTGCCAGGACCACATCCCTCCACGCCCCTCTGGACACAGCTCCTCCCCTTTTCTGTCGTTGCTTCTCCCCTCATGGCAGCCTCAGCACCACACGGACTGTGTCCGGGACGGAAGGCGGAGGCTGGCTGTCCTCCGTGGAGCAGACACGGACTGGACGTCCCCGCACACAGAGAAGGAGCCTCCCACGGGAACCGGTGCTGCGCGCAGTCCCGCGTGTTCTCCCACATGTTCTCCTTCCTTTCCTCCCTGATACACGGAGGTCAGAGCTGGGGCGGACACTCGCCAGGAGGGACCCACCGTCCACAGTGACCTTCGCACCTTAGCCTCCCCTCTGGCAGGGACCTTTCCTTCCAACATAAATCACAGCTTTTGTGTTTATTCACGTTCTCATTATTTCCAAGTGTAAAATCAGGCATTATCCGACTTTGTGAATCTCTTTCCTGTGGTGGAAAAGCGCTCGCCGTGTACATCCCTGCCTCTTTCTGCGCTAGATAAAGTTCTGGTCCTTTCTATGCACGTGTGAACACGGGATGGAAAATGTTTCAGTACAGGAGCATAGGAGTTAATAAAATATAACTGAAATCTAACTAGCTGGGCATAATCTAGGAAGACATCTACATAACTCAAATGTAATATAAAAGAAAATGTGAAAAATAAGGAGTTGAATAACTTTGGGTCTACACCCCAAAATTACATACTCAGCAAAAGGTGGGGAAAGATTGGGAAGGTTCTCCTTTAAAGCCCTTAATCTTGAGTACATGTCACGGTCACAGAGAGAGAAATGAAGGTCACATCAGAGGGAGAAGGTGGAGGAGGTGTTGCAGGAGGGAGGAGAATGTGGAAAATCTTCAACTACCTCAGAAGCCCTAGTGGGATGGGGACGCTGAGTCCATAACCCAGGGAACATCATACGTGACAAACCAGAAATATGACCATTTTCCAGCCTCATGTTTGAAGGGGCCAGTGGTTGATGCACCCCTGGTTTGAGGGTGGGGTTCTCTTCTGACTCAACATAATACTTTGCCACCTGTGACCAAGCAGAGGATAGTAGCTGAGTTAAAAATATATTTTCATGAATACTTGCATAATTTTTGAATACATAAATGACAGTTTTCTCAAACTTAGAATGAGTTTTGATACCTTTCTATCCCTGTAGGCAGTGGGGTCTCCCGCGGTTCCATCTTCACCCTCTAAGTTGTCACGCACACACGGTCCACCCTGTGACAGCACAGCCCACTGCTAGCACCTGCAGAGCTTTGCTTTCATATTGTCACCTGCTTCAGTGCCTGTCACCTGTGAATGGTTTTCCAAAATAGATAAAAAAAAACTCTCACCACAGTACCCCAAACAGGTTCTATAGAATATCTGCTAGGACAGCAGCAGTAGCACCCGACTGGGCTGCAAATTGGCACTACAAATTTATATTGACTCATCTTCATCTTACCCAGAGCTCTGTGCTAGCTGTGCAGATTCTCTCTGCCAATCACTTTTACACACATGTCGCCTGCTAAGTTTCCATGTTTTCTGCATAGCACTCACTGATGAAGGGCTCTGTTGAAATTTTCCCCTGACACCCCCTGGCCCTCCCCTCCCAGCCTGGCCAGGGTCTCTCTGCTCTCACGGTGCTGCCGATGGCGAGATGGGCTCTGGTCCGAGGCTCTCCCCCATGAATGGCCGCATCTCCTTTCAGCGCAGTGCTCACAGCGCTGCTCCACGTGGGCCCTCCTGGGGAAGGCGGAGCCCTCGCCTCTCTTTCCTGCAAGCACAACCCTTCTCCCATAAACATCCATCACCTGTAATGACACAAAGTAAATGAGGCTGTGTTTACCAGAGTCGTGGCCGTTGGTCCATCTGCACAGATTTGAAGGTTTAAATGCTCAGGGAGCACAGGGTGCTGAGCAGAGACCCTGGGACAGTGGCTGCAATTGTGAGGGGTGCGGGGTGGGGAGGGCAGGAGCCCTGAGCACTGACAGCTGCCCAGGGCTGCCATGTCTCCCACTTCCACGAGAGGGCGCAGTGGTCTCAGCACCTGCTCAAGCTCCCCATGGCCTGAGCTATGTCCCCACAGCTTGCAGATGTCCCTGTGCCCTCGGTGTGGTGTAGCTTTGCCTCTGGAACAGGGCCTGCATCTCTCAGCCAGAGCCAGTGAGTGGGCAAAGGCGTGCCTTGTGCAGCCTCCAGACAGGCAGAAATTTGCATGGAGACCTCCCACCCTGAGGATCAGAATGACAGATAAGAGGGAGGGCTTGGTGCACTCAGTCCTGGCTGTCAGCTCAGGAACCAGAACCTGCGGTGTCCCCACCATGGCCTGGCCTCCGATCCTCCTCACCCTCGTCGCTCACTGCACAGGTGGCTGCCTGCAGGGAACTCAGGGAGGGCTCCTGGATGTCACCTGGGATGATGATCTCTTTGGAAACAAGGTCTGATCTATTCTCACTGATCTCTGTGCCCCTCCCTCTTTGCAGGGTCTTTGGCCAACTTAGTCCTGACTCAGCCCAGCTCTGTGTCGGGGTCTCCAGGGCAGAAGGTCACCATCTCCTGCACCCGCAGCAGTGGTGACATTGGCGATGCCTATGTAACCTGGTACCAGCAGCGCCCGGGCAGTGCCCCCACCACTGTGATCATTGGGGATGATCAAAGACCCTCCAGAGTCCCCGATCGGTTCTCTGGCTCCATCGACAGCTCCTCCAACTCTGCCTCCCTGACCATCTCGGGGCTGCAGTCTGAGGATGGGGCCGACTACTACTGTCAGTCTTATGGCATCAGAAACAGTCCCACAGTGCTCCAGACCATGAGGAAGTGAGACAAAAACCCCAGAGCATCTTTGTCCTGGCTCTGCCCTCATCCTGTCCCCACCGGGGTGTCAGCTCTTCCCCTGTCCCTCCTGGATGCTTGTGTTGTGTGTGTCAGCTCACAACCTACTCTATTTTCTTTACAAAATACTAGGTTGTCCTTACATATCTTGAAGGCTGGTCATTTAATGTAATTATAATCAATCTACAGGGTATGTATGTAGTTTAAAACAGAGTTTCTGTAACACAACACAAACACAAACAGTTAAAGAATAACATCCCATTATTCTCAAACTCTTCTAACAAATAGCAAAGGTGAGAATACATCCTAACTCATTCTATTAAGTGAACATTACCTGATATCAAAGCCAAAAACATTAAAAGAAAAATAATATTAATACTAATATCCCTTATGAATATAGATCAAAAATATCTTAGAATATACTAGCAAAGTGAATCCAGCAGGGTATTAAAAAGACTGTGCGTTATACATGAGCACGATGTGTCCAAGAATGCAAAGGTGGATCCATATAAGAACATCAAACTCCATAACACACGACATTAAGAGAATGATTAATCGAGGAATCTGATCCTCTGCATTGATGCAGAAAATGTTTTTGACAATAAAATCGGGACAGAGGAACTTCCCTATTTTATATATACACACACAAACATATATATTAATATGCATCTCTATATATAGAGACAGATATATATATACAAATATATCTCTTTAGATACATTATATAATAAATATAAAGAAATCTTTGGTAACACTCACAACTAATATTGTTTTCAATTGTAAAAGACTGAAAGTTATCTCCCCAAAAGCAGAAACATGTCAATAATGTTGTTTTCACCATATCTATTCCACGTTCTGTTGAAAGTTAAATGTACAGAGAAATTAGGCAAGAAAACAAATAAAAGTTCCTGATGTTGTGGGGGAAAAAAGGCAAGCCTATTTCCATCCAGAAAAGATGAACCGTATATTCCTACACAATTTATTAAATATTATAGTTAATAAATGAATTTATGAGATTTGAAGAATGTGGAATAAACATGAAACATTAAGTTCTATTTGTATACATTAGCAGTATAATTTTAATAGGAGATTAAGAGTGGATTAAAACTCCTAGAAATAAAAACTTAACCAAGGAAGTGAAAAGCATGTACAGCCTAAACTACAAAATATTTGTGAAATATATTAGTAATCACGTAAGTAGATGGAAAGGCATCTTGTATTCTTGGATTGGATGAGTGAATATTGTTACGTTGTCCTGCTGTACCTATGTGGGATTGTTTCCAGGAACACCCGTGATAACAAAATCCATACACACTCTGCTCATTTATAAATGGCATAGTATTTACATTTAACCTGTGCTCATCCTACTTTATACATCATGTCTAAGTTACTTGTAATAACAAATACAATGTGTATGGCATGAAAATAGTTGTTATGCTGTATTTCATTTGTGCTATCATGCATTGTTACTTGTTGTATACATTTTTGATCACCGTTGTCTGATTCCATGGATTTGGAAACCCTGGATAAGGAGAATCAACTGTACCCCAACAGCCTCAGATTCAATAAGATCTCTATCAAGCCCCACGTATTATTCTTCTTGATGTTGCTGTTTGTGTGAATAGAAAAGTTGATCCTAAAAGTGATGTGGAATTGCAAAGAATTGGAGATGTCAAAAAATTCTCATAAAGGAGAAAAAAGTCGAAGAACTTCCACTTTAGTTTCAAAACTGACAATAAACCTCCATTAATCAAAACAGCATAGAACAGGCATAAGGACAGCCATGCAATTCAGTGGGACCTTACCGAAGGCTCAGGAATAAATCCACACACGGACAGTCCACTGAACATCCAAGGTGACATGACAGGTTCTTCAGATCTTCAGGACACCTTGCTGAAGTCATTGCATAGATACATGATAAATACAAACACGGACCCCTGACTTACAGGACATGCAAAAACTAACTCAAAAGGGATAAAAATCTAAATTCAATAGTTAAAACTATAAAATGCTAAGAAGAAAACACAGAAAGAAAGTTTACTAAGCAAAGATTTTGAAATGGGTTGTTAGGTATGATACCAAATCACAACGTACAAGAAAAGATTTAAATTTGACTGGATGGAAATTTCTAGAAAGGAAGATGCAATGGGCACGAAGAGATGAAAAGCCGACGACTGATGGGAGCGCCATGTGCTGACGGCATCTCTGAGAAAGCTCTGAACCAAAGCACACAAGAAAGTCCCACGACTGAAAAACAAAGAGACAAACCCCCAGTCATGGAGTAGCGTGGGCAGAAGAGCGAGCAAATCCGCGATTCTAGAACTTTCCAACCGGTAGCCCGTGTCTGGTCTGTGCTGCCCCGCTTGTCTGCTGGGCTGACTCCAGGACGATCCCCAGTGGAGACGTGGCCACAACGCCACCTGCTGGGGAGGCCCCGGCGCTGGAATCAGGGCTGAGCAAGAGGCAGCAGCTGCACCTGTGGAGCAGGTGGGGCGGTGGAGAGGCCCCTTCTCTGAGGAGGGGACAGCAGAGCAGAGGGTGGGAGGCCAGTGTGTCCCAGGGTCCCTGCTGGGACCCCAGACCTGAGTGACTCCATCCCTGGGGCAGCAGGGGGCGCTGTGGGCCTGCCCAGCTGGACACCAGCCACCTGCTCCCTGTTGGGCCTGGTGCTCACCGCCCCCTGGGACACGCTGGCTGCTGCGTTCCAGCCCTGGGGAGGCTCAGAGCAGAGAAGCCTCAGAACTCAGGGTGGGAGAGGCCAGGAGGGGGGCTGATTTGCATGGAAGGCCCCTCAGTCCCCTGCAGGGGGGACGTGGGTACAAGAGACACTGGCAGCTCTGAGACAGCTGTGAGTCCCCAGGAACCAGAGCTCACAGGAGCCTCCACCATGGCCTGGGCCCCTGTCCTCGTCCCTCTCCTCGCTCTCTGCTCAGGTGACGGGCTGTGGACAGCAGAAGGGCTTCGGGGACACCTGGGTTGATTTTCCCTATTTATCTGAGAGTGTGGGGTGGGCAGTGAGCCCAGACTCACCCCCTGTGTCTCCCCCTCCTCTGTTCCAGGGTCCTGGGCACAGTCTGGACTCACCCAGGAAGCCTTGGTGTCAGGGTCTGTGGGACACAAGGTCACCCTGTCCTGCGCTGGAAACAGCAACAACGTTGGATCATATGGTGTGGGCTGGTACCAGCAGGTTCCTCGTGGTGCCCCCAAAACTGTGATGCTCGGGACAACTCGGCCCTCAGGGATCCCCGATCGCTTCTCCGGCTCCAGGTCTGGGAACACGGCCTCCCTGACCATCTCGGGCCTCCAGCCGGAGGACGAGGCTGACTATTACTGTTCAACATGGGACAGAACCCTGAGTGCTCACACAGTGCTCCAGACACAGGGGGAACTGAGACAGAAACCTGCTGCTGCTCCCCTGTGGTCGCCCTCATGACTGCCTGTGACCAACACCTCCCAAATTCATCTACAGATTCACTGTAAGATATTTGGGTAAAGTAAGTTTGCATTGAATGATGTAGTAAAAAATCTCAGGGAAAAAATGAAAAAATTAAATAAAAGCAGTGATGACATGAAGGCCTAGGGACAGTTTTGCTCCATTCCCTGTTGTGGGAGGGAACTTTAGACCACAGGCAGGTCTGAGGATGCCCCAGCAGGCTAAGCAGGTCCTGGCCCATGGGGAGCCCGTTGGAGGATCTTGCTTCCTGCAGGGGGACCTGGTTGCAGGGATCCCGGGCTCATCACTGCCTGAGCCAGCCCAGGGGCAGGGCTCAGTCACCTGTGCTCCTCCCTGCAGGTTCTCCTGGAGGGAGGTCTGGGTGGGCACTTCCATGGCCACAACTGTCCTCTGCTGCTGTGTCCACCCTCAGGACAGGGCTGTGTCCTGCTCCACCTACACCCCACACAAGGTCAAACCTGAGATGTCCTGGGGTTGGGGGCCTTGG
Source organism: Microcebus murinus (assembly GCF_040939455.1). Classification (NCBI taxonomy): domain Eukaryota; kingdom Metazoa; phylum Chordata; class Mammalia; order Primates; family Cheirogaleidae; genus Microcebus; species Microcebus murinus. Next base: position 23,025,330 of record NC_134125.1, read on the forward strand.
GCACCCACAGGCCCTGCATCCACTGAGACGCCCCCTCTGCCCAAGCTGCATGCCAGGGACAGGGGCTGTGGAAGACCTGACTCACAGCAGCCAACTCTTCTGGGGTCAAAGTGAAGTCCTCAGGCCTGGGGTGTCCTCTGGAGCCATCCTGATCCTGCTCGAGTGCTGGCCCTTCCTGCTCCAGTGACCTGGGTCCTGCCCCCAAACTCCTGTTCCATTCCCAGCATCTAACGCATGGCAGGCCTTCCTTGAATATTCTTTTAAAGAATGAATGAACAACTCAGCCCCAGTTCCCTGCCAGATGATTATTTTCACACCCCCATTATTCCTGTGAAGAGGAAAATGAGTTCCCCGGACATGAATTTCTGTAAATTGTGCTAATTAATTTCCACACGTCACATCACGGTGACAAATGTACAACTGATGCTACTGTAGCCTCATACCTGCTCTTCCCTGTGGCCTTCCCTGCATCAGCTGCAGCATCATGGCCTCTCTGGGGTCATCCGCCCCCACCGCACACTCTGGACTGTCACCTGCTCTCCCACAGCCTGGGCTTCAGTCTTCTGTCCCCATGTTCCACCTCAGAGGCACATGCCATTCCTCCCCTTCCCTATTTCCTCTGCTGTCATCTCCCTCAGCCTCCCAGGAATGTTTCCTGCCCATTCTGTGCTTCAAGGTCTCCTAAAATTCCTGTCCTAAAGCTGAGTCTCTAATAGGGTGACAGAGGACAGGCACAGCTGTGGGTAACCCTCTCCCCTTAAATGAAGGAGACTCAGCCTCATGGCCCTGGGCATTGTCCCCACTGGATGCCTCAGCCCCACCCCCACCCCCTCTGCCCACACCAGTGTCTGCCACCCCCTCTCTGAGCCTTGCTCTGGACAGGGCTGAGCATCCCATAGTCTACGTTCCCCTCTGGGAACCCCATTTTCCTCTTGGTGACCTCCTGCTCACACCAGCATCCCCAGCAAGTGCCCCTCCTCTGAGCCGTCCTCCCAGAGAGACCCTCGCTGTGCTCTGCTCCAGAGCAGGTGACAGGCTGTCAAGTCCACACGGGCCTCCTGTGATAGACTCTAACCCATTTTGCCAACAATGCCAACAGAGTCTCTGAAAAGTTCAAAGGAAACAGAGAAATTTATACAGCTACTAAGAGATACAAACACTACTATGCAATTCCCTCTACTAAAAGATTGTGAAATAGAAGGTGAAATCCTTCCAGATGACACCACGTAATACCACTACATACATGACTAAATATTACAGAGCTATGTATGACACATGGTATGTGTCCAAGACCATTTCAGAATGTCACTCCCACCCTGACCTCCGCTGGAGCCGTCTCTCCCCACAGACAGGGCAGGGGCTGCTGCAGCCATGGCAAGTGCAGGAGCTCAGGGTGGCCCAGGACAGAGCAGTGGGTGTGGCTGGAGCCCCAGAGCCAGGGGAGGGGCTGCAGGGCTGTGGGGTGGGTGGGCCAGACCAGGAAGGGGCTGAGGGGTGAGGACTGTGGGGTTCATGCAAACAGCCCTGGGGAGTCACTGGTGGAGTTTAATCCTGGGGTGACCTGCCTGACCTGAGTGCAAAGCTCTCTCCTGGTGTCCTGAGGACACAGGCCTGAGGGAATCAGAGGATCCTGGTCATAGTTATTTATCAAGAGAACCTCAGAGTCTAGGAGTGTGGGACTATTTGCACAGTTAAGCAGATTTGCATCTGGGAAACAGTGAGGAAGGGATGGTGTCTGCATTCATCTGCCCAGGAGTCAACGTCTCTACAGAGACATTAAAATGTCACACTGACCTTCCTAGTGAACTATAAAAAATATGAGTAAGAAAATAAAAATAGGGAAATTGTGTTTAGAAGGGATAGAGCTGGAGCCCATTCTACTAAGTGAAGCACTACAAGAGTGGTCAAGCAAGCACCACATGTGCTCACCATCGAACTGTGTATAAATGGATCAGTACTTACGTGCACATAGAGCAGTAAACTTTTCCAGGTGTCACTCAGGTGGAAGGGGGTGCAGGATGGGCATATTCACACCTAATAGGTGCAGTTCACACCCTTGGGAGAGGGACATGCTTGAAGGTCTGAGGTAGGGCAAAGAAAATGTATATAACCTAAACCTTTGAACCCCTGTAACATGCTGAAATAAAATAAAGAAACAAACAAACAAAGTAAGTACACATATTGTATTCTACCTAAAACAAAACACTAATAAGAAAAATAAGACAGAGATAATCAGGAAAATAAAAATTTAGGAAGACAAGACTCACTTCAAATGCGTTAGACTATGAACAAGTAAATGTTATTTCTACCCATCTACCACATTTCACAAATCCTGTCTATTTAGTATTGTCATGGTGTGAGTATTGACATGTATTCTGAATTGCTGAATTTTAAACATATCACTGAGCCAATTCCTGGAACATTGTTCTTCCATTCTATTCCTCTGAACAGCTTGTCCTGCCGTTCAAGTCAGCTCAAAGTTTCAGCATCTGTGGTGCCTACAATGATGGCACATGAGAGGCATTTAGGTTTTTCTAGAATGTAGAAAATTATGGGAGAATGTCACCTAAATCTGTTATATATGAACATGGTCGCACCTCTCGTGGTCCAGGGTTCCTTCTGGGAGTGAGAAACCCCAGTGATCACTCACAGTGTACTGGGGTCACTCCACCAGGGACTCAGCCCATGGGTGTGTGACCAGAGACAGTGACTGGGGAGCTGCAGAGACCAGCTGGGCTCTCAGGTCTCTGGGCCATGGGGAGGTGTGTGCCTGTGACCAGCAGGGGGCGCTGGGGGACTTCCCTGTGGTCCCTACACAGCTGCTCAGGGAGGACCAGTCACTCCAAGGAGCCTGGGCTTCAGAGCTGGACCCTGTACTTCCTAATATGGACTCAGCAGCTGTGTCCTCTCTGGCCTGGCACAGTCCCCTGAGCAGGGCCCTTTGTATGGTCCCAGCAGTTACTTCCTCCCAGGGCTCCCCCAAGGGGCAAAGCTAAGCTCCCCCTCCTCAGTGTGCAGTGAGAGCTGAGCTCCAGCCCAGGGCTCAGGGAGGGGCTGGGCAGTCCCTGGATGGAAACACATTTGCATGAGCAGCCCCTCCTCTGCAGAGGGTGGGGACAAAAGCAGGCCTGGGCAGCCCAGCCCCACTGTGGGGACCAGGGGCTGTGTGCACCATGGCCTGGGCTCCTCTCCTGCTCGTGCTCCTCTCTCACTGCACAGGTAGGGACAGGCCTGGGAGACCTAGGGCAGCCCCAAGTCCATTCTGTCTCTTCTGGCTCAGGACCAGAGATGTTAACCCCGATCTCGGCCCCATCATCCATGTGTGTCTGTTTGCAGGTTCCCTGTCCCAGCCCGTGGTGACTCAGCCGCCCTCCCTCTCTGCATCTCCTGGGGCATCAGCCAGACTCACCTGCACCTTGAGAAGTGACATCAGTGTTGGTGGTAAAGACATGTACTGGTACCAGCAGAAGCCAGGGAGCCCGCCCCGGTACCTGCTGTACTACTACTCAGACTCGAACAAGCACCAGGGCTCCGGGGTCCCCAGCCGCTTCTCTGGCTCCAAAGACGCCTCGGCCAACGCAGGGATTCTGCACGTCTCTGGGCTGCAGCCTGAGGACGAGGCTGACTATTACTGTATGACATGGGATGGCAACTCTAAGAGTTACACAGTGATCTAGACACACGGGGAAGTGAGACAAATATCTCCTCCTCTTCTTCTGGCCCTGTGATTTCAGCCTTTGCTTGTGGCTCTGACAAAGTCTACCTCAGGGGTGACTTCTACTGTCAGATCTTCTAGCAATACCTGATTTTTCTTGGACAAATAAATGTGACAATGTTATATCCTGCTGTTCAGCTCAACTTTTGGATTGACCCAGTGCTCAAATCTTCTCACCCTGTGCGTGTTTTGTCTTGAAAACTCCTTATGTAAGTTTAAAATCTCTCCATGGAGACTTTGGAGGAGACTAAACATATTTCACCCAGGTGATGTCTCGCTCAGAGTAGAAAGTGTGAGAAAAGATGTGAGTGGGATTGCAGTCCTGGCAGACGCTTGCCTGGGGGCACGTGACCTGCTGGCGTGTGGGGAAGGGGGCGTGGGCGGCTGGCTTGCAGTCAGGGGAGGCCGACAAGGTGGGCAGGGAGAGGCCCAGACCAGGACAGGACTCGCTGCTCTGAGGCTGCTGGGCAGAGTGTGGGAGCAGCAGGCCGGGGCTGGGCTCTGCTGGGCTGAGACTGTGCTGTCACCTGCAGTGTGACCCGAGGGGGTGTGGTTTGGACTCTCCCTTCACCCAGTGAAGCAATGCATGACCTGCCACCTGTTTGAAGACAGTCACCCAAAAGGCTCTTTGGATGAGAGGACCCCCTCCTAGAGTCAAGATTTTGGGCTGTATTTTCTAGATTTAGAAATGGAACCTACATCCATAATCTCTGGATGGGCAATACAAGACATTTCTCTCCAAATACACCCCGTCTGATAGCTGTCATGGCCTGTCCCAGAATGGGAGGGTGTGTCCCTGCCCACACTGGTGCTGCTGGCCTGGTTCTGTGGGGGGAGTAGATTGGGGTGTGACGCATATTGGGGGAATCTGAGTCTCAGACCTTTCAGCGTTTTGTAGGAACTGGGGAACAGGCTTCCCCATCCTCCAACAATTAGCATAGAATGTTCCACGTAACAGGACCCAGGAAATACTAGAAAGGCAAAGAGAATGATGACGATTTGTATGAAGTGCCTCTAACGTTGCTCTGTGAATGGGGCAGGGAGAGAGATTCAAGGCAGCTCTGTATTCTCTTTGTGCTCTAAGGTGCAGGGTTATGGGCTGTCCCCATCCTGCCCTGGGTCACCTCTTCCTCAATATTCTGTAACATGACCCAGGCCCAGGTGTCTGAGGCCCCTGCAGACATCCTGCCCCAGCTCTGCCCACCCTCGGGGACCCTGCCCTGGGATCACAGGTCTCTGCACTTTTCCCTGTTGGTCCAGCCTCCTGTAGGGACCAGGTCCTCAGGAGAGAAGCTGACACCTCCTGCCCTGGAAGACATAACAGCGCTCGGTGCAATGGTCAGGTTGTGCCGTGTTACCATCAGGGATATCTCATCAGAACTCTGGACCCTTTGAAACAATCACGTGCTCATGGCATGGCAGTTCTTCATGTGGGTTCCAGGCCATCCTCCCCCAAGAGCTCTTGCTTTTATTTCAGGGATGAGCTCAAGAAAGGGATTCTTACATGACAAACACCACTCACTCGTCACCACACAGGTGGCCATGTCTTCTCACTGCCAGCAGTGATGTGCCCCATGTGTCCTTCCAGGGTCCTGCACACAGGGTGTGCGCACTCACTGCCCGTCCTCTGGAGAAATGTCACCTCCCCCTGCACTGGGGTCAGCAGCGTGGGGTGGACAGTGTGGTCTGGTCCCACCAGCTCCCGAGAGAAACCACAAATGCGGATACCTGGTGGTTCTCAACCTGCAGGGTCCCATGTTACATGTCTTGCTTCACGTGTGGCCACGTGGACTCCTGCAATACTCTGGGCTTCTATCTGAGGATGAAGGTGCTGATGACGGTTCAGCATGTGGAAGGAGCCCCGTGCTAACCCTGGGCACCTGCTCCACAGGAAAATGAGACACACGTCTCCTCTCTGGTCCCCTATCCTGACCCATGGACCCACTCTGTCATTTTATGGCCAACACCAGACTCAGGGAACATTCCTACAGTCATTCCTCACTCCAGGACTAAGATTCTGAGAAGAATCCATGTATCTGAAACAATCTATCCACCCAATGCTAATACTAAGCTCTTAAAAAAAAGACTCCAGTCTCATCATTGTCCCATAGACAGGCAGGTCAGATGGGAAATGCCTTTGGCCATGTCAGCTGTCTGGGCGCGTGTCCTTGCTGTGTGTCTGTGTCCATGACTCAGGACGGGCATGTGGTTAGGAGTGAGGGTGGTCACCGTGTGGTCCAGGGAAAAGGTGTTGAGTTTTGTGAAGTCAAAGAGGCAACTGACACATGTCACTGCTCTTGGCTGTACCTAAGGCAGCTCCCTGATGTCTGCAGGTTCCCGTGATCGTCCTCATATTGGGCAGGAACATTCCCTCGAATGGACGACTAGGACCCCACAAAATATCAGGCAGGAAGAAGGTGCAGATTTTAGAACAGACTAATCAAAGAAAAGCCACTAGATTATGGCCAAGGAAACTAAAAGACATTTGATTGTAATGCAAGTTCCTATAGGTGTAAAAAGAAAGTGAACAATGACGCTTTTAAGTCACCACAAGGTCCTTGTGGAAACAGATGGCGACTTCCAGCCCACATGTGGCAGGGGCAAAAGAGAGGACAGAAACCTCTGGAATCCAGATGGAGGGAATGTCTGCATTTTTGGGGTGTTGAAGGGATGAAAAACCCGCCAGAGGCTCGCTGGAAAGTCCTGCAGGCTCACAGCGCAGGGGAGGGAATGTGTGGAACACACAGTTACAGTGAAGCCAGAATCACCACCACTGCCAGCAACAGCGACAGTTCCCATAGTTTTCATAGTTAATACGTGGGGACCTGTCCAACACCTAGCAATAGTGATTATGACAAAGACAGGGATTGTGTAAACTTTTTAAATATTCTCCATTGTAGGGAAATTCGACAAAATATAAAATTAGTGTAGGCTCTAAGAAGACAGGGTTGCAATATCTAGGGTCACTACTGAAACAGTAGGATCTGAAAGTCAATAGCTATGGAGTGTGAAATCATTCAGTGGAAATGCTTGATTCATGAAAAATAAAAGATGAGAGAGCAGGAATTAAGCAATGAAGCCCAGATTAAGAAAGAGAAATTAGACCCAGACACAGGATCAGTAATTGCACTAAATGTACATTCATGGGTGGATGGGATGAAAATAGAGTCCCTTACAGCAAAGACACAAACGTGTCCTGCTCCTTCTGCCCCACAGGGGAGTTTAGAGATGAAGAGTTTCTACATATTCCATGATGCTCACAACAAATCATTCAAACATAGTGTGTGTGTGTGTGTGTGTGTGTGTGTGTGTGTGTGTGTGTGTGTGTGTATACACATATTAACATTCTGGTTATGAGGCGCATGATGTGCTGAGTTGCTGTGTGTGGGGTTGGGAGGAGCGTCTTCCTGTAACGATGACGCTGTTTCTCCTCTGAGCGGGCAGCTCCGCTGAAGCTCTCCCTGGTCATTGGCGGTTACTTAGAGCAAAAGAGGGTCGGCAGCCCAGCCTGGCAGTGCCACGCTGTGTGTCACCACCGCAGCCCTGGTCCCCCCACTGCAGCTACTGCGCACAGTTTACAGACTGTGCCAGCGGGAAGCCCCTGTCCCTTCACACTCCCAGCCACGGCTCTGAGGTTTCCCAGGGGGCTCACTGCTGGAGGGAGGAGGACCCGCTAGTCACCCACAAAGAAGACGTGGTGTCATTTCACCTGTGCAGGCAAGATAACGTTCTCGGGGCTGGGGTTAGCTTTGAGGAAAATTAGATCATCAGGGCAGGATGTTGAGAACACATGTAGCTCATCCTTCAGCCCTGAAGTTTCCACAGAAAAAGGCAGGATGCAGGTCACTAAGGGTGTGGGGAGCTTATTTGGTGACAGATGTCACTTAAGATAAAAAGTGCATTTTCCCTTCCCCAAGTCATAAGCAGCACTGGGACCCATTTGGGCAGCTTCAAAGAGAAGGATGATCATACAGGATGAGAGAGACGTGAGGCTGCAGGACCATTTCAGCAGGTGGAAAGCAGACTGCAGGGGACCCATTTCCAGGATGGTTTGACTGATGGCAAAATCTGAAACTAAATGCTTACCAAGGGGAATGTGTCCCATTTCTCCTTAGAATGGCAAAAGGAAAAGCAATACACAAAACCAATCAACCAAAAGCGGGCACTGTTATTAATCTATGGACAAATCCTTTTCAGATTATCATAATATAATACCCAAAATGTCTTGCATAAAATGTTTAAATATCACTTGAATATCAAGAACCAGAAAAATAACAACGTGAACTATAAAACGACAATCCACCGACACAGACACTGAGATGATCTTGGTGATGAAATTATATGGCTCCCATACTTAAGTCAGCAGCCACGAAATTCCTTTGATGAGCTATTTCTCATATTCTTGAAATAAATGAGAAAAGAGCAAATATTAGAAAAATTTACAAGACATAAAACAAAGTAAATATAAATTATAACACCAAAAATTTTTAATGAAATTGTAAAACAAAATCTCTTTGAGAAAGCTCAAGTACAACTGACAAACAAACTGAAATTGGGCCATTGGACAAGACATTTAACACAACTAGAGAAAGTACAAGCCATAGTTATCACTGCCCAGCAGGGGGCGCTGTGGGTCTTCTCAGAGCTGAGCCAGGCCTGTGACAATCTCAAATGGTTCAAATTTCATGGTCCCTGGGCCTGTGTTCACTGGACTGAGTTAGAGGTGACAGCAGGTGTTTCCTCCCAAGGGGCAAACTCAGAGCTGACACCACCCCAACTATCCTGACATCAGAGCTGTCCCACTGGGCTAAAAACACAGAATCACTGGTGGTGTTGGTGACGGGCCCATGTTTGCATGAGGCATGACGCAAACACACGCTTCTCCCAGGGAGCTGAGGGGGAGACACGGGAACCATCCCAGAGACCAGGAACACCTGTGGGTCCAGAGGGTCTTTGGCAAGGCCACACCATGGCCTGGACTCCTCTCCCTCCTCACTGTCTGCCCAGGTGCAAAGGGACTTCAGAGACCTTTGGAGGGTCCCCTGTCCTCTTCTCAGTCCTAACTCCTGTCTGATTCGGGTTCCAGGTTCTGTCCTGAGTCTGCGGTGACTCAGGGGCCTCCCATAGTGTCTCCCGGAGGGACAGTCACTCTTTCCTGTGGCTCCAATGCTGGGGCCGTGTCACTGTTGACACGGGATCCCGCAGATGTCTGGCCATGTCCCCAGGATGTTTTTTGTTTTTTTTTTGTTTGTTTGTTTTTTGTTTTTGAGACAGAGTCTAGCTTTCTTGCCTAGGCTAGAGTGAGTGCTGTGGTGTCAGCCTAGCTCACAGCAACCTCAAACTCCTGGGCTCAAGCCATCCTCCTGCCTCAGCCTCCCAAGTAGCTGGGACTACAGGCACAAGCCACCATGCCCGGCTGATTTTTATATATATATATATTAGTTGGACAATTAATTTCTTTCTATTTTTATGGTAGAGACGGGGTCTCGCTCAGGCTGGTTTTGAACTCCTGACCTTGAGCAATCCACCCGCCTCGGCCTCCCAGAGTGCTAGGATTACAGGCGTCAGCCACCGCGCCCGGCCGCCAGGATGTTAATAAATGACAGAAACAACAGACAGTCCTGGACGCCCGCCTGGCTCTCAGTTTCCCTCCTTGGGGGCACAGCTGCCCGGGATCTCTCGGGGACCCACCCCAACACCGGCACGCATGCTTCAGTATCACCAAGTGTGTAAGGATGGTGACAAAGAAGAAGGAAAGCAACTGGCAAATAGAAGCTAACGAGAACCTGTCACAGAGAGAACTAAAGGGCTTTGATGAAAGAAGGTCCCGAGTCCAGGCAGGGAGGTGACCAGAGAGGGCAGCTGAGGAGCCGGGGGCGGCGCCACCTTCTTCAGGAAACAAAACAGAAATGAAAACAACACACCCCAAACCTCCCTCGACCCAACCACCCGGCTCCTGCCTAGTGTCCCCACTGGCTTCTCCTCCAGTCCCTTCCACAGTGTGGACCGTCCTCACCCTCCCCTTCCCCTCTCTGAGTCACGACCTCCCTTCTCAACCCTTGGACCTCTCTCCTTCCTTCTGCTTCCCTCCTGTCCTATGAGCTCCTCAACTAGTTACTGAAATATTTCTTGTATAACAAATGCCCAGGACTTTCACAATATCTTTTCTTGGGCATATTCACTCACATCCTCTATTTTTCTTCAGCTTCTCTGACCCTGCTCTTCAGAAGAAGCCCCCAGCGAGCCGATGCCCTTTTCTCATCACTCCAGGACCTTCCCCTGCTCCTCCCTGGTCTGTCCTCATCCCCAGGGAACCCAGAGAGTCCCCAACCGGCTCACGTGTCCTCCAGACACTCCCACTCTGTCCCTGTGTGTGACCTCCTGAGGAATCCCGGGGGGAGAGACACCTGCTTCAGGAGCAGCCTGGGAAGTGGGTTCAGGGAAAAGTTTGCGTTGGGGTCACCCCTTCCTCTTTTAAAGTGGAGGGAGAGGTGTGTCCTGTTCCCACTGATAAGGCAGAAAGAGCAAACGAAGGACTGAGACAAGGTAGCAGCTGACTAGAGGAGGGGCCTCAATTTGTCACTGGGCAGGGAGTGGGCAGTGGTCAAGGCCCTGGTGGGGACAGGAGCCTCTGTCAGGTCCCCCTGGCATCTGGTCACTGGCACCATGGGCCTCGGTCTGTGCAGCAGGGGGCGCTGTGGGCCTGCCATGTCAGGACTGTGGGGCTCAGCTGGGAAATGAGACACTTGAACTTGGCTCTGCTCAGGGTCACTGGGCCCCTGGGGAGCCTCAAGCCAGGAGAAGCCAAAGCCGCCCCTCTCTGAAATGACACCCAGCCACTGGGGCTGCACACAGGCCCAGGGCGGGATTGGTGGCAGGGGAGGAGCAGCACATTTGCATGCAGGGCCCTGTCCCTCCTCTGGGCTGGAGGGTGGATAAGAGACACCTGCAGCGTGGCAGCCTCGGCAGAGCTCTGGGTGTCTGCACCATGGCCTGCGCCCCACTCCTCCTCCTCACCCTCCTCCTTCACTGCACAGGTCAGGACGGTCGCCAGCACCCTGACCCCAGCTCACTGACACCCCTCCCAAACCCATGCCACACTGTCCCTCCCTCCTGTCCTTCCTCCAGGACACAATGTGTGTCTGTGTTTCCAGGGTCCCTGTCCCAGCCTGTGCTGACCCAGCTGCCCTCTGCATCTGCCTCCCCGGGAGCCTCGGCCAAGCTCACCTGCACCCTGAGCAGTGCGCACAGTGGCTACACCATTGCGTGGCTTCAGCAGCAGCCAGGGAAGGCCCCTCGGTACTTGATGGATGTTTACAGTGATGGAAGCCAGAGCAAGGGGGACGGGATCCCCGATCGCTTCTCGGGCTCCAGCTCCGGGGCTGACCGCTACTTAACCATCTCCAACGTCCAGCCTGAGGACGAGGCTGACTATCACTGTCAGACCTGGGACGGTGCTGTTAATCACAGTGACACAGGGAGATGGGGAAGTGGGACAAAAACCTCAGCCTGCTCACTTTCTTACTCTGTGACAATATTAAAATTTAAAAATGGGTTCAATGTGCAGAGAACCTATTTGGAAGCACCTCTGCCTTCAAATATTTCTAGTCTCATCTTTGGATTCAGTGTATCTGAAGTCTCAGGAAAACTAAAATCAGTAAAAAACAAACAACAACAACAAAAAACAAAACCCTGATGACACTAAATTGTTTCCTGTTCATCCAAATATGTTAAAACCAGCGCCCCTGTTTTGTTGTTTTGGTTTTTTCTTTGTTTATTTTCTTGAAGGTGGAAAACTAGCCTGTCCTGCTCACATCTTGGTTTGTGCCCAGGGACACTCCTGGCAGGTGACGGTCCTGCAGCTTGGACTGTGTTCTTCCAGTTGTCACAGAGACACCCCCCTCCCCTCCCAGCCATCTGTGCAGGGGCTGCCCGGGCTCCCTCCAGCCCGGGAACCAGACGGTGCCGTGGGACATGCTGCCTGAGGACACGGGTCAGGGCTGGGTCCAGGCACAGGGCGGGCCGGGCCCACTCTGTGTGCCTGCAGCCTCAGTCACCACGTCAGCAAGGAGGGCTGGGCGCGGGCGGCTGTGGCCTGAGGCCAGCAGAGCTCCCTGGGGAGGGGAGGGGGAGGGCAGCCCTCCACTGCTGCCAGAGGCTGAGCCCGCTCCAGGGCCGTCGGGGGAAGTAGGTCCCAGGAACGTGACTTTCCCAGCTCATCCCACTCGGGAACACGGGGACCCACTGGTGGGTGTCCCTGAGCCCATGGGCACTGACTTGTGTCCTCTCCTCTCCTGCCCCACTGGGCTTGTCAACAGCAGCCTAGGAAGTGAGGTCTGTGGGACATAAGGGACCGGAAACCACCCAACCTGCGCATGCGTCACTCTACCCGTGGAGCCGGGATGGGCCCAAGTCTCAAGGTCACAGTCTGTTGTACAGGCGGCTGCACACACATGGGGGTGACTATGGGGGCTGCTTCCAAGGGTCCCAGAAAGAAAGCCTGAGGTCGTGACTGGGACAGGAGTGAGGGGTGTTTGGAGCTCCAGCCTGATTCTCCTTTGTCAACACGGCCTCCCTGACACCTGCGGGCTCCAGGCTGATGCTCAGGTGTCACTGTTGTCACAGCTGTATCCAGCCCGGTGCCACCAGGAGCTCCCATGCCAGGGTGAGGTAGTAAACAATGTGGCCTCCGTGGCCCACACTCAAACCCATCCCTTCCCTGTCCCTGCCTTCGACCCTAACGTGCTCAGGTTGTGGCTTCTGCTTTGGCTTGTGCTCCCAGAAGGCCTGACGCCCGTCACCTGGCTCCTTGTCATGGGGTCAATGAGATAACGCTCCTCTCACTGGCTTCCCAGTGTGCCCAGAGCACCTAACTCCAGAGGTGATAAGAGCGCCCACGTGTGCGTGGGGAATCATGGGGGATAGCAATGCCCAGCACTGCGTCCCTTCCCTACTTTAGTCCCCTGAATGGAATTCTTCCCCTCTCTGGGTCTTTGGTTGGGATGGTGCTGGATGCACCTCAGTTTTTGGGGACTAGAGCAATAAAAGCACGGCCCACAGAAAGCTGTCACCTGGTACCTGCCAAGAGCCACCAGGGGAGCTGCTCTCTTCCCTGCTCCTTCCTGCATGGTGCTGTTTCTGGGACCTGGCTACCTCGTCCAGGTCCCCGGTCCCTCCATGCTCCGTGGGTGACCAGGGGCTGTGGGGTGGGAGGAGCAATTGTCTAATAGGTAGGGGTTGACGTTTGGGAATATTAAAAGCACTGCCAATAGTGTTTGCAGGGGAGATCGCCATCTCCACATCTCCTCAGGAACTGGTGTGACAGTGAAGTCAGACACTTAGGGACACGCAGGCTCAGCGATCAAGAGGCTCTGGCGTGGCCCAGGCGGGTGGAGAAGGGAAGCCAGCGTGAGGCTCAGCCTTGGCGGCCCAGGCCCCGCTGTCCTGTGCAGGGCTGAGCTCTTTGCAGTTGAGTTTCAGCAGAGACGTCCTCAGGGACGCCGAGACCCAGGATCGTGCAGGAAAGCAAACTGCAGAGAGCAGGGGCTGGATGCGGGGGGGGGGGGGGGGTCGGAGGACAGGCGTGGGGCCCCCGTGGTAACAGGGGTGCACAATGAAGAGGACATTGTCCTTTGTGACCCTAAGCGGGAGGACACATGGGGCCTGGAGCCATGCAAATAAAGAGACCTGGGCCCTGGAGCTAAAGTGGGCCTGGCCTGTCCCTGAGTGTCCCTGGAGAAGATCACATGACATCCATGGTCCGTGTGCTCTGTCCAAGCTCCCTGCCCCACCTGCTGTCCCACCCAGAGCCTGTGAGGCGAGCAGGCCACAGCCTTCCCAGTGATCTCTCTCCCTGCGCAGCTCCCAGGAGCGGGTCACACCCTGCCTGAGTGGGGCTTGCCCAGCCACGTGGAGCAGCACAGACAGATAGACCCATCTTTGCCCGGCGTGTGGCTGGGCGAGGAGAGTGGGCCTTGGGGCTCCACTAGGGGCCTTGGGGAGCAGAGCTCAGAGGTGCTCCCCACGCCTGTGCTACTCCCTTCCCCTCCTCCCTCCCTCTGTTCCCAGAGGCTCAGGCCAGCAGAGGACTCAGGGCGCCCGAGGGGCCTGCACAGCCAGGGCCCCCGTCCCAGGACTGTCCCCACACTCTGCAGGGCTGTCTCTGAGGTGGCAGGAGCATTTGCTCCACGTGCCCAGGGTGGGATTGGAGGATCCTGGTCCCCACTTACAAGGTGCTGATCCCCGCTCAGTGCCCAGTGAGGAGGGACAAGGATTTGAGGACCCGGGAGGCTCCCGCCAAAGGGCTCAGCTGCCTCCTCTCCCCCAAACTCACACTCAGCGTCTGTGCTGCTGTGCAGTGTCCGTCTGGGATTGGCAAATGTTCATTATTTCTATTCTCCTGCTCATTCTGCAATGTGGGTCAGCAAGAGGCTGGGAGGCAGAGGGGGCCCCGAGGGAGAGGCTGGGACCAGGGACAGCCCCTGGCCATCTGGCCACCAGGCTCTGCTCTACCTGGGAGGAGGAAGAGTCAGCAGGTCCTGGTGCCCTGGAGGGAGGTGCTTCCCGTGCCCACTGGGCTTCCTGCTCTGTGTCCCCAGGGGCGCCCTTCTGTGAGCCTGAGCTCCCAGGACAGTCCTGTAACCGCACGGGAAGCTGGGCAGGGGAGGAGGCTGTGAGCAGACCTGAGACTAAGGTGGGCTGGGGCAGGGACACTGCCCAGCTCTGCCCTTTTGGGAGGACAAAGTGCCCAGTGGGGCAGACAGGACACATGGGTTTGGGGGGCCTCAGGGCAGCAGGGGGCGCTGTGGCCTGTCCCTGAGGCCTGTGCTGTGGGTCCCAGCTGGGAGCCCCACCTGGCCCTGGTCTGAGCCCTTTGGCCCTGCTCACTGGGCCAGCAGCTGTGTCCTCACTGGTCCCTGGGGAGCCACGGAACAGCCCTGCCCAGACTGACCACTCCCAGGGTCAGCTTTCCAGGCAGGGGTCAGAGGCAGGGTCCAGGGTGGGGCTAGGACAGCCAGGGGTGGCTGGTTTCCATGAAGGGTCTCAGTCTACCCCTGGACTTCCAGAGGGGTAAGTAGGACTTGGGGGCTCAGAGCCCGCTGAGGGTCCTCAGGACACAGGGCTGTGGGGTCTCCCATGTCCTGGCGCCTGTGCTTCTCCCACTTCTCATTCACTGCAGGGGGACTTGGGCCAGGTGTCAGGCTGGGGATGAAGGACCAGGGATCCTGGATGTGTCCCTGTCCACCGACCATGCCCTCACTCTTTCTGGCCTGAGGTTCTGGGTCCTGGACCCAGTCTGTGCTGACTTGACCGTCCGCAGCTCCCAGTGTGGGGGCAGCGGCCCCATTTCCGTCCCTAGAAGCAGCAGAAATGCTGGCTCTGGCTTTATTGTATCCTATTTCATTTTTTTCTGGTACCAGCAGCTCCCAGGCTGTGGTGACTCAAAAACACGTTTGTCAACATCTCCCTGGGCAGCAGCAGCTGGCCGGGCTCTGACGGCCCACTTGGGTGGAGGCAGTGGGGTCAGTGACAGCCAACCCTGCACCCCAGCCAGCACCAACCAGGCTGGGCAGGGCAGTGCGGGCGGGAGCTGTCACCTCCTCTCCCCGCCCTACTCAGGAGGGCCCATGGCAGACCTGGACCTCCACCCCATCCCCGGCAATGGCAAGAATGGCATGGGACCAGGCACGGCTAGTCAGCACCCCAGCACCCACCCTGACTCCTGACGTGGGGTCCTGACAGCCAGGAGGGCGGAGCTGTGACCCACCTGGTGATGAGAACACTGGACAGAGGGAGCGAGTCGGGTCACTGGCGTCCAGCTGTCCCCTCCCGCCTGGCGTCAGTAGGCACCACAGAGTCCCGTGGTCGGCGGACCTCCCACCTGTCTGAAGGGGACGCGTCTGTGCAAGCCACTGCTCCCCTTCCCGAGCGCGGCGGGCAGCCCTGGGGCAGCGAGGGTCAGGGCCCCGCTCTGCTGCGCAGTGGGAAGCGGAGCCGCCACCCCCGGCCCTCTCTCTCTCTTGAAATAAGAAAAATTAGCGCTTTCTAGCTGACATCTGGGTCAGAGCCCGAGGACCAGCCCAGGAGGTCGCTGGTCCCTCACTGCTCGTGGCAGAATCTGTGGGGAAACTTCAGCCATTATGCCCCGTTGTGAGAGGCTCAGCCCTTCCGTGGAACTCGGATCACTTGGAGGACGTCAGCACCATGGCTAAGAGGACATTCTGAGTCTTGTCACCTGTGTGTGGACAGCTGTTCCATCCTCAGGACACAGAATCTTTCTAGTGGAAACAAGTGTGTTGACAGTTTTGACTCTTGCATGGTACAGTTGATTGACCTACACTAATTAGTGTGTCTGTGATCCAAACATGATTGGGAGTGTCAGATACGTGTCCTGCAGGTACGGCGGGCACACTCAAAATCCGGTAATTACACACAAATTCAATAAATACGGACATTATGAAGGTGTGAGCAGAGTGAGTGGAAAGCCTAATTGAGAGTAGAAACTATGACTTGCCACGGAGCGGTCACTGTGTCCCTGCAGGGGATGTTGACTCAGAGGGTTGGGGTGCAGAAGGCCACTCGTGGATCCCTGCAGTCCATGGTGACCCCACACGAGGGCCCCTAGGGAGCAAACGCTCCAGCGCACCCCACTACCTTTCCCAGGTGGGCAAAGGGCCAGAAGCAGGTTCATCTGCCAGGAGGGCTCAGCTGTGCAGTGCACATGCGCAGAGCGTGCGAGGCTGTGGCCAGCAGGGGGCGCTGCGAGTCTGATGTGAGAGAGTGGGGGGAGCCCATTAGGTCCTCACTGGACAAATGGCGGAGCCTCCTCTTGTGGGACTGGGTGTGATGACCCCACACATGTGTGACTCTCCTGCAGGGGGGACAGCTCTAGCCACGGAGACACTGGGTGTAGGGGCTTCCTTCAGCCTGTGGGTGACTCAGGCCATCTCTTCCTTCTCCACTCAAACCGGTCCTCTGTCCAGGCCAGAGTCCCAACAGGGGTTGGAGAGGAGTGTGGCAGGGTCACACCTGCATGAGGTGACTCCACCCACCAAGGACAGGACAGACTCAGGTGTCCCCTGTCGACAGTGTGGAGCCCAGCAGGCGGTGCTGGGTGTCCCCACCAGGCTCCATGGACACTCACATGTCGTATACACTCACAGGACAACACTGTGGGCTGTGCAAGGGCAGCTCACAGGCAGGTTCCTGTCCCCACTACCAGTGAGGTTAACCCCTCCCCACCCCAGTCCGGGAGGGGTCCTGAGATGCCACCTGCTCCCACTGTGGAGACCTGAGCAGCAGCAGCAGCGTCAGTCAGCACAGGCAGGTCCCTGCCCAGAGTGACCAGAGCACCAGGGAGGACAGGGAGGCCCAGGGGTGCTTTGATGGGAAGGGGATGATTGGTTGTCCTGGGAGGATGAAGGGTGTGGGACTGTCCCACACTGGAAGGCACAGTGCAGGTGACAGATGGCAGCATGTGAGCCCACAGGCCCCACTGAGCTGATATGGGACTGTGCTGTGACTGTTGGATCTTCCCACAGGTTTTCTGTGTCTGTAGCCGCCTCACACCCAGCCATCATCCTATCTCTTCTGCAGGTCCCTGGGACCCCTGGAGGGCAGGGCTCTGAGTGCAGACCCCATGGTGGTTCCTCTCTGCCACGGGTGCTCCTCCCTCCCCTGCTCCTCCCATGTGGACTTTTCTGCCTCCCCATTCACCCCCAAACCTCTGAGCTCTTGTCCCTCAGGGTCACTCACCGGCTCCTCCCAGCCCTAACACACTGTCACTCTCAGGCACAGGAGGAGCGTCCTGACTTCCCCTGGGGCCTGGCGAGGAGCCGCTGTCCTTAGTCAGGGTCCCCAGGGACAGCCCTGCCAGGACCACATCCCTCCACGCCCCTCTGAACGCACCTCCTCCCCTTTCCTGCCTTTGCTTCTCCCCTCATGGCAGCCTCAGCGCCACACGGACTGTGTCCGGGACGGAAGGCGAGGCTGGCTCTCCTCTGTGGCGAAGACACGGGCTGGACGTCCCCGCACACAGAGAAGGAGCCTCCCACGGGGACCGCTGTCATGGGGGATACCAAGTGTCTCCCAAGTGTCCTTATTTCTCTCCTCCCTCATCCAGGGAGGTTGGAGGGCGGCAGGCACACATGTGACCCATGGCCACCCTCACACCCGAGTGTTCACCTAGGTGCCCCATTTCCTTGAGCATAAAATCGCTCTGGAATAAATCCATGCACTTTTATCTTTGCATATGTCCTCACTCATGTGTACAACATATAGTATTCCAGACATTAACCCGTGATTTCAATATCCTTCCTTTATTTGACAACTTACGCACATTTGGATCCTGTGACGCTGTCAGAAGGCTAATACTCAATGATTTCTACAAATATGTAAAACATAATTGAAAACAATTTACTAAAGGAGCAGGAGAATCAATAAAATAAAATTATAAATATATTGGAGTAAACCCATAGATACTACTTTATGGGGAGACATCTCAGACTAAACTTGAAGATATTAAATTTGGGGAAATCATGGCAAATCCAGGTGTAATGTGCATTGAAAATCATGAACAAGTGATGTTGAACTGAGTCTGTCTTCCCAACTCCGGATAATCCTACTGTGTAAGGTGCATAGAGACGTTTATGATAATTATCTTTTTATGTCCTCGACTTTGTCAATGAAAGCTGAACCAGCATCCAGTACAGGGTGGATGTTCTGGGTGACGTCATAGGTTGGGGGAACCTGCCCAGTGACCCCGCTGAGGGCCCTGAGAGGGCGGGGAGGCTGACGGCCCCCAGGGCGGATCCCGGAGAGGCGGCGCGGGCCCCAGGTCCCATCCGCGCCCCAGCAGGCCCCGGCGTGGGCGCAGCGCAGCGCCCGGTCCCTCCAGCCCCTCTGGCGCCGGCGCGGGGAGCAGGGGCTGCACGAGCGTCTGTTCCGCACGCGCCTGCACAACCTCTTTATAAATAAACCACAGGTTTTTCCAACACACAACGAGCCTCGGCCTCTCTCTGTGCCCAGAGCGGGGGCGGCCCCTGAGGTCCCATCTCCGTCCTCCACTCGCCGTGCACACGGCGCACGCGGGGACAGCACGCCCAGCTGGACCGCACAGCTCCGCCGTCACAACGTCACCTGCCCCACTGCCTGCCGCCCACTTGTCCCAACTGGGAAAGCAAACTTTCGTCCCAGGACCCCAGACAGGCCCTGCATACTGTGTCCCAGGACGGCAGCGGGGACCCCGCCGACCCGCACCCAGAGCGCCACATTATACGGATCCTGACCCGCCCCCACCCAGACAGCCCGTCGCCCGGCCGCGCGGACCCTCTCTCCAGACCTCTCCGCCGTCCGGGCCCCGGGCCTCCCTCTGCCTTGGTGGCCCTCGGTGCTGAGGGCTCTGATGAAACCGTCCCCTGACGGGCCTGGGCCCTCCCCTCAGGGTCCCTCTGCCGTCACCATGTCTCTGGTGGAGAACCTGGTCCCTGATAGAGTGCTCCCCTCTGTGTCAGTCCTCTCAGTCACGTGCTCCAGCCCCGGTCACGTGGTCCCCCTGGAGAAGGCCCAGCCTCACCCCTGTCCTTACACTCAGCCCATTCTGCCTGCGACATCCACACCTCCAGTGACACACAGAGTCAGAGTGTCTTCACCACAGTAGTGGCCCCGGGACCATCGGGACAGATTTGGAGGCTAAAATGCGCAGGGAGCACAGGATGCTGAGCAGAGACCCTGGGACAGTGGCTGGAATTGAGAGGGGTGCGGGGCGGGGAGGGCAGGAGCCTGAGCACCTCCCCTTCCCAGGTGCTGTACCTGCCACGTCCACCAGAGGGCGCTGTGGTCTCAGCACCTGCCCAGGCTCCCCAGGGCCTCAGCTGTGTCCCCTGCCCCACCTGCAGGTGTCCCTGTGCCCTCCGTGGGGTGTACCTTCCCCTGGCACACTGTCTGAATCTCTCAGCCACAGCTAGTGTGAAGGCTCAGGTGGGGCTGGTGCAGCTTCCAGGAAGAAGAAATTTGCATAGAGACCTCCCACCCTGAGGATCAGAATGACAGAAAAGGGGGGTTGGTGGGCTCAGTCCTGGCTGTCAGCTCAGGAAGCAGAGCCTGGGGTGTCCCCACAATGGCCTGGGCCCCGCTCCTCCTCACCCTCCTTGTTCACTGCACAGGTGGCTGCCTGCAGGGAACTCTGGGAGGGCTCCTAGATGTCACCTGGAGTGAGGATCTCTCCCTCCTCTTTGAGATAGGGTCTGATCTGTTCTCACTGATCTCTGTGTCCCTCTCTCTTTGCAGGGTCTTTGGCCAACATTGTCCTGACTCAGCCCAGCTCTGTGTCGGGGTCTCCAGGGCAGAAGGTCACCCTCTCCTGCACCCGCAGCAGCGGCGACATTGGGAGCAGATATGTAAACTGGTACCAGCAGCGCCCGGGCAGTGCCCCCACCACTGTGATCTATGCAGATGATCAAAGACCCTCCGGAGTCCCCGATCGGTTCTCTGGCTCCATCGACAGCTCCTCCAACTCTGCCTCCCTGACCATCTCGGGGCTGCAGTCTGAGGACGAGGCCGACTACTACTGTCAGTCTTATGATGGCAGCTACAGTCACACAGTGCTCCAGACCATGGGGAAGTGAGACAAAATCCCCCAGAGCGTCCTCGCCCTGGCGCTGCCCTCAGCCTGTCCCCACTGGGCTGTCAGCTCTTCCCCTGTCCCTCCTGGATGCTTGAGATCAAATTGGCCTCTCACAATTTGGCATGTTTTCCTTCAGTGAATCAATTTCATCTTTCACGTGCTGATGGCTTATCTTCTAACACATTTATAGTCCGTCATGTGTTAGATTTAGTTGAAAACAATGTGTCTGAAGGTAAAACCAGACATTTTGTGCCAGGAGCTGTCTGGCACAGTGTAAGATGTTTAGTAGCAACTCTGGCCTCCAGTAACACTCGCCCTCATTTGTGACAACAAACCTGTCTCCAGACACTGCCAAATGTCCCCAGCCTGGAGGACAAGGTCAGCTCTGGTTGAAACCACTCAGTGACAGAGCCTGTCCTCACATGTCTGAAATCCCCTGACATTGCATCATGGTGACACCATTCAGATGGACATGGGACTATATTGGTCTGATCTCTGCTGCAGGTTCCCTTTCATTAGACAAAACAGTGTCACAGAGCTCAAATGACTGCGTTCATAGTTGAAACGTATTTTAACCACAGTGAAGTCGGAGATTGTGTTACCCCATGGTGTAGAAACCTGAACCAGCGCCTGAGGCGATGTTCAGCGAAGGCTGGGTGTGGACAGTCACTTCTGTCTCTGCACACGCACACAAGGTGCAGGGATCCTCCTTCCACACAAGGGGACATCACCCAGCCGGAAATAGCTATGAAGTTCGGATACATGCTCCGTATGCGTGGACCTTGTAAAATATACTCATGAAAAGGACGACTCACCAAATCCAGATATTGCACGATCCATTTTTAAGAAATATCCATAACAGGTAAATTCTAGAGGTTGGCCTTCGCCTGTGCAGGGGTGAGGAGGTCCCCCGATTGTCATTTCCTCTCTGAGAGCAGGCTGCCATCTCCTCGCAGCAGAGCTCGGGGACTCAGTGTAGCTCAGCTCCCTGCACCACGTGAGAGGGTCACGTGGCTGGCAGGACCAGCCACACGCGCCTCTGAGACACCCTGCAGAGCCAGTCTCCAGCTCTCAGGAGCCCCTGGGACGCTTGGTCCATCAAGGGCCAGGTTCTGTCACCCCAGGGGGTCTGACTCAGGTGAGACCATCACCCATCACTACAGTGTGATGTAGACACTGCCTAGGACCGTGCGGTGGGCAGGGTGCAGGGACGCATTTGACTGTGGGAAATTCTCCCCCTATGGGACTCGCAGATACTGAAATAAAATTAGAGGAGCACACTGTCCCTGCTGGAGTCTAGGGATGGGGACATCTTGAGCACCTGCTCCATGACTGGCCCCGCCCCCATGTGTCCTCCTCACTCTCTGCACAGGTCACAGCCTGCCGGCCCTGGCTGGAGACTCCACGTGGCCCCAACACCCCTCTGGCCCCGCTCCCTTCACTGGGCTCATTGTCCTCTTTGTCCTGCAACTTCCAGTGTCTGTGGCCCAGGTGGGGCTGGCTGAGCCTCCCTCAGTGACCAGGTCCCCAGGACAGATGGTCATGGACATGTGCACTGGAAACAGCCCGATGTTGTCAGCCCGGGTGCAGCTCGGCTGCAGCAGCTTCTGGGACGTGTCCACAGACTCCTGGTACTCAGGACAACTGTCCTCAGGGAACGCAGAGACTCCCTGTCTCCAGGTCAGGCTGGGTGCCTCCCTGTCCATCCCTGGGCTCCAGCCTGGGGACAGTTCCGATCAGCACTATTCAGCAGAGGACAGTAGGACAGTAGCCTCGGTGAGGTCATTGTGGGGGCCCATGGGGACAGGAGACACAACCCTGCGAGTGTCCAGGTGCCCATTCACTGCCCCAACTCGAGACCCAGCGGATCTGTGAGGAGGCCTGGCCTGGGAAGCTGGTGGGCGCTGTTGGGTGTTTGAACAGCTCTTAACTGAAGTATCTCTTCGTAAGGAAGAACTACACACAAAACTCAGTGAATTTAGTTCATAAGATTTATATTACTTGTTACAAAAATATTTATTGGTCATGAAGCAGAAAAATTAAATGCATTCTAAAAATATACCAAGAAGTCAAATATTTGGAGGGTTTCTGTGAGGGGATAAGCAAATTAACATGTCATTGATATGCATGCTTGCAGCTCTCCTCGTCCAAGATTCCTTCTGGAAGTGAGGAACGACAGCAGGACTCACAGAGTTTCAGAACTGCAATCACAGGAGGTGGAAGTCAGCCCATGGGTGTGTGACCAGAGACAGTGACTGGGGAGCTGCAGAGACCAGCTGGGCTCTCAGGTCTCTGGGCCATGGGGAGGTGTGTGCCTGTGACCAGCAGGGGGCGCTGGGGGACTGCCCTGTGGTCCCTACACAGCTGCTCAGGGAGGCCCAGTCACTCCAAGGACCCTGTGCTCACTGATGGGGACTCAACAGCTGTGTCCTCTCTGGCCTGGCACAGTCCCCTGAGCAGAGCCCTTTGTGTGGTCCCAGCAGCTGCTTCCTCCCAGGGCTCCCCCAAGGGGCAAAGCAAAGCCCCCCCTCCTCAGTGTGCAGTGAGAGCTGAGCCCCAGCCCAGGGCTCAGGGAGGGGCTGGGCAGTCCCTGGATGGAAACACGTTTGCATGAGCAGCCCCTCCTCTGCAGAGGGTGGGGACAAAAGGAGGCCTGAGCAGTCCAGCCCCACTGTGGGGACCAGGGGCTGTGTGCACAATGGCCTGGGCTCCTCTCCTGCTCGTGCTCCTCTCTCACTGCACAGGTAGGGACAGGCCTTGTAAACTCAGTGTCATTTTCCATGGTGTGTCAGCCCCTTTGTCTAAGACCCATGGAGTACTTCAGTCTGGATTCTGCCCCAGCACTCAGGAATGTCTCTCTTTGCAGGTTCCCTGTCCCAGCCTGTGCTGACCCAGCCGCCCTCCCTCTCTGCATCTCCTGGGGCATCAGCCAGACTCACCTGCACCCTGA
This sequence comes from Microcebus murinus, assembly GCF_040939455.1. Lineage (NCBI taxonomy): Eukaryota > Metazoa > Chordata > Mammalia > Primates > Cheirogaleidae > Microcebus > Microcebus murinus. Next base: position 23,048,619 of record NC_134125.1, read on the forward strand.
GCAGTGGCTTCAGTGTGGGCAGCTATGCTATAGCCTGGCACCAGCAGAAGCCAGGGAGCCCGCCCCGGTACTTGCTGTACTACCACACAGACTCGAACAAGCACCAGGGCTCCGGGGTCCCCAGCCGCTTCTCTGGCTCCAAAGACGCCTCGGCCAACGCAGGGATTCTGCACGTCTCTGGGCTGAAGCCTGAGGACGAGGCTGACTATTACTGTCGTACATGGAATGGCAGCTCTAATACTTACACAGTGATCCAGACACATGGGGAAGTGAGACAAAATTCTCCCCCTGTTCTTCTGACCTGGTGCTGTCACCCTTTGTTTGAGGCCCTGACAACATCTACCTCAGGGGTGACTTGTGTCCTCAGATCTTCTAGCAATACCTGATTTTTCTTGAACAAATAAATGTGCCAATGTTACATCCTGCTGTTCAACTCAACTTTTGGATTGACCCAGTGCTCAAATCTTCTCACCCTGTGCGTGTTTTGTCTTGAAAATTCCTTATGTAAGTTTAAAATCTCTCCATGGAGACTTTGGAGGAGACTAAACATATTTCACTCAGGTGGTGTCTCGCTCAGAGTAGAAAGTGTGAGAAAAGGTGTGAGTGGGATTGCAGTCCTGGCAGACGCTTGCCTGGGTGCACGTGACCTGCTGGCGTGTGGGGAAGGGGGCGTGGGCGGCTGGCTTGCAGTCAGGGGAGGCCGACAAGGTGGGCAGGGAGAGGCCCAGACCAGGATAGGACTCGCTGCTCTGAGGCTGCTGGGCAGAGTGTGGGAGCAGCAGGCCGGGGCTGGGCTCTGCTGGGCTGAGACTGTGCTGTCACCTGCAGTGTGACCCGAGGGGGTGTGGTTTGGCCTCTCCCTTCACCCAGTGAAGCAATGCATGACCTGCCACCTGTTTGAATACAATCACCCAAAAGGCTCTTTGGAGGAGAGGACCCCCTCCTAGATTCAAGATTTTGGGCTGTATTTTCTAGATTTAGAAATGGAACCTACATCCATAATCTCTGGATGGGCAATACAAGACCTTTCTCTCCAAATACACCCCGTCTGATAGCTGTCATGGCCTGTCCCAGAATGGGAGGGTGTGTCCCTGCCCACACTGGTGCTGCTGGCCTGGTCCTGTGGGGGGAGTAGACTGGGGTGTGACGCATATTGGGGGAATGTGAGACTCAGACCTTTCAGCGTTTTGTAGGAACTGGGGAACAGGCTTCCTCATCCTCCCACAACTAGCACAGAATGTTCCACGTAACAGGACCCAGGAAATACTAGAAAGGCAAAGAGAATCATGACGATTTGTATGAAGTGCCTCTAACGTTGCTCTGTGAATGGGGCAGGGAGAGAGATTCAAGGCAGCTCTGTATTCTCTTTGTGCTCTAAGGTGCAGGGTTATGGGCTGTCCCCATCCTGTCCTGGGTCACCTCTTCCTCAATATTCTGTAACATGACCCAGGCCCAGGTGTCTGAGGCCCCTGCAGATATCCTGCCCCAGCTCTGTCCACCCTCGGGGACCCTGCCCTGGGCTACAGGTCTCTGCACTTCTCCCTGCTGGTCCAGCCTCCTGTAGGGACCAGGTCCTCAGGAGAGAATTGACACCTCCTGCCCTGGAAGACATAACAGCGCTCGGTGGAATGGGCAGGTTGTGTCGTGTTACCATCAGGGATATCTCATCAGAACTCTTGACCCTTTGAAACAACCACGTGCTCATGGCATGGCAGTTCTCCATGTGGGTTCCAGGCCATCCTAGCCCAAGAGCTCTTGCTTTTATTTCAGGGATGAGCTCAAGAAAGGGATTGTTACATGACAAACACCAGTCACTCGTCACCACACAGGTGGCCGTGTCTTCTCACTGCCAGCAGTGATGTGCCCCACGTGTCCTTCCAGGGTCCTGCACACAGGCTGTGCGCACTCACTGCCCGTCCTCTTGGAAACGTAACCTCCCCGTGCACCGGAGGAAACCGGTAGAGCGAGAAGACGGCTCTGAGGGAATGGGGAGGCCACAGGAGCACCCCTGTCCTGGCCTGAGGCAGGGGCAGTGGACAGAGCTGGGCAGAGGCTGGGCTGGCTCTGGGGGACTGGTCACCATGTCCCGTGATGGTGTGTCAGGGTGTGGACAGTAGGGGGCGCACAAAACCCATTGCTGAGGTGTCTATGGGTGATCAGAGCTGGGAACAGCCACTTGCTCTGTGGTGCCCTCTGCTCAGGGCACAGCTGTGACCTCCCCACCCCCTGGGACCACACAGCCCCGCCCCGCCCACCCCTGACACCCTCAGGCACAGGGCCGGACCAGGGCCCAGGGGGGGCAGAAAGCCGGGGCCATTTGCATGGAGGAGCCTCCCCTCTCAGGGTATGAAGAGGGGAAGGACAGACCTGGGGAAGCTGCTGCAGCTGTGGGCACAGAAGGCAGCACTCGGGACAGTCCCGCCATGGCCTGGGCACCGCTCCTGCTCTCCCTCCTGGCTCACTGCACAGGTGAGCTGACTTGGGCCAGGGAAGGGCCCTGGGAGGACCGTGGGGCCCTGCTCTGTCCTCTTGTCTCCAGACCCAGAGTCACCATGTGTGTGTCTCCCCCTTCCAGGGTCCTGGGCCCAGTCTGCGCCGACGCAGCCGCCCTCGGTGTCTGGAGCCCCGGGGCAGAGCATCACCATCTCCTGCTCGGGAAGCGGCAGCAACATCGGGGGTTATGATGCGCACTGGTACCAGCAGCTCCCAGGAACGGCCCCCAAACTCCTCATCTATGATAACAGCAAAAGACCCTCCGGGGTCCCTGCCAGGTTCTCTGGCTCCAAGTCTGGCAGCTCGGCCTCCCTGGCCATCGCGGGGCTCCAGGCTGAGGACGAGGCTGACTATTACTGTTCAGCCTGGGACAGTAGCCTGAGTGGTCACACAGTGCTCCAGCCCCACAGGGAAGTGAGACAAAAACCTGCCCCTGCTTTTTCTGATCACGGTCATGACTGCCTGTGACAAACACCAGGCAAAACATTGACTGTGGCCAACCCCAGGCATTCATGTCTGAAGATCTAACTCTCAGAGCACAGACCTGCTTTAAATGCTCACTGACCTTCCAAAGTCAGTGACCTTGCCCTCTTTCATATAGTTTTTTACAACATCTTTATTAAGATATATTATAGAGATTGGATCAAGATGGCGGACGAGAAACACCGTCAGACAGAGTGTCTCTGCAGAAAAGACAGATTCTAGCAGAAATTAGAAGAAAGAAGCAAGAAGACGAGCATACAGCGGACAAGGGTCGGAAGGAGGGGTACCTGAGACCCCGGGAGACTCCACGGGAGGAGGCTGTGCAGGAGAACTGGAGGCTGAGACCCCGGAGCAGCCCGGAGACCAGTGGGAAGGGTAGGTGGATCAGTCACATTTCTCCTCCCCTGCATCTGGGACTGCTGGTGGGCTCCCCAGCGGGTGGAGAGACCTGCGGACACCAGCCCAGAGACGGCCTCCGCCAGCGAGCGGTGAGCCAGTAGCAGACGCAGCACCAGGCTCCCAACTCCCGCTCTGCACCTCCTTGTGAACAGACCCGAGCCGCGCGGCAGGCGCCATATTGCCTCCTTCTCCCCTCCACCGACCCTACCCTCGGCTGCCCAAAGAGACAATGTAGCCACCAGGCAGAGACACCTCCAGTGAAAGGGACCTTCCCTTTTGGGACCCTACAGCTGCCTAAGGGGAACTCAGACTCTGAGCTCACTACCCGCCAGTCCTCCCAGGTGCTGCTGGCACAGTGATCCCAGGAGAACAGGGCAGCCCGTGAGGATGGGAGACATAGACCCAGCTTGGGCTCCCTGTGGGTGAATTGGGACTGGCACTCCTCTCCCTGGTGGGGATATAGTTTGAACTCTGTGGCCCAAAAGTCAGACCTGCAGACCAGATCTTGTGCGCCGAGGTCTTGCATTGCCCGGGGCACAGAAGGGATATACGTGAACAGCCTGCTGAGGTGTGTGTGCCTTCAGGGGCAAATCGGTGTCCTAGAGGGCAACCCTCCTCCTAAAGGGAGGCCGTGCGCCCAACCCAGGTGGCGTTCCTGCACAGGGAACCTCCCCGCCAGCATCACAGTCCAGGGAGGCCCGGTGGCATGAGGTCTGGCATGGTGGCAGAGGCCCAGGAGTAGCTGCGGAGTTGGGGAGGGTGGAAAGAAGCGAGGCCTGCTCCAGACTGCGGGTCTCAGACACCCCCACCCCCATACACGCAGACTTTCTGGCTGAGCGGGGCCATTCCAGCCCCTCCCTGACAGCTTTTCCTTGAAGCAAAATATAGAACTTTGACCCCTGCTAATGGCATTGGTGGTGCCTGAGGGCAGGATTACCCAACCCAGCTCTGCCCAGACTGTCTCCTAGACCAGCCCTCACTGAGGGGCAGAAAAGGACACACCTGGAAGTCCCAGGGCCCCACCGAACACCTGAGGCACTAGAGTGCCTCCCCAGAGGAACAAGAGCTGACAATAGGACACAAAAACAACAGCGTAGCCTGTTCTTCCAAGCAAGCACCACCTACTGACAGGGAGGACATCCTGCACACCCTTTTCACGGCACCCACTGACTCATTATACAGGGAGTGGTCAAATCTCACCCACAGACACCACCTACCGGTTCAGAAACTAAACAAGGCATGTGAATACCCAAACAAAAACCTAAAGAAAAGAAACAACTGATCGACATGGGAAGAAATCAGGGAAGGAATTCTGGAAATATGAAGAACCAAACGGAAAACACACCCCCAAAGAGGAGCACCAGCCCCCTAGAAACAGGCACCAAACAAAGTCAGGAAACCAAAATGACAGAAGGGAAATTTCGTATGTGGATCATAAGAAAACTCACCAACCTGCAAGAACAACTCAATAACCAACACAAAGAAACCATAAAAAGCCTCCAGGACCTAGAACAAAAGTTCACTAAAGAAATCGACACAATGAACAAAAGTTTAACCGAACTCCTGGAAATGAAGAATCAATTCAGGGAACTACAAAACACAGTGGAAAGTCTCAAGAACAGGTTAGATCAAACAGAAGGAAGAATTTCAGAGATTGAAGATAATACCCTCTAACTAAATAAAACAGTCACAGAAATAGAGCAGAGAAACAAGAGAAAAGAGCAAAGCCTACAAGAGATGTGGGATTATGTGAAGAAACCTAATGTGAGGGTCATAGGGTTACCAGAAGGGGAAGAGGACAACACTCAAGGGTTGGACAAGCTATTTGAAGATATAATAGAGGAAAATTTCCCAGGCCTTGCTAAAAATCTTGATATACATTTCCGGCGGAGAGCACCGTGAGGCACGCAGCGGACAGTTCCCGAGGGGCCCATTAGGCCCTTCTGAGCCTTCCAGGCCCTCTGGCTCCATGTGAGCTGGTGCGCCCTCCAGGGATGAGCCTCGGCCCTGCCCTGCAGGAACCCGGTGCCCTCGCTGTGGCTGCCCTCCAGTGAAGCCCAGGCCTAGAAGCAGCAGCGAACGTCTCTGGCAACCCCACCTTGGTGACCTGATGATGGCGGCCGGCCACCTGGTCTTTTGGCCCAGCCCTGCCCGGCCTAGGCTAAGCCCCTTCCAAGCTTCCAGAACACGACGCCTTTGGGAGGCTGCAGGTGTGGCGGGGTGAGAAGTATGGCGACTTGCCCAAACGCTGAGGAGGGCCGTTAGGGTTTGGAGAGCCTGAGAAGGCCGGTCTGTGTGCTCAAGCTCGGTCACCTTCTTGGGCCGTGGAGTGGTGCAGATCCGGGTCTTGCTGTGCCCGCTCTGTACCAAAGGGGTGCGCCCCACTTAGTCCTGACAACGACGGACAAAGGCCTTAAAGGGCCTGGAAGGTGAGCAGAGCCCGGGATGACGATGGGTGGAATGGTTAGCGGGCCTTCGGGCGGTTGGTCTTCGTTCTGCCACCAGACAGAAGAAAGAAAACATAACCACATTTGGAAATGTGGTTATGTGCCCACCACCTTTTGGGAAGATTTACTGGCCAATTATAGAAGAAGGCCTGTGTATATAATATGAAAAAGCTGTTCTCAACTTTCCCCCCAACCTTTTAAAAGAAAATGTTTACTACATCTAATCCTTCTAGATGTAAAGAGGTTGCCGAAGTATGATAAAGTAGAGTTAGAAAATAACACATCTTGTAAATGCCCATTTGTTAAAAAAAAAAAATCATAGGAAAAAAATGTCTTCTGGAAATGACTTTTTGAAACGGAATTGTTAGACCACCTCTGGAAGCGACATGTGTTCACGTTTGTTCAGTGGGTTAAAGGATATGGAGCAGAAAACCTTGAGAAGGAAGAGAAGATTCTGTGCCAGGCTGGTCATATTTAGAAGACATTTAAATATCATAAGCATTGTTTTGTGTTTGCATTTTGTTCCTCATTACTGTATATATAGTTCACAAAGCTAAGTACTTTTTTGAAATATCTAGTCTTTCTAGATGTTCTGAAGTGCCTGATATATGTTAAAAGTAGAAGTAGTAATACCCTTTGTGAATACCTTTTTGTTAAAATTCATATGAAATTTTGGGGGGGAATGGCTAAACCACCTCTTGAGTAGTACACATTGTGTTTGTGCAGGGGTTCAGGGGAGGAGGGAGGACAAGGAGGAGCTCTATGCCAGTGCGCTTATAGTGAGGCAAGATTAACCATAGTTCCTATGTCTGTGCATTTTGTCTTACCTGTGTATATAGTGTATATAAAAGACAAACAAGTCCTAATTTACATCTAGTCTTTCTAGATGTTAAAAGAGGTTGCCAGTGTATGACAAAAATAGAATTAGTAAAGTAATAGTTTGTACATTTTGGTTTTAAAATTTGTAGGAAAGATTGTCTTCTGAAAAATCTGAGCATTCATAGCCCACTGGGTTGGTGGAGGAGGGAAGGGTTCTAGGCCAGAATGTCCATATTTTGAAGACACTTTCAAATTATAACTGTTACATGTGCGCAGTTTATTCACAACTGCTGTGTATATAGTGGACAAATAAAATCCTTACCCGAAATATCTAGTCTATCTAGATGTTTACAAGTGCCCAACGTATGTTAAATGTAGAGGTAGTAAAATATCACTTTGTAAATATCTTTTTGCTAAAGTTCACAGGAAATACTGTCTTTTGGGAATAGAATTGTTAAACCATCTCTGTGAGCAGTATAGTACCATGTCTGCTCGTTCAATGGTTTGGACGAGGTGGGAGGGAAGGAATTGGCAAAAGGACATTATCAGATATCAGTTTTCTTATGTTTTGTGCATTTTGTTTTGCTGTGTGTATATATGGATATATATAATGTATATAATGGATAAATGAGTCCTAATTTTGCAATATCTAGTCTCTAGATGTTAAAGAGGTTGCCAGTGTATGATAAAGTAGTTAGTAAAATTAGCACATTTTGTACACTTTGTGTTGAAATTCATAGGAAATCTTGTCCTCTGTAAATTACTTTTGGATATGAATTTGTTCGACCATTTCTAAGCATTACATATGCCTGTACTTGTCCCCTAGATATAAGACAGAGAGAAGGAAATGGAATGGTTCAAGACCAAAATGGTCATATTTAGACTATACTTCAGATTATAACCATTGCTATGTGCGTGCAGTTTTATTTAACAGTGCTGTTACATAGTGGACAAGTTCTTATATGAAATATCTAGTCTTTCTAGATATTTAGAAATGCTTGATGTATTTAAAAGTAGAAGTAGTAAAATAACACTTTGTAAATAGCTTTTAAAATCTGATGCCCAGATGGTTTCACACCCGAATTTTACCACACTACAAAGAAGATCTAGTACCTATCTTGCAGAAACTATTCCACAACAACGAGAAGAACAGAAACCTCCCTGACACCTTTTATGAAGCAAATATTACTCTGATACCAAATCCAGGAAAGGATGCAACAAAAAAAGAAAACTACAGACCAATATCCCTAATGAATAGAGATGCAAAAATTTTCAACAAAATCTTAGCTAACCGAATCCAGACACTTATCAAAAAAAAAAAATCGAACGCGATCAAGTGGTCTTCATCCCAGGGATGCAGGGATGGTTCAACATACGTAAATCTATAAATGCAATTGACCACATAAACAGAAGCAAAAACAAAGACCACACGATTCTTTCAATAGATGCAGAAAAAGCTTTTGACAAAATTCAACACCCTTTCATGATACAAACACTTAAGAAAATAGGCATAGAAGGGACATACCTAAAAATGATACAAGCCATATATGACAGACCCATAGCCAACATCATACTGAATGGGGAAAAATGGAAAGCATTCCCATTTAGAACTGGAACCAGACAAGGCTGCCCAATATCACCACTTCTATTCAACATCGTGCTGGAAGTCCTGGCTACAGCAATCAGACAGGAAAGTGGAATTAAAGGTATCCAAATAGGGGCAGAAGAGATCAAACTTTCACTGTTTGCTGATGATATGATATTATATTTAGAAAACCCCAAAGATTCAACCAAGAAACTCCTGGAACTGATAAATGAATTTAGTAAAGGCTCAGGATACAAAATCAATACACAGAAACAGAGGCATTCATATACGCCAACAACAATCAAATTGAGAACCAAATCAAAGACTCAATTCCCTTCACAATAGCAACAAAGAAATTAAAGTACCTAGGAATATATCTAACCAAGGAGGTTAAAGACCTCTACAGGGAGAACTATGAAACACTGAGGAAGGAAATAGCAGAGGGTGTAAACAGATGGAAATCCATACCATGCTGGTGGGTCGGAAGACTCAACATCATTAAAATGTCTATACTACCCAAACTGATCTCCAGATTCAATGCAATACCTATTAAAATCCCATCAGCATTCTTCACAGATATAGAAAAAATAATTTTACACTTCGTATGGAATCAAAGAAGACCCCAAATATCAAAATCAATTCTAGGCAACAAAAACAAAATGGGAGGTATTAATATGCCAGATATCAAACTATACTACAAAGCTGCAGTAATGAAATCAATCTGGTATTGGCACAAAAATAGAAACATTGACCAGTGGAACAGATGTGAGAACCCTGATATAAAACCATCCTGATATAGCAATCTAATCTTTGACAAAGCAGACAAAAACATACGCTTGGGAAAAGAATCCCTTTTCAATAAATGGTGCTGGGAAAACTGCATAGCCACTTGTAGAAGGCTAAAGCAGGACCCACACCTTTCATCTCTCACAAAAATCAACTCACACTGGATAACAGACTTAAACCTAAGGTATGAAACTATTAGAATTCTAGAGGAAAATATTGGAAACACTCTCGTAGACATCGGCCTAGGCAAAGAGTTGATGAAGAAGTCCCCAAAGGCAATCACAGCAGCAACAAAAATAAATAAATGGGACATGATGAAATTAAAAAGTTTCTGCACAGCCAAAGAAGTAGTCATGAAAGTAAACAGACAACCTACAGAATGGGAGAAAATTTTTGCATCCAACACATCTGATAAGGGACTGATAACTAGAATATACTTAGAACTCATGAAAATCAGCAAGAAAAAATCAAATAACCCTATTAAAAAGTGGGCAAAGGACTTGAACAGAAATTTTCTAAAGAAGACAGAAGAATGGCCAACAAACATGAAAAAATGCTCAACATCTCTAATCATCAGGGAAATGCAAATCAAAACCACAATGTGATATCACTTAACTCCAGTGAGAATGGCCTTTATCAAAAAGAATCCAAACAATAAATGTTGGCGTGGATGCAGAAAGAAAGGAACACTCCTACACTGCTTCTGGGAGTGCAAACTAGTTCATCCTCTGTGGAAAGCAATATGGAGATACCTTAAAGTGATACAAGTGAATCTACCATTTGATCCAGCAATCCCATTGCTGGGCATCTAAACAAAAGATCCAATGACACTCTACAAAAAAGATACCCGCATTCGAATGTTTATAGCAGCACGATTCATAATGGCAAGGCTGTGGAAACAGCCCAAGTGCCCATCAATCCAAGAATGGATTAATAAAATGTGGTATATGTATACCATGGAGTACTATTCAGCTGTAAGAAACAACGGTGATATAGCACATCTTATATTTTCCTGGTTAGAGCTGGAACCCATACTACTAAGTGAAGTTTACCAAGAATGGAAAAACAAGCACCACATATACTCGCCAGCAAACTGGTATTAACTGAACAGCACCTAAGTGGACACATAGGTACTACAGTAATAGGGTATTGGGCAGGTGAGAGCAGGTAGGGGGGCCGGTACATACATACATAATGAGTGAGATGTGCACCATCTGGGGGACAGTCATGCTGGAGACTCAGACATGTGGGGGAAGGGGGGGAATGGGCATCTATTGAAACCTTAAAATCTGTATCCCCATAATATGTCGAAAAAAAATGATATATTATAATGTGTATGCCATAAATTTTACTCTTTTAAAATATACACTTCAAATTTTCTTTAGTGTTTATTGAGTTGTGCAACCATCACCATGACACGAATTTAGAATATTTTCATCACCCTACTAATAAACAGCTATTAGTCTAATAGCTAATATTACTATAACTTTCGCTTGTATATCCAATTTTCATTTCCCACATAACTTAGGAGATTAACAAATGAAAATGTTTACTAGGTTAATTTTCATATAAGAAATATATCAAGACATACTTTAGTACTTCATTCATTTTTATTGCCAAGGAAAAGATTCCATGGCATGTATGTCCTACAGGTTGTTAAACCATTCATGAGTTGTTGGACATTTACTTTGCTTAAAGCTGTTCATTTTATGAGTAAGGCTTCTGTGATCATTTGTAAACAAGTTTCAAATTTCCCTGTGGATTAATGTGTGTATTTTTCTTGGGTTTGGTAGCAGTGGACTTTCAGGGTGATATAATTACTGTTGTTGAGGAAATGTCTGATTTCTTTCCAAGGGGGCTGCACAACTTTACATTCGCATGAATAACACACGAGAGTTCCAACTTCTCCCCATTCTCATCAGCATTTGTCATCACGAGTCATTGTGTTTGTGGCCACCCCAGTGGGTCTGCAGCGGTCCATCTCTTTGACTCGATGGCATTTCCCTGGTGGCTCATGGTGTGGGACCCACTCGTGTGCCACCTGCTTCCAGTCACGCAGGGCAGCGAAGGTCTGAGGCCCTTCCTGAGTCTCTCACTCAGGACACGCTAGACTGAGGCGGGTTGAATCCCACACGCAGCCTGCCCCCCACGGAGCGGACACGCCTGTCCCAGCACAGACTCCTCTCAGGGGCAGCGACGGCAGAGCAGGGTGACACCCCCGTCCCAGGCCAGAAGATGAGGCGCCCTGTGGACCCCGCCTGCTGGCGCTGCAGCTCCAGGCTCCAGGCCTGTGCTAGAGCCGGCTCCTGCGCAGCCACCGTCCCTCCCCACGGGACACACGGCAGGTCCAGCGAGTGTCCCCTGTGCCTCAGCAGAGCATGCGCCACTGGGAACCGGGACTCCGATGGGGACGTGGCTGCAGTAGCTTCTCTCTGTGCTCACACGGTGCCAGCAGCATTGGCCAAACAGCCCATCAGCTTCCAGACACCCGCATGACAAAGAACGCAGAACAGTATTCTAGGAACAAATAAAATTTCCTGTAGATGGAATAACATGAGACTAAAGTAAGTGTAGAGGTAGACCACATCAATGGGTAGAATTTTGTTAACAAAAATATAAAAAAAAATACATTTAATATATGAAGAAAGAAATCAGACCTAACAGGTACAGTGTACGCTACCTGGGTGATGGGCTCAGGTAACTGGGACTCAGGCAGTACAGAAGCAATTCATGGAACCAAAACATTTCTTCCCATGGAATATTCTGAAATTTTAAAATAAGAAAAGAATAAAAGTATTTGAATAAATTCTAGTCAAAATTTTTATTGAATCTTAAAATTTTTTTGTTAATAATATGGGAAAATTTAAATCCAGGAAAAGCCTCAAATGTTTTGCAAATGAACACAAAGTGAGTGGACACACACTTACATTTTGAGACACAGACTAAAGCAATATTAATTTCAACAGTCTAAGGCTGTTGCTGGAACAAATACAAGAAAGTTTCATTAACAGTTCAGAAATATTCGTAGGTATGAAATGCACTAGGATACATTTAAAGTACCATGTAGCAAACACAATGGACTCAATGACCAAACAGAGGCATGAATCACAATCAAAACATTGCTTCCAAATTTTGTACACAGAGAGATTGAGAATGATATGTAGGAAAAGTATTTTACCTTAATTTAAAAGAGCAAGCAGTCCCCCCCTGGTGGAATAACACAGAAAGCCTTTCACTGCTCGGGAACTACTTGAGAACTGACAACAGTGAGTTTCAGATTTTCCATCCCACACAGCAGGCCGTGCAGGGCTGGGACCTTGAGCTAAACAAAATGAGGTGGCGTCACGGACGTGGGCTCCGCCATTGACTGGGCAAGCCAGGGAGCCTCCCTGGGCTGTCCTGATCCTGCGCAGACTCGAGTGGGCACCGGGGCTCAGGGTTGCAGCCGCCGCTCCGGGTGCAGGGAAGCCTCCCAGCTGGGCCTGCCTCCCCTCGGGGCCAGCCTGAGCTCCAGGCCACTGGTGCCACACAGTGTTCCTCACAACGGCGTGCAGGGGGCTTCCTCTGTAAGTTAAAGTTGTTTTGAGTTTGGAGCCTCTGAGAATCATGTGAAAAGAAAGGCTCAGACAAGAAAGTCATTTATTGGGGCAGAGGGTCCCTGGAGGAAGACACATGGGGACGGGGCTGGCGTGGGAGGGGGCTTCAGACCACAGCCCCGACCCCTGTGCAAGGAGAGAGGGAGGAAGGATGGGTAGGACCAGCCTCAGACCACTGGCAGGTCTGAGGATGCCTCAGAAGGCTGAGCGGGTCCTGGCCCATGGGGAGCCCGTTGGAGAATCCTGCTTCCTGCAGGGGGACCTGGCTGCAGGGACCCCGGGCTCATCACTGCCTGAGCCAGCCCAGGGACAGGGGCTCAGTCACCTGTGCTCCTCCCTGCAGGTTCTCCTGGACGGAGGTCTAGGTGGGCATTTCCATGGCCACAACTACTGTCCTCTGCTGCTGTGTCCACCCTCAGGACAGGGCTGTGTCCTGCTCCACCTACACCCCACGCAAGGTCAAACCTGAGATGTCCTGGAGTTGGGGGCCTTGGGCACCCACAGTCCCTGCAGCCACTGAGAGGCCCCCTCTGCCCGAGCTGCATGCCAGGCACAGGGGCTGTGGAAGACCTGACTCACAGCAGCCAACTCTTCTGGGGTCAAATGAAGTCCTCAGGACTGAGGTGGCCTGGGGTGTCCTCTGGAGCCATCCTGATCCTGCTCGAGTGCTGGCTCTTCCTGATCCAGTGACCTGCGTCCTGTCTCTTAACTCCTGTTCCATTCCCAGCATCTAACGCATGGCAGGCCTTCCCTGAATATTCTTTTAAAGAATGAATGAATAACTGAATACTAAGTTCCCTGACAGATGATTAACACCCCCATTGTTCCTATACAGAGGTAAATGAGTTCCTTGGCCCTGTATGTCTCTAAATTGTGCAAACTTCTTTCCACATTGTCACCCCATGCTGACAAATGCACAACCAAACCTACCATAGTCCTGAGCCCTGCTCTTCCCTGTGGCCTTCCCTGCATAAGCTGCAGCATCACAGTCTCATGGGGTCAGCCGCCCCCACCACACACTCTGGACTGTCACTGCCTGACCCACAGCCTGGGCTTCTGTCTTCTGTCCCCATGTCCCACCTCAGAGGCACATGCCCTTCTTCCCCTTCCCTACTTCCTCTGCTGTCATCTCCCTCAGCCGCCCAGGAATGTTTCCTGCCCATTCTGTGCTTCAAGGTCTCCTAAAATTCCTGTCCTAGAGCTGAGTCTCTAATAGGGTGACCGAGGACAGGCACAGCTGTGGGTAAACCTCTCCCCTTAAATGAAGGAGACTCAGCCTCATGGCCCTGGGCATTGTCCCCACTGGATGCCTCAGCCCCACCCCCACCCCCTCTGCCCCACACCAGAGTCTGCCACCCCCTCTCTGAGCCTTGCTCTGGACAGGGCTGAGCATCCCACAGTCTATGTTCCCCTCTGTCAACCCCATTTCCCCTTGGTGACCTCCTGGTCACACCAGCATCCCCCAGCAAGTGCCCCTCCTGTCAGGTGTCCTCATGGAGAGATATTCTCTGTGATTTCTCCAGAGCAGGTGACACGCTCTTGTGGACCAGGAGTCTACACGGGCCACCTCTGCTCGACTGTCAGCCATTTTTGCCCACAATGCCCACAGAGTCTCTGTAAAGTAAAACCAAACACTAAAATTTATACAAGTACTAAAAAACACTGACATTACTATCCAATTTCTACTAGCAGAAGAAATGTGGAACAGAAGGTGAAATCCATCCAGAGGACAACACATAATAACACTATATATGAAGGAAAACTTCATACAACTGTGCATGGTGCATATACTATATATAAGGCCATTTCAGAATGTCACTCCCACCCTGGCCTCCCGCTGGAGCCGTCTCTCCCCACAGACAGGGCAGGGGCTGCTGCAGCCATGGCAGGTGCAGGAGCTCAGGGGGGCCCAGGACAGAGCAGTGGGTGTGGCTGGAGCCCCAGAGCCAGGGGAGGGGCTGCAGGGCTGTGGGGTGGGGGGGCCAGACGAGGAAGGGGCTGAGGGGTGAGGGATGTGGAATTTGTGCAAACAGCCCTGGGGAGTCAGTGCCAGACTTTTAACCAGGGGGTGACCTGGCATGGAATTATCAGTCTGGAGGGCATCAGCGAGAGGCCTGCGGGAAGCAGGGGATCCTGAGTCCAGGTGTCTAGGGACTATTCACACAGTTAAGGCAGATTCACACCCAGGACACAGTGAGGAAGGGATGGTGTCTGCATTCACCTGTCCAGGCAGTCAGTTTACTGCAGAGACTTTAAAATGTCACACATATTTTCCCAGTAAACTGTAAAAAATATGAGTAAGAAAATACAGATAGGGAAATTATATTTAGGACATCTAAAACAAAACTGGTATATAGAATGACAATCAGATAATGGTAAAAAAAAAAAAAAAAGAAAGAAAAGAAAAGAAAACTAAAAAATACCCCAAAACCCCCACAAAATGCTGGTATGAAATACATGATTCATATAAACAGAAAATACAAATTAGGAAGATAGAGCTCACCTCATAAAATTAAGAAATGTGTGGCTCTATGCACTATTATATGTTATGACTGCCAAACTACTAATTTTGCACAAAACAATTCTAGTGAGTATCAACACTCTACAATGAGTCAGTATTAAACTGTTTTCTGAATTGCTGAATTTTAGACATATCACTGAGCCAGTTACTTGAACATTTCTCTTCAACACTATCTCACTCAACATACTTCACACTATACGCACCAGATCAATGTTCTAGCAAATGTGGTGCCTGCCATGATGGCCATTTAGAATTTTCTAGAATGTACTCTGGGGTGCTTCATGATAAAAAGTTACATATGCACAGGATTGCACCTCTCATAGTCCAGGGTTCCTTCTGGGAGTGAGAAACCCCAGTGATCATTCACAGTGTACTGGGGTCACTCTACCAGGGAGTCAGCCCATGGGTGTGTGACCAGAGACAGTGACTGGGGAGCTGCAGAGACCAGCTGGGCTCTCAGGTCTCTGGGCCATGGGGAGGTGTGTGCCTGTGACCAGCAGGGGGCGCTGGGGGACTGCCCTGTGGTCCCTACACAGCTGCTCAGGGAGGACCAGTCACTCCAAGGAGCCTGGGCCTCAGGTCTGTGCCCTGTGCTCACTGATGGGGACTCAGCAGCTGTATCTTCCCTGGCCTGGCACAGTCCCCTGAGCAGGGCCCTTTGTATGGTCCCAGCAGCTGCTTCCTCCCAGGGCTCCCCCAAGGGGCAAAGCAAAGCCCCCTCCTCAGTGTGCAGTGAGAGCTGAGCTCCAGCCCAGGGCTCAGGGCGGGGCTGGGCAGTCCCTGGATGGAAACACGTTTGCATGAGCAGCCCCTCCTCTGCAGAGGGTGGGGACAAAAGGAGGCCTGGGCAGCCCAGCCCCACTGTGGGGACCAGGGGCTGTGTGCACCATGGCCTGGGCTCCTCTCCTGCTCGTGCTCCTCTCTCACTGCACAGGTAGGGACAGGCCTGGGAGACCCAGGGCAGCCCCAAGTCCACTCTGTCTCTTCTGGCTTAAGTCCAGGCTTAACCCTGATCCCGGCCCCATCATCCATGTGTGTCTGTTTGCAGGTTCCCTGTCCCAGCCTGTGGTGACTCAGCCGCCCTCCCTCTCTGCATCTCCTCGGGCATCAGCCAGACTCACCTGCACCTTGAGAAGTGACATCAGTGTTGGTGGTTACAGGATATACTGGCACCAGCAGAAGCCAGGGAGCCCGCCCCGCTATCTCCTGAGATACTACTCAGACTCAGATAAGCACCAGGGCTCCGGGGTCCCCAGCCGCTTCTCT
Organism: Microcebus murinus; assembly: GCF_040939455.1. Lineage (NCBI taxonomy): Eukaryota > Metazoa > Chordata > Mammalia > Primates > Cheirogaleidae > Microcebus > Microcebus murinus. The sequence goes on from NC_134125.1 coordinate 23,065,014, forward strand.
GGCTCCAAAGACGCCTCGGCCAACGCAGGGATTCTGCACGTCTCTGGGCTGCAGCCTGAGGACGAGGCTGACTATTACTGTGCCGTGTGGCACAACAGTGCTTGTCACAGTGACACAGGCGGATGGGGAAGTGGGACGAAAACCCCAGCCTGTGCAGGGTCTCATCTGATGATAATTTTCAAATTTTACAATAACTGTGATAAAGGCGCATTCATCTTGGAAGCACTTTCAGTTTCGAAAAGGCTCTGCTGTCAATTTTCCATTTGATATTTCTGAATTCTCAGAAATGGAAAAATAAATCCTCCCGATGACATGGAAATGTTGGCTGTTTATTCAAGTGTCCTAAATCCGGAGTGTGTAGAGCTGACCTGTCTCTAGACAAGAAAACAAGAAAGTTGTCCCTTTCTAGCTGACAATTGGGTCGGAGCCCGAGGACCATCCCAGGAGGTCGCTGGGCCCTCACTGCTCGTGGCAGAACCTGTAGTGAAACTTCAGCCATTTATGCCCCGTTGTGAGAAGCGGCAGCCCTTCCATAGAACCTCGGATCACTTGGAGGACGTCAGCACCGTGGTAATAGGACATCCTGCGTCTTGTCACCTGTGTGTGGACAGCTGTTCCTCGCTCAGGACACAGAATCTTACCAGTGGAAGCAAGTGTGTTGACAGTTATGACTCTTGCATGTACAGTTGATTGACCTACACTAATTAGTGTCTCTGTGATCCAAACATGATTGGGAGTGTCAGATACGTGTCCTGCAGGAAAGGCCGGCGCACTCGAAATCAGGTAATCACACACAAATTCAATAAAGACGGACATTACGAAGGTGTGAGCAGAGTGTGTGGAAAGCCTAATTGAGAGTAGAAACCATGACCTGCCACCGCGGGGTCACTGTGTCCCTGCAAGGGGTGGTGAGTCCAAGGGTTGGGGTGCAGAAGGCCACCCGTGCATCCCTGCAGTCCATGGTGACCCCACACGAGGGCCCCTGGGGAGCAAACATCTTTCCCAGGTGGGCAAAGGGCCAGAAGCAGGTTCATCTGCCAGGAGGGCTAAGCTGTGCAGTGCACATGCGCAGAGCGTGTGAGGCTGTGGCCAGCAGGGGGCGCTGCGGGTCTGATGTGAGAGAGTGGGGGGAGCCCATAGGTCCTCACTGGACAAATGGCTGAGCCTCCTCTTGAGACTGGGTGTGATGAGCCCACACATGTGTGACTCTCCTGCAGGGGGACAGCTCTACCCATGGAGACACTCGGTGCCTGGGCTTCCCTCAGCCCGTGGGAGACTCAGGCCATCTCTTCCTTCTCCACCCAAGGGGGTCCTCTGTCAAGCCAAAGTCACACCAGTGGTTGGAGAGGAGCATGGCAGGGTCACACCTGCATGAGGTGACTCCAACCACCAAGCAGGACAGACAGACTCAGGTGTCCCCTGGTCGACAGTGTGGAGCCCAGCAGGTGGTGCTGGGTGTCCCCATAGGGCGGAATGGACACTCCCATGTCGTATACACTCAGATGACAACAGTGTGAGCTATGCAAGGGCAGCTCACAGGCAGGTTTCTGTCCCCACTACCAGTGAGGTGACCCTGTCCCCACCCCATCCCTGAGAGGCCACCTGCTCCCACTGTGGAGACCTGAGCAGCAGCAGCAGCGTCAGTCAGCACAGGCTGGTCGCTGCCCAGAGTGACCAGAGCACCAGGGAGGACAGGGGGGCCCAGGGATCCTTTGTTCGGAAGGGGATGATTGCTTGTCCTGGGAGCATGAAGGGTGTGGGACTGTCCCCCACTGGAAGTCACAGTGCAGGTGACAGATGGCAGCATGTGAGTCCACAGAGGCCCACTGAGCTGATATGGGACTGTGCTGTGACTGGTGGATCTTCCCACAGGTTTTCTGTTCCTGTAGCCGCCTCACACCCCAGCCATCATCCTATCCCTTCTGCAGATTCCTGCGGCCCCCTGGAGGGCAGGGCTCTGTGTGCAGACCCCATGGTGGTTCCTCGCTGCCACGGGTGCTCCTCCCTCCCCTGCTCCTCCCATGTGGACTTTTCTGCCTCCCCATTCACCCCCAAACCTCTGAGCTCTTGTTCCTCAGGGTCATTCACCGGCTCCTCCCAGCCCTAACACACTGTCACTCTCAGGCACAGGAGGAGCGTCCTGACTTCCCCTGGGGCCTGGCGAGGAGCCGCTGTCCTGTTCAGTGTCCCCAGGCGCAGCCCTGCCAGGACCACATCCCTCCACGCCCCTCTGAACGCACCTCCTCCCCTTTCCTGCCTTTGCTTCTCCCCTCATGGCAGCCTCAGCGCCACACGGACTGTGTCCGGGACGGAAGGCGGAGGCTGGCTCTCCTCTGTGGAGCAGACAGGGGCTGGACGTCCCCGCACACAGAGAAGGAGCCTCCCACGGGGACCGCTGTCATGGGGGATAGCAAGTGTCTCCCAAGTGTCCTTATTTCTCTCCTCCCTCATCCAGGGAGGTTGGAGGGCGGCAGGCACACATGTGACCCATGGCCACCCTCACACCCGAGTGTTCACCTAGATGCCCCATTTCCTTGAGCATAAAATCGCTCTGGAATAAATCCATGCACTTTTGTCTTTGCCTATGTCCTCACTCATGTGTACAACATATAGTATTCCAGACATTAACCCGTGATTTCAATATCCTTCCTTTATTTGCCATCCTACACACCTTTGGATCCTGTGACGCTGTCAGAAGGCTAATACTCAATGATTTCCACAAATATGTAAAACATAATTGAAAACAATTTACTAAAGAGCAGGACAATCAATACAATAAAATTATAAATATATTGGAGTAAACCCATAGATACTAATTTATGGGAAGACATCTCAGACTAAACTTGTAGATATTAAATTTGGGGAACTCATGACAAAATCCAGGTGTAAATTGCCTTTAAAATCATGAACAGGTGATGTTGAATTGAGTCTCTCTTCCCAATTTCCCATAATCCCACTGCATAAGGTGCATAAAAAGTTTAGGAAATTTATCTTTTTTATGTCACCAACTTTGTCAATGAAAGCTGAACCAGCATCCAGTACCGGGTGGATGTCTGGGTGACGTCATAGATTGGGGGAACCTGCCCAGTGACCCCGCTGAGGGCCCTGAGAGGGCGGGGAGGCTGACGGCCCCAGGGCGGATCCCGGAGACGCGGCGCGGGCAGCAGGTCCCCATCCGCGCCCCAGCAGGCCCTGGCGTGGGCGCAGCGCAGCGCCCGGTCCCTCCAGCCCCTCTGGCGCCGGCGCGGGGAGCAGGGGCTGCACGAGCGTCTGTTCCGCACGCGCCTGCACAACCTCTTCATAAATAAACCACAGGTTTTTCCAACACACAACGAGCCTCGGCGAATTTCTGTCCCCAGAGCGGGGGCGGCCCCTGAGGTCCCATCTCCGGCCTCCACTCGCCGTGCACACGGCGCACGCGGGGACAGCACGCCCAGCTGGACCGCACAGCTCCGCCGTCACACGTCACCTGCCCCACTGCCTGCTGCACACTTGTCCCAACTGGGAACGCAAACTTTGGTCCCAGGACCCCAGACAGGCCCTGCATACTGTGTCCCAGGACGGCAGCGGGGACCCCGCCGACCCGCACCCAGAGCGCCACATTACACGGATCCTGACCCGCCCCCACCCAGACAGCCCGTCGCCGGCCGCGCGGACCCTCTCTCCAGACCTCTCCGCCGTCCGGGCCCCGGGCCTCCCTCTGCCTTGGTGGCCCTCGGTGCTGAGGGCTCTGATGAAACCGTCCCCTGACGGGCCTGGGCCCTCCCCTCAGGGTCCCTCTGCCGTCACCATGTCTCTGGTGGAGAACCTGGTCCCTGATAGAGTGCTCCCCTCTGTGTCAGTCCTCTCAGTCACGTGCTCCAGCCCCGGTCACGTGGTCCCCCTGGAGAAGGCAGAGCCTCACCCCTGTCCGTCCACACTCAGCCCATTCTGCCTGCGACATCCACACCTCCAGTGACACAGAGTCAGAGTGTCTTCACCACAGTAGTGGCCCCGGGACCATCGGGACAGATTTGGCGGTTAACCGAGCGGGGAGCACAGGATGCTGAGCAGAGACCCTGGGACAGTGGCTGGAATTGAGAGGGGTGCGGGGCGGGGAGGGCAGGAGCCTGAGCGCCTCCCCTTCCCAGGTGCTGTACCTCCCACGTCCACCAGAGGGCGCTGTGGTCTCAGCACCTGCCCAGGCTCCCCAGGGCCTCAGCTGTGTTCTCTGCCCCACCTGCAGGTGTCCCTGTGCCCTCCGTGGGGTGTACCCTCCCCTGGCACACTGTCTGCATCTCTCAGCCACAGCTAGTGTGAAGGCTAAGGTGGGGCTGGTGCAGCTTCTAGGAAGAAGACATTTGCATGGAGACCTCCCACCCTGAGGGTCAGAAAGACACATAAGGGGGGTTGGTGGGCTCAGTCCTGGCTGTCAGCTCAGGAAGCAGAGCCTGGGGTGTCCCCACCATGGCCTGGGCCGCGCTGCTCCTCACCCTTCTTGCTCACTGCACAGGTGGCTGCCCGCAGGGAACTCTGGGAGGGCTCCCCGATGTCACCTGGAGTGAGGATCTCGCCCTCCTCTTTGGAAACAGGGTCTGATCTGTTCTCACTGACCTCTGTGTCCCTCTCTCTCTGCAGGGTCTTTGGCCAACATTGTCCTGACTCAGCCCAGCTCTGTGTCGGGGTCTCCAGGGCAGAAGGTCACCATCTCCTGCACCCGCAGCAGTGGCAGCATTGGGGGCTACTATGTGAGCTGGTACCAGCAGCGCCCGGGCAGTGCCCCCACCACCGTGATCTACGGGGATGACAAAAGACCCTCCGGAGTCCCCGATCGGTTCTCTGGCTCCATCGACAGCTCCTCCAACTCTGCCTCCCTGACCATCTCGGGGCTGCAGTCTGAGGACGAGGCCGACTACTACTGTCAGTCTTATGATGACAGCTACAATCACACAGTGCTCCAGAGCATGGGGAAGTGAGACAAAAACCCCAGAGCATCCTCGCCCTGGCGCTGACCTCAGCCTGTCCCCACCAGGCTGTCAGCTCTTCCCCTGTCCCTCCTGGATGCTTGAGATCAAATTGGCCTCTCGCAATTTGGCATATTTTCCTTCAGTGAATCAATTTCATCTTTCACGTGCTGATGGCTTATCTTCTAACACATTTATAGTCCGTCATGTGTTAGATTTAGTTGAAAACAATGTGTCTGAAGGTAAAACCAGATATTTTGTGCCGGGAGCTGTCTGGCACAATATAAGATGTTTAGTAGCAACTCTGGCCTCCAGTAACACTCGCCCTCATTTGTGACAACAAACCTGTCTCCAGACACTGCCAAATGTCCCCAGCCTGGAGGGCAAGGTCAGCTCTGGTTGAAACCACTCAGTGACAGAGCCTGTCCTCACGCATCTGAAATCCCCTGACATTGCATCATGGTGACACCATTCAGATGGACATGGGACTAGATTGGTCTGATCTCTGTTGCAGGTTCCCTTTCGTTAGACAAAACAGTGTCACAGAGCTCAAATGACTGCGTTCATAGTCGAAACGGATTTTAACCAAAGTGAAGTCGGAGATTGTGTTACCCCATGGTGTGGAAACCTGAACCAGCGCCTGAGGCGGTATCGAGCCAAGGCTGGGTGTGGGACAGTCACTTCTGTCTCTGCACACGCACACAAGGCGCAGGGATCCTCCTTCCACACAAGGGGACATCACCCAGCCAGAAATAGCTATGAAGTTCGGATACATGCTCCGTATGTGTGGACCTTGTAAAATATACTCATGAAAAGGACCACACACCAAATCCAGATATTGCACGATGCATTTTTAAGAAATATCCATAATAGGTAAATTCTAGAGGTTGGCCTTCGCCTGTGCAGGGGTGAGGAGGTCCCCCTGATTGTCATTTCCTCTCTGAGAGCAGGCTGCCATCTCCTCGCAGCAGAGCTCGGGACTCAGCGTAGCTCAGCTCCCTGCACCACGTGAGAGGGTCCCCGCTGGCAGGACCAGCCACACGTGCCTCTGAGACACCCCGCAGAGCCAGTCCAGCTCTCAGGAGCCCCTGGGACGCTTGGTCCATGAAGGGCCAGGTTCTGTCACCCCAGGGGGTCTGACTCAGGTGAGACCATCACCCATCACTACAGTGTGATGTAGACACTGCCTAGGACCGTGCGGTGGGCAGGGTGCAGGGACGCATTTGACTGTGGGAAATTCTCCCTCTATGGGACTCGCAGATACTGAAATAAAATTAGAGGAGCACACTGTCCCTGCTGGAGTCTAGGGATGGGGACATCTTGAGCACCTGCTCCATGACCGGCCCCGCCCCCATGTGTCCTCCTCACTCTCTGCACAGGTGACAGCCCGCCGGCCCTGGCTGGAGACTCCACGGTGCCCCAACACCTCTTTTGCCACACTCCCTTCACGGGGCTCATTGTCCTCTTTGTCCTGCAACCTGCAGTGTCTGTGGCCCAGGTGGGGCTGGCTCAGCCTCCCTCAGTGACCAGGTCCCCAGGACAGATGGTCATGAACATGTGCACTGGAAACAGCCCGATGTTGTCAGCCGGGGTGCAGCTCGGCTGCAGCAGCTTCTGGGACGAGTCCACAAACTCCTGGTCCTCAGGACAACTGTCCTCAGGGAACTCAGAGACTCCCTAGCTCCAGGTCAGGCTGGGTGGCCTCCCTGTCCATCCCTGGACTCCAGCCTGGGACAGTTCCGATCATCACTATTCAGTAGAGGACAGCAGCCTCAGTGAGGGCATTATGGGGGCCCATGGGGACAGGAGACACAAGCTTGTGAGCTTCCTGCTGCCCATTCACTGCCCCGACTCGAGACCCAGCAGACCTGTGAGGACACCTGTCCCGGGTTCCTGGTGGGCGCTGTTGGGTGTTTGAACAGCTCTTAACTGAAGTGTCTCTTTTTAAGTTGGGACTACAAAAAAAACTCAGTAAATTTAGTTAATGAGATTTATATTCCTTGTTTCAAAAATATTTATTGGTCAGGAAACAAAAAAATTAAATGTATACATTGAATGATATAGCAAAAGTCACATATTTGCAGCATTTTCTGTGAAGGGGTGAGCACTTTAACTTGTAATTGATATGTGTGCCTGCGCCTCTCCTCTTCCAAGATTCTTTCTGACAGTGAGGAACGACAGCGGGACTCACAGAGTTTCAGAACTGCAACCACTGGAGGTGGGAGTCAGCCCATGGGTGTGTGACCAGAGACAGTGACTGGGGAGCTGCAGAGACCAGCTGGGCTCTCAGGTCTCTGGGCCATGGGGAGGTGTGTGCCTGTGACCAGCAGGGGGCGCTGGGGGGACTGCCCTGTGGTCCCTACACAGCTGCTCAGGGAGGACCAGTCACTCCAAGGAGCTTTGGCCTCTGGGCTGTGCCCTGTGCTAACTGATGGGGACTCAGCAGCTGTGTCCTCTTTGGCCGGGCACAGTCCCCTGAGCAGGGCCCTTTGTATGGTCCCAGCAGCTGCTTCCTCCCAGGGCTCCCCCAAGGGGCAAAGCAAAGCCCCCCCTCCTCAGTGTGCAGTGAGAGCTGAGTTCAGCCCAGGGCTCAGGGAGGGGCTGGGCAGTCCCTGGATGGAAACACGTTTGCATGAGCAGCCCCTCCTCTGCAGAGGGTGGGGACAAAAGGAGGCCTGGGCAGCCCAGCCCCACTGTGGGGACCAGGGGCTGTGTGCACCATGGCCTGGACTCCTGTCCTGCTCGTGCTCCTCTCTCACTGCACAGGTAGGGACAGGACTCAGACCCAGGGCGGCTCCTAGGTTCCTTCTGGCTCTTCTGGCAAAAATCTCTGAAAAATTTCACCTTGGTTCCTACCCCAGAATCCATGTGTCTGTGTTTGCAGGTTCCCTGTCCCAGCTTGTGCTGACCCAGCCGCCCTCCTTCTCTGCATCTCCTGGAGCATCAGCCAGACTCACCTGCATCCTGAGCAGTGGCTCTAGTGTTGGTAGTTACCGGATAAACTGGTACCAGCAGAAGCCAGGGAGCCCTCCACGCTATCTCTTGAGCTACTACTCTGATTCAAACAAGCACCAGGGCTCCGGGGTCCCCAGCCGCTTCTCTGGCTCCAAAGACGCCTCGGCCAACGCAGGGATTCTGCACGTCTCTGGGCTGCAGCCTGAGGACGAGGCTGACTATTACTGTAGTACATGGGATGGCAGCTCTAATACTTACACAGTGATCCAGACACACGGGGAAGTGAGACAAAAACCTCCCCTGCATCCCCCTGTCTAGATGAGTCACTAGTGCCTTGCTTGGGACCACATCTTGTTCTGCAAGTGACTTTTATTGTCACTTCTTCAGTCAACATCCAATTTTCCTAAGACCTGTGGATGTGAATACGTCTTTGTTTTTTCCTTAGTTACAATGTGAATTTGATTCATTGCTATCATATTCTCAGTCTCATCACGTCTACAGTGACATCAGTCAGCTCTCAGAGCTCAGCCTGCCCCCAGGGGGATGATGGGTGCAGAAGGAGGTGGTGGCCCAGCTGTGCCCCCGCCAGGGTCTAGGCCTGACTCACACGTGTGTGTGGGCTGACAGCTTGTGGTGCGTCCCTGGGTCCAGCACCCCAAGCCCAGCTCCACTGCTGAGTTCCAAGGCTGAGGTCACATCCCTACCTGGGCCCACTCCAGCCCGAGCCTGGAGCTGGGCCTCCCTCCTGAGGCTCGGGAGAAGGAGGCTGTCGCAGCTGCAGGGGTGCTGGGGAAACCAAGTCCTCAGCACAGTAGCTGCGCCTGTGTGTGTGACCTCGCAGTGTGCACAGGACAGCTGGCGCCAGGCGTCCTCGCCCCAAGGCAGGTGCCACAGTAGCCACCCGCTCGTGCATGCCAAGGCCTTTGCTGCTCATGCTGAGACTTCAGTGAGGCTGGGTCAGTCAGGAATGAGGGATGCCCCAAAAGGAAGAAAATTTATTCCACAAGGCACTGGAGAAGAATCGGACTTTTGTAGGGGAGCTGCTTCCCCGCTCTTGGGTTCCAGGGACCTGACTCTGAGGACAACCTGCCTGGCGGTCTTGTCCTCACCGTCCGGTCCTCACAGGGCACTGACTGAATGGGCCCATGAAAGGGCTTTGGCACCGGCTCAGCAGGAGCACCTTCCTGTCCCTCTTCTTATCCCCCCAGGATGATGTGGGGCCTTTGAACCAGCTTCGAAAAATGGCTCACGTAAGAGAAGCAATTGGTGACACCACGCTCCCTCGTGGGGTTGCCTGGCCGAGCGTCCCTGGACCGCGTCTGCTCCTCCCCGATGTCTTTGTCCATTTTGGATGCTATTAATCCAACAAATATTCCTATAAACCAGGAAGCTTACAAAACATGCAAATCATTTCTCAAAATTTTCGTGCCTGGTTAGTCCAAGGTCAAATATTTGCAGATTTGGTGGCTGGTGGGGGCCTGATCTCTGTTTCACAGGTGGCGCCTTCTTCCTCTGTCCCCCCGTGATTCAAGGGACAAGGACGCTCTTTGGGGCCTCTTTTGCAAGAATGCCAATTCCATCCCTGATGGCTCTGCCCCCCAGCGTGTGCCAGCTCCTGATGCCATCACCCCTGGGCTGAGGAAACGTGAAAGACACAAATATTCAGGTCACAGCAACCAATGACCCCACTGCCCTGTGTTCTCCCGGGGCGGGAGCGCGGGTTCCAGTCTGGCCTCGCGTCTCCCTGAGCAGCCGGAGACTCTCCTTCCCTTCCCCCTGCTTGCCTGCAGCCCCCCCACTCCACTTACGAAAATTCAGTAAAAGAACATTTGGGGAGGGGCACATTTATCTTGGAGCCCTCGCTTTGGTCCCCAGCTTGAATGTATTGTGAGGAACGGGACAGATTTGGGGTCACTACGTTCCTTGATCCCGAGACAAGGGGCCAGAAAAGGATGAGATTTTCACCGGGGCTGAAACAGGTCTTCAGAATCATGTCCCACAAAGTCCCCTTGTGGATGGTAAAGTAATTTTTCTCCACAGAAAATGAGGCAGCTGCTGTGATAAGGAAAAGTACGTGGGACTAGGCGTCTGTTGGGGACAGTTTTAGGCTGTCATGTTCACATCTGCAGGTGCTGGTTCCCCGTGCTGAGTTTCCGAATGAGAGTTTGCACCATCGGGAGCCACTGTCCTGGCCTGAGAAAGTAGCCGAGGTATCGTGGCTTCGATATTCTCTGGAGGTCAAGTGTGTAATTAGATTTAACCTTGCGAATTTATTTTATTAAAAGTTTGCATCATGTTCATGAAGTTTAATTCACAAGAATAAAGTCATCGTAGAACACATGGGCCCAACTGATAACAGGGATACATTACTCGTGGAGTGAGTCCCAGTCTTTTTTGGTGGGGATCCAAAATGCCATCAGTTACTTTGGGAAGCCGCCTGGCGATTGCTCACAAAGCCAAGCACACTCCCACCCTACTACGCAGCAATCCCATTAGGTATCTGTCTAAAGGAGTGAAGATTTCTCTCCTCATACGATCCTGCACACAGATGTTTACAGGAGCTTTATTCATAAACACTAAAACCTGGAAACAAACTAAAGGCCCTTCAATAAAGAATGCATAAACATTCACGGTCTATCGACTCAGTGGAGCATTACTCAATGATGAAATATAAATGAGCCTCAGGGAAACACAAAGACACAGAGGAACCTTAAATGCACGGTGCCCAGTGAAACAAGCCAATCTGAAAAAGCTGCCTACGTTGCAATGCCAACAATAAAACACACTGAAAAAGGCAAAAGTGTGCAGATAGAGATATGATCGGTGGTTGTCAGGGGTGTGGGGCAGGGAGGAGGGAAGAATGGGTGGAGCAAAGAGGATGTGAAGGGCAGTAAAAGCACTGCGCAGGTCATGACAATCACGTGGGCATTTGGCAAAACTCACAGACTGTGCAACACGCAGAGTGAACCTCACCGGACTATGGATATTCATCCATAATAATGCATCAATATTGGTTTATATCATAAATGTTGGTTTATGCAATTTTATCAAAAGTGCAAACATTCAGGATGTTAAAATAGATGAAAGGGTGGAGGGAGGTAGAAGGAACTATATTGGAGCTATACTGCTTTCTGCTAAATTTGTTTGTAAACCTGTAACTGCTCTGAAAATGAAGTCTATGCATAAAAAAACTATTGAGAAAATTATTAAGTCCTAACAGTAAATACATGAAAATATTTTTATTATTTCAAACTGGGCATTTGCATCTTAAATAAACTAAAAATAACACAAAATATTAAATTAGTAAACATTATAAACATTCAAAGAATACTAGGGAATAATATATAAGATAGAAAACTAGAAAACAAAAACTGTAAAAAGGTGAGTGATGTCTAGGATGCATTAGAGACATTTGCAAATTGGCAGCAACAAAAAATAAACACACTGGAGTAAAGGGGCTCCTCACACAAGGTAAAATTTATGTTGACTCATTAATTTCCAACTAAAGTCAAATAGGTGGAGACAGCACCTACGGGGGAAGTGGTGGAGCGAGACGAGCTGCGAGTGAGACAAGGCTTGGGGACACCATGGCAGGGGGACCTGCAGGTGCAGAGGCCTGCAGGCTGGAGCGGGCTTGGGGGAGGGCAGCAGCTGCAGGAGGTCTGGACCAAAGAGCCCAACCCCAGCATTAGAGTAACCAGCCGTCGCCCCCTACTGGGGCCTGGATGTCTGTGCACTGGCGGTCAGGGGGGGGTCTGCCCTCAGGAAAGGTGACCTGACATGGCACCAAGTAGGACAGGCTACTGTCTTTGAGAGAGTGGGAGCGCAGCTGGGCCGGGCTCCAGGGGGGAGTGCTGCTCCTGTCACCTGCACTCCTCAGTCCGTCCTATGGGCCACGACGGGCTTCCAGAGAATCAGAGGTTGGGTGCACATTTAGGGTCAGTAACCTCTTGCCTGAAGCCATAACGCTCTTCTGCAAGGGCGGAGGGAGCTAATTTTCTTAAAGAACTTCTCCTTGCTGTGAAATCTGCTCCCTCATTCCAAGACTGAGTCTTTCTCTGCAACAGGATTTCCACAGCTCCCATGAGGAACCTTCCCGGGCAGCTAATACAGTCACTTCTGTCTCTTTGGGGCCCATTATCCAGGTCCCCAAACCAAGGTGATGCCAAGTGATGAGCATAATCCTGGATCTAGCACCCACACCCCCAGGTGGGTCAGGGACCGGGAAGGGCAGTGGCCATGGGTCCAGCAGGGGACAGTGGCGCTGGGATGAGATGGGTGCGGAGTCGCCACGCTGGGAACAGCCTTGGAAGCTCTGGAACGGTGCACGAGAGGATTTCCATTTGGAAGGATTATAAACAATTCCTAATTAAACACATGCAATGCAAACACTGACAACTGCCCGCGCAGTTCTGTGTCTGCTTCTTGTCGCCAGCCCCTGAGTGGAGTGAGAGCCGAAGACGGCGTGGACCTGGAGACCCCCGCGGGGACGGTCCGCGTGGTGTGTGGGTGAGGGTGGGGGGAGTTGGGCCAGAGGCCTGATCCACAGGGGAGGGGTCCATTGTGCGACTTTCAGAACAAGCAGGAGGGAGACGGGTGGAGGGCGGGGGCCACAATGTTCCCATCAGAGCTGACAGTGTCCAGAAAGAGACATCCGTCATTGGAGTGACTGAGAAAAGCTGCCCTTGAGCCGAGCCTCAGTCACTGCAGCCAGCGGACCTCTGTGCGGGGAGGCTGCAGGGCTGGAGGGAGGTCGAGGCAGATCTCCACAGGGGCCTCCCCTGAGAAGGACACAAGAGCCACGGAGGGCTTGAGTGGGTGGGGCGAGTTCACGTGGCATCTGGGCAGTGACTCTCCGGCTGGAAGGACAGTCACAGGGAGCGAGAGCTGGGCAAGGGACAGGACGGCGCTGGTGCCCCGGGGGACGCTCGCTGGCAGTCAGGCCAGGGTCAGGTGGCTGGGGACGAGGGGAAGGGAGCAGGTTCTGGGTCTGCTGTGGAACACGTGGACAGTGCCTGGATCTGGCACGTGATGTACACGGATGTGCTCAGGATGACTCGTGCTCTGGCTGACAGTTCGCATAGATGATTATGGTCCAAATGAAAGAGATGCATTGAAATTTTACATATGTGTGTGTGTGCATGTGTGTATACACACACGCACAAATTCAGAAAGGTGGATATTTGTAGTATTTTTGTGGGGTTTTTTTTGTTCATATATGTATACTTTCTTACATAAAAAATTAAGCAACTTCCAAGTGTAAATATTGTCCTGTGGGTAGGACAATATTTAGGGTACAGTGATGAAAGAAAATGGTCAAGGTTGGGGCGTCCTTTGGGTTGGTCTGCCTCACGATAAGAGATACTGTGCTGATGTTTTCTCTGAACTGTTCAGGTGGGAATTATATCTCTCTATGATCATCTGCACACACACATACCAGTGTGTGCATGTGTGTGTCTCTACATGAGCTATTGTGCATAGCATGCCATTGTCACTACAGGTGTGGATTAAGTCACGGGAGGAAAGTTCTTGTGTTAATATTCATAATGAGAGTAGAACAATCTCTGACACATAATGTTACCGTTAAGTAATTAACTAATTAAATAAGTAACTAAGTAATTAAGTTTCGTGTTAAGTAATCAGATTGACACTGCACTGGGAGACGAGGGCGTGGACAGGGAGTCTGGGGAAGACAGGCTCCTCTCCTCGTCTCTCTGCAGCTCCAACCCCTCTGCCAGCCCCGAGTCCCAGTCCCGTTCAGATGTGCACGCCCTCCTGGTGTGGAGCCCCTGTCACCCTGGTGTCCCTTCTCAGGGCTGTCACCCCTCCCTGGTGTCACTCTGGCTGCATCCTAGTAGGGCTGGTGTCCTTGGTCATCTTCTTCAGGGTGGGCGAGCCACAAGGGAAGCAGATTTTACTCTCCTTGATAACTATGGTCATGGAGACTGCCCTCTCTGGGGGATGTGGAGTGTGATGACAGAGGGGCTGGTCCCCTCAGGCCCACAAGAGGCTGGGAGGGTTGTTAAAGCCCCTGCCCTCCTGCCCACTGGGTGCAGGACATTCACTCTCTGAGGTCACTCACTGGTGGCCCCAACTACACAATGATCTAAACGGGGGAAGGAGCAGAGGGGGATTTACGCTGCGGAGGCCACACCTGTGCAGAGAGGAAGTGCTGTGGGGTCGCCCTGCAGCACAGGGAGGAGCCCGGGTGGCCTGAGCCTGCCCCTGTGTGGGGACAGCGTGTGCAAGGCAAGGCTGGCTTCCAGCTTCTCTCTGGTCAGCTCCAGGACCTTCGGCCCAGTCCTGACGACCCTGGGTTCTGACACAGCAGGGGCACTGTGGCTGTCCTGAGGGTCTGTGGAAGTCTCAGCTGGGACAAGGTCTGGAGCCCTGCCCTGGGCCCTCTGCTCTGTGCTCACGGGGGCAGCACCTGGGACCCGCCAGGGCCAGGAGAGGTTGCCCCAGCCCCACCCCACGCTCAGCCGTCCCCGAGTTCAGGCTGAGAGACATCAGGGCAGGGGACGATTTGCATGAAGGGTGCTCTCTGCCCTCAAAGGGGAAAGGGCGGGAGAGACCCCGTGCAGTTCTGCTCAGCTGCGGCCAGGAACAGAGCCTGGGGTGTCTCCACCATGGCCGGGACCCCCTCCTCCTGCCCCTCCTCACTCTCTGCTCAGCTGACTCCCTGATGGAAGCAGGATTGACTGAGGGGACATCTCGGGGTGATTTTTCCCCATGTATCTGAGAGCGCGGGGTGGGCAGTGAGCCCAGACTCACCTCTCTGTGTCTCCCCCTCCTCTGCTCCAGGGTCCTGGGCACAGTCTGGACTCTCCCAGGAAGCCTCGGTGTCAGGGTCTGTGGGACACAAGGTCACCCTGTCCTGCGCTGGAAACAGCAACAACGTTGGACACACCGGTGCTGGGGGCTGCTACCAGCAGGTTCCTCGTAGTGCCCCCAAAACTGTGATGCTCGGGACTTCTTGGCCCTTGGGGATCCCTGATCACTTCTCTGGCTCTAGGTCTGGGAACACGGCCTCCCTGACCATCTCTGGCCTCCAGCCTGAATGAGGCTCATTATCACTGTTCAACACGGGACGGAAGCCCGAGTGCTCACACAGCGCCCCAGACACAGGGGGAACTGAGACAGAAACTGCCCTTGGCCTCCAGTGAGGCCGATTGCCCTGTGACTGCCCGTGATGGACACAGAGGGTGACTGCGGCTGAGGCCACAGTGCCAACATTAGAGGAAGTGACACTCCGCACGTGGCACCTCCAAATGGTCAGTGGCCTGTGTTCCCACATACTCCTCATTCATTAAAAAAAAAATTTTAAAAAAGACAGAATTGGCATGCTAGAAAATGTAATTAAATAGTTTTGCTAAATATAAACAGAATTATGCATCCATCATGATAATCTAAATTCGAAACATTTTCATCACCCTACCAAAAAAGACCACAATGAACAGTCGCCCACATCCTTCCCCCTCAGCCGTTTGTCACCATCTTTCTGTGAAGTACATGGATTTAAGATCCGAGAAACTTAGTGATGCCAAACAAGGTACACTTAACACACACACACACAAAAAACATGAAAAAGAAAAAAGGAACATGTCTAACACATAATAAAGTGTGGAAACCAAACGTAAAGACAAAATAAGAAAAGTTGAAAGAAAATATTACAACATATACAGAAGATCAACAATTCAAACAATTGTGGATATTTGACAAGTATGCACTGAGAACAAATGGTACTATTAGATTTGTACCATGTTGAAAGACAGAAGGAAAAATCTATCATCCTATAACGCTCTGTCTGAGTACATTTTTTGTAGGAAAAAGGAAACATTAAGATCTTGTCACATGAAGAAAACCTAAAAGATTCTATCTTCAGTAAATATGCAATAAATTGAAAAACAAAACACCAAAGGAAGGTTTTCATGTGGAGCATACATGCTAAATGAGAAAAACATTCAGCCTTAGGTATGTAGGAAGAAGCAGCAATTCATATATTAGTAAAACACTGATTTTTCAGCTCTAAGTTCTGTCTAAAAAAATGTTAGCATTTTCAAATTTTCTCTGTAGGAAAAATACATATGACAACTGCAAGCAAAAGCGGCAACTGTAAGGAATCTATGCAACTGGGAGAATATTAAGCTTATTATTAACTCCATGCAGATTGTGAAAAGTTAGGCATGCATGTTGTGATCTTTGGAGCAACCAGTGCAAAACCAAATGAAGAGATAAAGTCAAAGTACCAAAAGAAAAATCAAAAGGAACCATTAAATAGTGCTCAAATCATCTAAAAGAAGGCAGGAATGCAGTAGAAAGGAACAAAAATCATGGCAATAAACAGAAAATGAATATTAACACTGCAAGCTTAAATCCAACTGTACCAACAATTTCATTCAATGTAAATGAAATAAGCATATACATTAAAAGCTGGAGATTTTCACACATTTTTCAAAAATGAAAACAAGAGGCAACTACATGATTCTAGTAGAAATCCACTTAAATATATTTATATATGCAAGTTAAAAGTTAAACGATGGGCCGGGCGCAGTGGCTCATACCTGTAATCCTAACACTCTGGGAGGCCGAGGCGGCAGATTGCTCTAGGTCAGGAGTTCGAAACCAGCCTGAGCAAGAGCGAGACCTGTCTCTACTATAAATACAAAAAATTAATTGGCCAACTAATATATATAGAAAAAATTAGCCGGGCATGGTGGTGCATGCCTGTAGTCCCAGCTACTTGGGAGGCTGAGGCAGAAGGATTGCTTGAGCCCAGGAGTTTGAGGTTGCTGTGAGCTAGGCTGATGCCACGGCACTCACTCTAGCCTGGGCAACAAAGTGAGACTCTGCCTCAAAAAAAAAAAAAAAAAAAAAGTAAAAGTTTGACTCAACTATACACATATGTTAAAATGGCATTAACATTATTTCAATGGTCAACTACAAAATTAACATTACTAAGGTGTTAATTTTATTCTTTTTATGTTTTCTATTGTAGCTAGAGTTGTAGGATGCCCCCATTGAGGGAAACTGGGCAAGGGCTACACTGGAACCCTATATAGCATTTGCTCACCTTAGTCTGTATCTGTGATGACATTTAAAGAAACATGAAATGTCTGTATAATGATGGGAAAAGTTGCTCTATTCCATGTCATTGAATAACCTGTAACTCCTCTGCTATGCAGCCTTCCAGGGATGTTTTCTGTTCCCCAATTCCCCTGAGATTGCCCCCTGAGCCACCAACCCCATCGGTAATCTGGAATTGGATGAACCATTCTGAGGCGATGAATAGCAGCGCCAGAAAAATTCCCGTGGAAAATCCGGGACCCCACAGGGGAGCTCAGGCGCGCCAGGTGGCCCGACAGAGGCTGGGGCGATGCAGGCAGCGGGGGGCACTGAGGCTCTCCTGGGACTGTCCCATAAGCTGGGAAACACCCAGGCCTCTCCAGGAGCTGAGCAGACGGCACCTGCAGCCAGCCCTGAGTGGCCAGAAGATGCCACCCGCCCTGACCCAGGCCCGTCCGAGTCCAGGCTGCGTGTCCCCCTGGGACGGGCTCAGCTCACGTCTCCTCCTCTTTCTCCGGGGGACTTGTGAGCTCCCAGGGCAGGGGGGCTGGGCACAGACCTGTATTGAGTTCTTCCTGAAATGTGGGAAGTGGGACCCCTTGAGTGTTTGGGAGACATAAACAGACGCAGTGTCTGAAGCAGAGCTGCAGGGAGTCTGAGTGTCGCACCTTCAATGCCATTGACTCTATATCAACTGTGTAGTGTCCAAACATACAGTCACACCATGTGTTCACAAATATGCACGTGCATACTGATAAACATGTGTCATATGCTCACATACATGCGCACTCACATTCACACATACATGCATTTACTATCAACTGATCTTACAATAATCATTGCTTTATGCATTCAATTTTCATTTGATTTTGCCCACATTTCCCATTTTCTTAATACTTATTTAATAGTTGTTCCTTGTTTATTTTCTTGGCTACTTATTGATATTAAGTTTCATCTCATTGAAAAACTTTTAGAATTTCTTTTAGAGGAGGCCTACTAGTGGGAAATTTGATGGCCTTCATTTATTAAAAAAAACAGCCATTTTCCCCTTATTCCCCGCCAGGCCCCCTGGCACTGCTGAAGGTCCCCCCTCATGGGGTCCTCTGCACAGTGGTGCTACCTCTGCCCCCTCCTCTTCCATGTCCTGGGCGCTGGGGTCACAGTCAGCCTCACCCTGCGTCAGCTGTGACTCTGCCCCGTCAGGACACAGAGCCAACTCCTGCAGCCCTGACTGTCCCCTCCTCACCGCCTGCCCTTGGACTCTCCTCAGCTTCTTACTGGGGCTGCTCAGTGACTGTCCAACTCTGTGGCGTGTCCTCAGGGGCCGCTCCATGTCCCACATACTACACTCTTATGTCCTGTCCCCTTTCCATGCCCAGTGCTCACCTGCAGGCTGATGACCCCAAATATCATCCACGGCCACTGTCCTGGCAAGGGCTGGGTCTCTAGAAACCAGCAGGGCAGCCACAGTGAGCACGTGGGGCCTCTGGGGCCACTCCAGAGCCAGGCAGAGACCCTGAGCCCAACCTCAGTAGATCTCTGTGCGGGAGTTTAGGTAGACAGGGCAGGTGGTCTCTTTGGGACTCTCAATGGATCACTTCACAGGGGCGAGAGGATATTTTTTCAAAATAATGAACACATTAATTTATAACATAAGGAATTAACGTGTGTCAATATTTTATGTAGCTGGGATGTTATCGAGGAGACCAGCGAGATGGTAAAACGTGGCCAATGAGGGTTTTTAAATCACCGCATATAAACCCAAAAGGAAAGCACCTTGGAAACCAACTGCCTGTGTTGGACCTGGACCAGTTGACATTCTCTGTGTTAATAAAGTCAGAAACTTTATGCTCATCTTCTCCTCTGACAGATTCTGCAAATTAGCAAGACTCCATTTACACGAAATTTCCAGAGAAGGACCCGTGGGTTTGGACGTTGTCTGTGTTCACCTTCCCACCCAGTCTCCCCTGCAGGGGCGTCTGCGTCCTCCTTCAGTGTCTCCCCATCCTTCCTGCCGCCCCCTCTGAGGCAGGGCTCCCCCTCCCGCCCTGCAGCCCCTCGACCTCTGCAGACCTCGACACCTCAGCAAGCTCCTCGCCCTGACACGTCCACCCTCCCGGATGGCTGAGACCCTGGTCCCGCCAGCTCCTTCCCCTCCTGACCCCCCGTCCCTCAGTCCCCGGCGGCCCCTTCATTGGGTCTCATCCTTCCTCCCTGCTGCTCCTTCTAGATCTACTTTGCAAACTTGTCTTCATCTTCACTTGAGCCCAGGAGTGACCCCTCCACTCATGTGTGCTCTGATTCCTTCCTCCCCTGTGATGCCAGGAACCTCCACCCGCTCTGACCCCCGAGTGCAGCCGCTGCCCCTGCTCTCTGCCTGCAGCGGTGACATGAGGAAGGGAGCCCCCGTGAGCGTCACACCTTGTCACTCCATCAGGGGCAGCTCC
The DNA here is from genome assembly GCF_040939455.1 of Microcebus murinus. Lineage (NCBI taxonomy): Eukaryota > Metazoa > Chordata > Mammalia > Primates > Cheirogaleidae > Microcebus > Microcebus murinus. Next base: position 23,084,425 of record NC_134125.1, read on the forward strand.
CTGAGGCAGGGACAAGGCTGCTCCCTGCACAGTGACACACGCCCTGCTGAGAGCGCCCAATACAAGGGACGCGCCCAGCGTCTATGTGGCACATGCAGCCCGCCTCTCACCACACGCACGCTGTCCTGAGACACAGTGGGTGACCTGGGGACCCGGCGGTGGCCCTGCTCCTCTCCCTGTCCTCGGCCTGAGAGCTTGGGGACACCCCTGGGAGAATGTTAAGGGGCCGGGAGGGACATGGGCTGCCTCGTCCTCTCTGCAAGAGACACTGCTCGCCTGGCAAGTCCCTGCTCATTCAGGTGAAGAAAAAGGGAAACTCGGGTCACTGTGACAGTCCCGGCTCCATCAGAGAGGAGGCGGCACTGGACGCACAGACCACGGCGCAGTGGCTCAGATCAGTGTCCGCATGGCAATCACAGAAACAGTTACACACGGCAAGGTAAAACACAAATATAATTTAAAATAATAATTAAAATAGGCTATGCTTATAAAACAAAATGAAAATGTACTATAGATTTTCTTTCACACAAATTTACAGACCTATGTTATTTGGGTGACTAAATATTCAATAATTCGTTTTTTGAGAAATATAAAATGTGGTGCATTTAAAATCTGACAGTCCTAGAACCACATTGTGACGCAGTCATTGATACAGATGCGAAGCTGACGGTCCTGGTGGTCCCCAGCAGCCCCACCCCCCACGCTCACTCGCTCACCCCGGCTGGAGCATGTACTGCCCTCCACACGTCTACAGTCACACACGAACCTTTGGTGATTTTCAGTCATTTTACTAATTGGAATTATCTTTCCTGCTAAGTTTTATTCTTTTTTGATAAAATAATATATACTGCATATTCTTTTTGGTGAGAAATTGTTATAATGTTGTCATTTTAAAAAAGATAGACAGCACCCATCATTCAGTATAAACCTTATTTTCTCTTAGCCTCATATTTTGAAGGGTCATTTCTAATGGTTCTTACAAATCAGGGTCACATGAGACCTGGACAGTGGACAGAGCAGTGGGGAGGCAGGGCTGGCTCTGGGACACTCTGGTCACCATGTCACATGATGGTGTCTCTAGGCCTGGACACCAGGGGGCGCTCGGGGCCTCCTCTTGAGAGATGTGGGGTGATCAGAGCTGGGACCAGCCACCTGCCCTGCCTGGTGCCCTCTGCTCAGGGCACAGCTGTGCCCTCCCCACCCCCTGGGACCACACAGCCCCACCCCCGCCCACCGCTGACACCCTCAGGCACAGGGGCCTGACCAGGGCCCAGGGGGGGCAGAAAGCCGGGGCCATTTGCATGGAGGAGCCTCCCCTCTCAGGGTATGAAGAGGGGAAGGACAGACCTGGGGACGCTGCTGCAGCTGCGGGCACAGAAGGCAGCACTCGGGACAGTCCCGCCATGGCCTGGGCCCCGCTCCTGCTCTCCCTCCTGGCTCACTGCACAGGTGAGCTGACTCGGGCCAGGGAAGGGCCCTGGGAGGACCGTGGGGCCCTGCTCTGTTCTCTTGTCTCCAGACCCAGAGTCACCATGTGTGTGTCTCCCCCTTCCAGGGTCCTGGGCCCAGTCTGCGCTGACGCAGCCGCCCTCGGTGTCTGGAGCCCCGGGGCAGAGCGTCACCATCTCCTGCTCGGGAAGCAGCAGCAACATCGGGGATGGGTATGCTGTGCAGTGGTACCAGCAGCTCCCAGGAACGGCCCCCAAAACCCTCATCTATGGTGGTAGCAATAGACCCTCGGGGGTCCCTGCCCGGTTCTCCGGCTCCAAATCTGGCAGCTCGGCCTCCCTGACCATCGCGGGGCTCCAGGCTGAGGACGAGGCTGACTATTACTGCCAGTCCTATGACAGCAGCCTACGTGCTCCACAGTGCTGCAGGCCCACGGGGAAGTGAGACAAAAACCTGCCCCTGCTTTCTTCTGATCACGGTCATGACTTGATCGTTTGTCACGGTTTGCCCGTGACAAACACCCGGCAAAACAAACTGCAGGGGACCCTTTTCCAGGATGGTTTGACTGATGGCAAAGAAACTAAATGCTTACCAAGGGGAATGTGTCCCATGTCTCCTTAGAATGGCAAAATGAAAATTAACAGAGAAAACCAAAAATAAACCACAAGTAGGTGCTATTTCGTATATACCAACAAAACCTCTACAGAGTTTCCTAATATAATGCCCAACATGTATTGAAAACAATAAAAATCACCTGATACATCAAGAACCAGGAAAATTGCAACTTGAGTGGGGAAGAGACAATCCACAGACACAGACACTGAGATGACACAGGTGATGAAAGTATATGGCTGACACACTTAAGTCAGCAACCGCACAATTCCTTTGATGAGCTGTTTCTGATATCCTTGAAAAAAATGAGAAAGAGAAAAATCTCAGGAAAAATTAGTAGTCATAAAAACAAACTCAATGGGAATAATAAAAACAAATAATTAAATAAAAAGAAAAAAATAACTCTTTGAAGAGGCTCAAGAACAAGTGTCTGTGAAACTAAAATTCCGGCACTGGAGCAGATATTTAACACTAGAGAAAGAACAAGCCATAGTTATCACAGCCCAGCAGGGGGCGCTGCGGATCTTCTCAGAGCTGAGCCAGGCCTGAAACAAATTCAAATGCTTCAAATTTCATGGTCCCAAGGTCCCTGCTCAATGGCCTTTGTTAGAGGTGACAGGAGGTGCTTCCTCCCAAGGGGCAAACTCAGAGCTGACACCACCCTAACTGTCCTGACAATGGAGCTGTCACCTGGGCCAAAGACACAGAATCACAGGGTGCTGGTGGTGTTGGTGACAGGCCCATATGTGCATGAAGCATGACGCAAACACACGCTTCTCCCAGGGAGCTGAGGAGGAGACACGGGAACCATCCCAGAGACCAGGAACAGCTGTGGGTCCAGAGGGTCTTTGGCAAGGCCACACCATGGCCTGGACTCCTCTCCCTCCTCACTGTCTGCCCAGGTGCAAAGGGACTTCAGAGACATTTGGAGGGTCCCCGTCCTCTTCTCAGTCCTAACTCGTGTCTGATTCGGGTTCCAGGTTCTGTCCTCAGTCTGTGGTGACTCAGGGGCCCTCCCATAGTGTCTCCCGGAGGGACAGTCACTCTTTCCTGAGGCTCCAATGCTGGGGCCGTCACCAGTGGTCACTCTTGGCACGGGATCCCACAGAAGTCTGGCCATGTCCCCAGGATGTTAATAAACGATATAAACAACAAACAGTCCTGGATGCCCGCCTGGCTCTCAGTTTCCCTCCTTGGGGTCACAGCTGCCCGGGCTCTCTCGGGGACCCACCCCAACACCGGCACGCATGCTTCAGTATCACCAAGTGTGTAAGGATGGTGACAAAGAACAAGGAAAGCCACTGGCAAATAGCAACTATCGAGAACCTGTCACAGAGAGAAGTAAAGGGCTTTGATGAAAGAAGGTCCCGAGTCCAGGAGGGAGGTGACCAGAGAGGGCAGCTGAGGAGCCGGGGGAGGCGCCACCTTCTTTAGGAAACAAAACAGAAATGAAAACAACACGCCCCAAACCTCCCTCCACCCAACCACCCGGCTCCTGCCCAGTGTCCCCACTGGCTTCTCCTCCAGTCCCTTCCACAGTGTGGACCATCCTCACCCTCCCCTTCCCGTCTCTGAGTCACGACCTCCCTTCTCAACCCTCGGGCCTCTCTCCTTCTCGCCACTTCCTCCTGTCCTATGAGCTCCTCAACTAATTACTAAAACATTTCTTTTATAACAAATGCCCAGGACTTTCACAATATCTTTTCTTGGGCATATTCACTCACACCCTCTATTTTTCCTCAGCTTCTCTGATCCTGCTCTTCAGAAGAAGCCCCCAGCGAGCTGATGCCCTTTTCTCATCATGCACACACACACACACACACGCACACGCACACACACTAACACACACATGCACACACACACTCACACACACGCATATGCACACACACTCACACACACTCACTCACACACACGCACTCACACACATGAACTCACACACACACACGCACACACACACTCACACACACGCACATGCACACACACTCACACACACACGCACTCACACACACACTCACACACGCACTCACACACATGAACTCACACACACACACTCTCACACACACGCACATGCACACACACTCACTCACACACACACTCACTCACACACACTCACACACACACTCACACACACACACACACGCACTCACACACACACTCACTCACACACACTCACACACACACTCACACACACGCACTCACACACACACTCACTCACACACACACACACACACACATCTTGTATCCTCAGTGCCCTGTGTGGAGAGCTGGACCCGCACGGCCCCGTGCAGGAGGCTCACGCAGGCCCGGGCACGCTGGGCGTGACCCGCAGTTGTCACTCGCTCTCTCCGCACACAGCGTGTTTGCCCGAACTCTTCTTAGGTAAAATGTCGTGAGCGTCCTCACTGGGCGCGGCCCTGCAGCCTTGAGCTTGGCCGGAAGATTCTTAGAGGCGAATCCTTGCTCTGAGTGTAGACTGACTCTGATGTCCCGTCTCTGGAAACACAGACAGTCAATACGTCCACAGCACAGCCCCTGCACACCGCGCCTCGCGTCTCCTCCCGGCCCGGCACGAGAGCTCCTTTCTCCCCAGCACTGCGGGACCCACGGCAGGGAGAGCTCTGGCCTCCACGGAGGAACCTCACATGAGGAGAGGACCTGGAGGCCTAGGGCTGGGGAAGCGGGTTCCTGCTGCGGACTTGGTCCTGACCCGCAAGGACTGTGCGTGGAGACCCCACCTCCGTGCAGACCCAGGGACGGCCCAGGGAGCCGTGCACACGTTCACCCGGAGGAAACCAGTAGAGCGAGAAGACGGCTCTGAGGGAATGGGGAGGCCCCAGGAGCACCCCTGTCCTGGCCTGAGGCAGGGGCAGTGGACAGAGCTGGGCGGAGGCTGGGCTGGCTCTGGGGGACTGGTCACCATGTCCCGTGATGGTGTGTCAGGGTGTGGACAGCAGGGGGCGCTCAAAACCCATTGCTGAGGTGTCTATGGGTGATCAGAGCTGGGAACAGCCACCTGCCCTGCCTGGTGCCCTCTGCTCAGGACACAGCTGTGACCTCCCCACCCCCTGGGACCACACAGCCCCGCCCCCACCACCCCTGACACCCTCAGGCACAGGGGCCTGACCAGGGCCCAGGGGGGGCAGAAACCCGGGGCCATTTGCATGGAGGAGCCTCCCCTCTCAGGGTATGAAGAGGGGAAGGACAGACCTGGGGAAGCTGCTGCAGCTGCGGGCACAGAAGGCAGCACTCGGGACAGTCCCGCCATGGCCTGGGCCCCGCTCCTGCTCTCCCTCCTGGCTCACTGCACAGGTGAGCTGACTCGGGCCAGGGAAGGGCCCTGGGAAGACCGTGGGGCCCTGCTCTGTCCTCTTGTCTCCAGACCCAGAGTCACCATGTGTGTGTCTCCCCCTTCCAGGGTCCTGGGCCCAGTCTGCGCTGACGCAGCCGCCCTCGGTGTCTGGAGCCCCGGGGCAGAGCGTCACCATCTCCTGCAGCAACATCAAGGGTAGCTATGTGTACTGGTACCAGCAGCTCCCAGGAACGGCCCCCAAACTCCTCATCTATGATAACAGCGATAGACCCTCGGGGGTCCCTGCCCGGTTCTCTGGCTCCAAGTCTGGCAGCTCGGCCTCCCTGACCATCGCGGGGCTCCAGGCTGAGGACGAGGCTGACTATTACTGCCAGTCCTATGACAGCAGTCTTGATGCTCCACAGTGCTGCAGGTCCATGGAGAAGTGCGACAAGAACCCCGTCGTCACCTGCAGGAGGGTGAACGCCGGCAGCTGCTGCTCAGGCCCAGCCTGTGGCTTCTGCTGCTGCTGCTGCCACCGCGGGCCCAGCTGCAGCCACAGGCACCACGTGGGCAAGGAGGCTGCTCCTCCCCTCTGTCCTCAGCGTCACTCACAGCAGCCCAGGGCTGGGAAAGGGCCACCAAGGAAACGACTTTCCCTGCTGCCCTACAGCAGGGGACACAGGGTCTCTCTGCACTGAGGTCCTGGGCTGAGCTGGCTGGCCCAGCTGTGTCATCTCACACCCACCGTTGAGTGTGGATCTCTGTGTCTCCCTCGTCCTCCTGTGCCCATTTCAGGAGTTCCCAGACCTATGTCTTCCTCCCATTTGACTTCAGTGTGTTCCTCTCTGCTTGTTCCAGCCTATTCTTATATGTGTTTCTAGTGACTGATAATTGACATACAATAGACCACTGATTTTGAAAGTTCCCAGTTTCATATGTCCAAAAATTAGCTAACCGCTCATGGAATGAAATAGACTTCAGTGACCACATATGCAAATAACACAGAATTACAGAATCAGTCCAGAAAATCACAGAACAATAAATCAACAACAATAACAACTACAGAACAAATAGCAACAACTCAAGAATAACATCTTAAGGAAGGGATCTGATTGGCACAGTTGTCACATTATATTATGTAAAATCTCTCTTTTGAGAGAAATTATGAGAAAAAGTAACAGGAAAGTAATGCCTACACCGAGGGCAAAAAAAACAAGCAAATCTATGCAACAATTTACACACACACACAAACATACACAGACACACACACACAAACATACACACAAACATACACACACAAACACACTGATATAAACTGTCCCCAAAGAAGCAGAAGCATTAGAGTTACTTGACAGAAACTTCAAATCAGTTGTTATAAATATATTAAGACACAAAGAAAATCAACTGTTAAAGGAAACTATAGGAAGAATGTCTCATACCGAAGAGAATATTGATAAAGCCTCATTGAACTAAACACAGAGCAATTGGCACATCCTCTCTGAGGGGGGAAGCAAGGCTCACAAGTGCAGAACCTGCCAGATGCTGCGACACCATCACGCGGCTGACTCACACAATAAGATGTCCCAGTGGGATATGAGTGGAGAAAAGGGACACGAAATCTATTTTGAAAATTATAATCAAAGATTTCCCCAATTTGATGAAAGAAATGTGCATGCCTGACCACCTCAGGGAATCCAAGGAGACTCTGATTAGAGCTCGCCGGGGCCAGCCGGCGACATGCCGACCTGGAGTTGGGGGCGAGGCTGAGCAATGAAGAGACAACAAAAAGATGGGGACCCGAGGACGGAGTCCTTGGTGACTGCCGCGCCTCGTTTATTTCAGTGGCTGTATTTATACAGATGAGAACAAAGGAGAAGCGAAATGCATAGGAACAGGTGGTGCATGTCTTCATTAAACCAGAAAACAAGACAGTTCTTGTTTCTTTCAACCTTACGTCACTTTGATAGCCCTTTCCCTCGCTTAAGCAGTTTTCTAACCTACAACTTAACTTTTTTCTGATATCAACAAAGCTACAAATACTCAACTACGATCACTCAGACAGTTCAAGGAAAAGAGCACCCAAGCGTAATTAACAATTCTGGGAAAGGAACGTGCAGGGCCTGGGGGGGGGGCTATAAGCTACGAGGGCTGCGTGCACAGGATGACTTCAGTGACCTTCTATAACTGCTACTGCTATCTCCAGCACCCTCCGTGAGCTGGAAGAAAGGCCAAGAATGTCAGAGCTCTGAGTCAAGGGGCCAGGTGCTGTGTCTCAAGGCCCCCAGTGTTCTGGGCAGCAACCGCACTTTAACCCTCCCGTGTCCGGGACAGCTCCCAACAAGAGCTCATGTCTGTACAGCATATGGAAAGGATCATAAGAGGATATAAGTGATTAAATTGCATTAAGATAAATAAACACACACTTTCGTACCCAGGGCACGTCAATTTCCGTCCCCAGCCATAATGCAATAAATGGCAGCAGGTCCAGCCCTTATATAACGAACAGCCACAAGACAGAACCGATTACACGAAACAACTCTTTGCAGACATGAAACACTGAACAACAATCAGAACAGGAGTATGTGACCTCATAGAAGGGAACACATATATGCACACACACAGACACACACACGCACACACATGCACAGATGGGCCCAGCAGTGGGTGTGTGTTCTTTCTGTTGGCACTTTGTGGACTGGAAGATCACTCCCTGCACTACTGAAGACTTGGAAGGGGCGTGTGCCACCCTCCGAGAGGGAAGCATTCCCTACACAGGAGAGGAAGCTCTGCAGGGATCACGCTCTCTCATCAGGGGACATGGGGACATTCAGATGACCCTACTTTGAATGGCTGTCAAGGATGGTTCAAACATGGGAATTTTCTCCAGGATGCAAAGTGGACGGTAAGGATGAGAGGAGAAGCCCTACGGGATTGTGATGGTCAAGTTCGGGCTCCACTGTCTGCAGGACGAGATCTTGGGCATCTCGCTGACCACTCAGAGGCGGCCGGGGCGTCCTAGAGAGTCCAGGGCTAGTGTGTGCGTGGCATGAGCAGGCGCTGCGTCACATCAAACCCCTGCATCCTCCCTCTGTTGTGACCACACAGAAAGGCCAGATCTCACAGGTGTCCATGAACCCATGAATCCTTGGGAAGTTTCTCTGAACAATTGCAAAAATATGGAGATGTGGCTGGGCCATCCATGCCTGGATGTTTTTGATTATCTCTCATAACACGGTAAAGTTGAGAGCCTTGCTTAAATCCCCTTATCTATAGGTAAGATGAAACTATCCTTTATCAGAGTTTTTGCATTAAATGATCATAAGAAATAGATCTCCAGACTCCCTAGTGAGTCCCATTTCCCCAGTTACCCTGACTAAAGACAACCTGGAACTCAAATGCCACAGAGTCTCCAAAGATGCTGAAACCTGCCCCAATGCAAGGAGGATATTCCATCTTTCCTCTCAGATATCCTTTTATCGTTTTGGAAAGATTAAATGTTTAGGGAACTTAGGAGCACGATATACAAACACACTTTGGAAGGTACAGCCAATGAGAGAACCAGAGGTTGACAGTATGGATCATGATCTTGCGCCATGCTTAGTGTCGCTCTCAGTCCATTCTCCGTGGGGAAACGTGCACATGGGTGGGCAGAGATGCATCTGTGGGGGTTCCTGGTAAATTCCACACAATGAAATAAACATCCCCACTGGGAAGAGGCACAGGCTGGGCAGGAGGAGCAGAAGTGCTGAAAGGGAAGGGGACACTGCGGGCCCAGGTCAGTGACATATTTCCATGGGGACCTGCACGGGCTTGTGTCCAGGCCCAGGGGCAGAGGCTGGGGACCAGGGCTGGGGAAGAACTGAGGGGCCAGGCCCAGAGACAGTGGAATGAGACACTGAATGTTTTACGCTTTGTTCTCGGGGAAAGAGCCTGGGGTGTTTGGGAACAGAGTGGCGCTGTCTTCAGACGCGGGTGAAGCGTCCTCCGCTGTGTAAGAGGGAATGAAGTGAGGACACCTGGCGAACACGTCGTACCGGGCCGAGCGGCCAGGAGAGCGGTGGCGGCCCTGCACTCAGCACGGGCAGTCGGGGAGGCGAGGCCTGAGGGCGTGGAGAGGGTGGGCTCGGCGCCCACGTCCTGCGCGGCCGAGGGGCGTCCGCTGTCAGGGCTCCGCGTGCCCAGGGCGGCGCTGCGTCTGTGCTCACTGCGCGTCCCCACAGGAGCCTGAGCTCCACGCACAGGGCTGTCCCCTCCTGCTGGTTCCCGCTCCTCCCCTCTGTGCGCCGAGCTCAGAGCTCGGCCTGGCACCCGGGACACTCTCACCGTCCGTGGAGTGACCAGGTGCCATCCCCTCAGCGCCATCCCCAGGAAGAGCCTCAGGTCTGAGGCAAACATGCTGAGTTTTCGCCGTGGACATCTCAGTTCAGACTTCTGAGAAGTTGGTAATGGCAGCGCTGCCCTCGGGGTCTAGAGAGCAGGAGAGGAACGTGGGCGTGAGCCCTGGGGAAGTGACCGGGAGCCGGGCGGGTCCCACGGGCTCCTGCAGAGACAGCGGAGAAGGACTGGACGGGCGGCAGGGCCGGAGCGCAGCTCCACGGGAGCGGCGGGAGGAGGAGCAGATTCGGGCACCGAGGACGACAGACAGGAGCTCAGTCGCTGCAGAGCGAGGGTGGCTGCGTGGGTGGGTGTCACTGACACTCCATGGAACTTAGAAATCGTAAGGCAGTCACTTGTCAGTAAAGCGTTATACTTCATGCTGGAAATTCACTGTGTGAATCGCGGATATCTCAGATTCACCTGCTCAACTGAAGCCCCCCAAACACTCTCTTGAGAACACACGCGAGGACAGTAGGATGGCGTGTGGGCTCAGTGTCCACAGAGCAGAGACTCAGCGCGGGAGAGGGGACGTGGGGCTGACGACACGGGATCTGAGGGCGCAGCGCCAGCCGCACGTTGCTGCAGTGCGACGTGGCAGGTGTGAGCCCACAGGTGCCACCTCAGGGTGCTCCGTGCCTCCTCCATGGTGACAATTAGCACAGCGATGGCAACAGTGAAGAACCAGGAGAGTAAGACACAAATCGACTCATGTGAGAGTGGTTGGAAAACATTTCCATTATCACTAATGGCCAAGAAACAGTAGAAACACATGTATGTATTGAATAATACACCAGGAAGCCTTATTACATTTGCAGCATCTTAGATGAGGGGCTGACAACCTAAGTTGTCATTTATATACATGTTTGCTCCTCTCATAGTCCAAGATTCCTTCTGGGAGTGAGAAACGACAGTGATTCCACGCAGAGTATCAGCATTAGGATCACAGTTTGTAAGATGCAGACTGTGCCTGTGTCAATACAGACAGTGACTGGGAGCTGCAGAGACCAGCTGGGCTCTCAGGTCTCTGGGCCTTGGGGAGGTGTGTGCCTGTGACCAGCAGGGGGCGCTGGGGGACTGCCCTGTGGTCCCTACACAGCTGCTCAGGGAGGACCAGTCACTCCAAGGAGCTTTGGTCTGGGGGTTGGGCCCTGTGCTCACTGATGGTGACTCAGCAGCTGTGTCCTCTCTGGCCTGGCACAGTCCCCTGAACAGGGCCCTTTGTGTGGGCCCAGCAGCTACTTCCTCCCAGGGCTCCCCCAAGGGGCAAAGCAAAGCCCCCCCTCCTCAGTGTGCAGTGAGAGCTGAGCTCCAGCCCAGGGCTCAGGGAGGGGCTGGGCAGTCCCTGGATGGAAACACGTTTGCATGAGCAGCCCCTCCTCTGCAGAGGGTGGGGACAAAAGGAGGCCTGGGCAGCCCAGCCCCACTGTGGGGACCAGGGGCTGTGTGCACCATGGCCTGGGCTCCTCTCCTGCTCGTGGTCCTCTCTCACTGCACAGGTAGGGACAGGCCTGGGAGACTCAGGGCAGCCCCAAGTCCACTCTGTCTCTTCTGGCTCAGGACCAGAGATGTTAACCCCGATCTCGGCCCCATCATCCATGTGTGTCTGTTTGCAGGTTCCCTGTCCCAGCCTGTGGTAACTCAGCCGCCCTCCCTCTCTGCATCTCCTGGGGCATCAGCCAGACTCACCTGCACCTTGAAAAGTGACATCAGTGTTGGTGGTAAATATGTGTACTGGTACCAGCAGAAGCCAGGGAGCCCGCCCCGGTACCTGCTGTACTACTACTCAGACTCGAACAAGCACCAGGGCTCTGGGGTCCCCAGCCGCTTCTCTGGCTCCAAAGACGCCTCGGCCAACGCAGGGATTCTGCACGTCTCTGGGCTGCAGCCTGAAGACGAGGCTGACTATTACTGTAATATATGGGATGGCAGCTCTAAGAGTTACACAGTGATCTAGACACACGGGGAAGTGAAACAAATATCTCCTCCTCTTCTTCTGGCCCTGTGATTTCAGCCTTTGCTGTGGCTCTGACAAAGTCTACCTCAGGGGTGACTTCTGTGGTCAGATCTTCTAGCAATACCTGATTTTTCTTGGGCAAATAAATGTGACAATGTTATATCCTGCTGTTCAACTCAACTTTTGGATTGACCCATTGCTCAAATATTTTCATCCTGTGCATGTTTTGTCTTGAAAATTCCTTATGTAAGTTTAAAATCTCTCCATGGAGACTTTGGAGGAGACTAAACATATTTCACTCAGGTGGTGTCTCGCTCAGAGTAGAAAGTGTGAGAAAAGATGTGAGTGGGATTGCAGTCCTGGCAGACGCTTGCCTGGGGGCACGTGACCTGCTGGCGTGTGGGGAAGGGGGCGTGGGTGGCTGGCTTGCAGTCAGGGGAGGCCGACAAGGTGGGCAGGGAGAGGCCCAGACCAGGACAGGACTGGCTGCTCTGAGGCTGCGGGGCAGAGTGTGGGAGCAGCAGGCCGGGGCTGGGCTCTGCTGGGCTGAGACTGTGCTGTCACCTGCAGTGTGACCCGAGGGGGTGTGGTTTGGACTCTCCCTTAACCCAGTGAAGCAATGCATGACCTGCCAGCTGTTTGAAGACAGTCACCCTAAAGGCTCTTTGGAGGAGATTCAAGATTTTTTGCTGTATTTTCTAGATTTAGAAATGGAACCTATATCCATAATCTCTGGACGGGCAATACAAGACCTTTCTCTCAAAATACACCCCGTCTGATAGCTGTCATGGCCTGTCCCAGAATTGGAGGGTGTGTCCCTGCCCACATTGTTGCTGCTGGCCTGGTCCTGTGGGGGGAGTAGATTGGGGTGTGACGCAAATTGGGGGAATGTGACACTCAGACCTTTCAGCGTTTTGTAGGAACTGGGGAATAGGCATCCCCATCCTCCAACAATTAGCACAGAATGTTCCATGTAACAGGACCCAGGAAATACTAGAAAGGCAAAGAGAATGATGACGATTTGTATGAAGTGCCTCTAACGTTGCTCTGTGAATGGGGCAGGGAAAGAGATTCAAGGCAGCTCTGTCTTCACTTTGTGCTCTAAGGTGCAGGGTTATGGGCTGTCCCCATCCTGTCCTAGGTCACCTCTTCCTCAATATTCTGTAACATGACCCAGGCCTAGGTGTCTGAGGCCCCTGCAGATATCCTGCCCTAGCTCTGCCCACCCTCAGGGACCCTGCCCTGGGCTCACAGGTCTCTGCACTTCTCCCTGCTGGTCCAGCCTCATGCAGGGACCAGGTCCTCGGGAGAGAAGCTGACACCTCCTGCCCTGGAAGACATAACAGCGCTCGGTGGAATGGTCAGGTTGTGTCGTGTTACCATCAGGGATATCTCATCAGAACTCTTGACCCTTTGAAACAACCAAGTGCTCGTGGAATCCCAGTTCTTCACGTGTGTTCCAGGCCATCCTAGCCTAAGAGCTCTTGCTTTTATTTCAGGGATGACCTCAAGAAAGGGATTCTTACATGACAAACACCAGTCAGTCGTCACCACACAGGTGGCTGTGTCTTCTCAGTGCCAGCAGTGATGTGCCCCACGTGTCCTTCCGGGGTCCTGCACACAGGCTGTGCGCACTCACTGCCCGTCCTCTGGGAGAAACGTCACCTCCCCCTGCACTGGGGTCAGCAGCGTGGGGTGAACAGTGTGGTCTGGTCCCACCAGGTCCCGAGAGAAACCACAAATGCGGATACCTGGTGATTCTCATCCTGCAGGGTCCCATGTTGCATGTCTTGCTTCATTCATGGCCACGTGGACTCCTGCAATACTCTGGGCTTCTATCCGAGGATGAAGGTGCTGATGACGGTTCAGCATGTGGAAGGAGCCTCGTGCTAATCCTGGGTACCTGCTCCACAGGAAAATGAGACACACGTCTCCTCTCTGATCCCCCATCCTGACCCATGAACCCACTCTGTCATTTTATGGCCAACACCAGACTCAGGGAACATTCCTACAGTCATTCCTCACTGCAGGACTAAGATTCTGAGATGCATCCCTGGATCTGGCAACATCTATCCACCCAATGCTAATACTACGCTATTAAAATAAAAGACCCCCGTCTCGTCATTGTCCCATAGACAGGCAGATCAGATGGGAAATGCCTTTGGCCATCTCAGCTGTCTGGGCACGTGTCCTTGCTGTGTGTCTGTGTCCATGTCTCAGGACGGGCATGTGGTTAGGAGTGAGAGTGGTCACCATGTGGTCCAGGGAAAAGGTGTTGAGTTTTGTGAAGTCAAAAAGGCAACTGACACATGTCACTGCTCTTGGCTGTACCTAAGGCAGCTCCCTGATGTCTGCAGGTTCCTGTGATCGTCCTCATATTGGGCAGGAACATTCCCTCGAATGGACGACTAGGACCCCACAAAATATCAGGCAGGAAGAAGGTGCAGATTTTAGAACAGACTAATCAAAGAAAAGCCACTAGATGATGCCCAAGGAAACTAAAAGACATTTGATTGTAATACAAGTCCCTATAGGTGTAAAAACAAAGTGGACAATGACGCTTTTAAGTCACCACAAGGTCCTTGTGGAAACAGATGGCGACTTCCAGCCCACATGTGGCAGGGGCAGAAGAGAGGACAGAAACCTCTGGAATCCACATGGAGGGAATGTCTGCATTTTTGTGGTGTTGAAGGGATGAAAAACCCGCCAGAGGCTCGCTGGAAAGTCTGCAGGCTCACAGCGCAGGGGAGGGAATGTGTGGAACACACAGTTACAGTGAAGCCAGAATCACCACCACTGCCAGCAACAGCGACAGTTCCCATAGTTTTCATAGTTAATACGTGGGGACCTGTCCAACACCTAGCAATAGTGATTATGACAGAGACAGGGATTGTGTAAACTTTTAAAATATTCTCCATTGTAGGGAAATTCGACAAAATATTAAATTAGTGGACTCTAAGAAGACAGGGTTGCAATATCTAGGGTCACTACTGAAACTGTAGGATGTAAAAGTAAATACCTAGTGAGTGTGAAATCATTCAGTGGAAATGCTTGATTCATGAAAAATAAAAGGTGAGAAAGCAGGAATTAAGCAAGGAAGCCCAAATTAAGAAAGAGAAATTATACACAAACACAAGATCAGTAATTGCACTAAATGGGTGGATGGGATGAAAATAGAGTCCCTTACAGCAAAGACACAAACGTGTCCTGCTCCTTCTGCCCCACAGGGGAGTTTAGAGATGAAGAGTTTCCACATATTCTGTTATGTTAACAACAAATCATTCAAACATAGTGTGTGTATATATATATATATATATACATATATATATATATTTTTTTTTAAAATTTCTGGTTATGAGGCGCATGGTGTCCTGCGTTGCTGCGTGTGGGGTTGGGAGGAGCGTCTTCCTGTAACGATGACGCTGTTTCTCCTCTGAGCGGGCAGCTCCGCTGAAGCTCCCGCTGGACATTGGCGGTTACTTAGAGAGAAAGAGGGTCGGCAGCCCAGCCTGGCAGAGCCACTCTGTGTGTCACCCCCGCAGCCCTGGTCCCCCACTGCAGCTACTGCACACAGTTTACAGACTGTGCCAGTGGGAAGCCCCTGTCCCTTCACACTCCCAGCCACGGCTCTGAGGTTTCCCAGGGGGCTCACTGCTGGAGGGAGGAGGACCGGCTTGTCACCCACGAAGAAGACGTGGTGTCATTTCAACTGTGCAGGCAAGAAAACGTTCTCAGGGCTGGGGTTAGCTTTGGGGAAAATTAGATCATCAGGGCAGGATGTTGAGAACACATGTAGCTCATCCTTCAGCCCTGAAGTTTCCAGATAAAAATGCAGGATGCAGGTCACTAAGGGTGTGGGGAGCGGGTTTGATGACAGCTGTCACTTCAGATCAAGAGTGCATTTCCGCCGGGCGTGGTGGCTCACGCCTGTAATCCTAGCACTTTGGGAGGCCGAGGCGGGCGGATTGCTCAAGGTCAGGAGTTCGAAACCATCCTGAGCGAGACCCCGTCTCTACCAAAAATAGAAATAAATTAATTGACCAACTAAAAATATATATACAAAAAATAGGCCGGGCATGGTGGCGCATGCCTGTAGTCCCAGCTACTCGGGAGGCTGAGGCAGTAGGATCGCTGACCCCGGAGATTGAGGTTGCTGTGAGCCAGGCTAATGCCACGGCACTCACTCTAGCCTGGGCAACAAAGTGAGACTCTGTCTCAAAAAAAAAAAAAAAAAAAAAAGAGTGCATTTCCCCTTCCTGAAGTCATAAGCAGCACTGGGACCCATTTGGGCAGCTTCAAAGAGAAGGATGATCATACAGGGTGAGAGAGACATGAGGCTGCAGGACCATTTCAGCAGGTGGAAAGCAGACCACAGGGGACCCATTTCCAGGATGGTTTGACTGATGGCAAAGAAACTAAATGCTTACCAAGGGGAATGTGTCCCATTTCTCCTTAGAATGGCAAAAGGAAAATTAATACAGAAAACCAATCAACCAAAAGCAGGCACTGTTACGGATCTATGGACAACTCCTTTTCATATTATCATAATATAATATCCAAAATGTCTTAGATAAAATTTTTAAAAATCAGTTGACATATCAAGAACCAGAAAAATAACAACTTGAATTTTAAAAAGACAATCCACAGACGCAGATACTGAGATGATCTTGGTGATGAAAATATATGGCTCACATCCTTAAGTCAGCAACCAAACAATTCCTTTGATGAGCTATTTCTGATAATCTTGAAATAAATGAGAAAAAATTAAAACTCGGAAAAATTTACAAGTCATAAAACAAAGTAAATATAAATTATAACACCAAAAATTTTTAATGAAATTGAAAAACAAAATCTCTTTGAGGAAGCTCAAGTACAAGTGACAAACAAACTGAAATTGGGCCATTGGACAAGACATTTAACACAACTAGAGAAAGTACAAGCCACAGTTATCACTGCCCAGCAGGGGGCGCTGTGGGTCTTCTCAGCGCTGAGCCAGGCCTGAAACAATCTCAAATGGTTCAAATGTCATGGTCCCTGGGCCTGTGTTCATAGGACTGAGTTAGAGGTGACAGCAGGTGTTTCCTCCCAAGGGGCAAACTCAGAGCTGACCCCACCCCAACCATCCTGACAACAGAGCAGTCCCCTGGGCCAACACACAGACTCACAGGGTGCTGGTGGTGTTCGTGACGGGCCCATATGTGCATGAAGCGTGACGCAAACACACGCTTCTCCCAGGGAGCTGAGGAGGAGACACGGGAACCATCCCAGAGACCAGGAACAGCTGTGGGTCCAGAGGGTCTTTGGCAAGGCCACACCATGGGCTGGACTCCTCTCCCTCCTCACTGTCTGCCCAGGTGCAAAGGGACTTCAGAGACCTTTGGAGGGTCCCCTGTCCTCTTCTCAGTCCTAACTCGTGTCTGATTCGGGTTCCAGGTTCTGTCCTCAGTCTGTGGTGACTCAGGGGCCTCCCATAGTGTCTCCCGGAGGGACAGTCACTCTTTCCTGAGGCTCCAATGCTGGGGCCGTCACCAGTGGTCACTGTTGACACGGGATCCCACAGAAGTCTGGCCATGTTCCCAGGATGTTAATAAACGATATAAGCAACAAACAGTCCTGGATGCCCGCCTGGCTCTCAGTTTCCCTCCTTGGGGGCACAGCTGCCCGGGCTCTCTCGGGGACCCACCCCAACACCGGCACGCATGCTTCAGTATCACCAAGTGTGTAAGGATGGTGACAAAGAAGAAGGAAAGCCACTGGCAAATAGAAGCTAACGAGAACCTGTCACAGAGAGAACTAAAGGGCTTTGATGAAAGAAGGTCCCGAGTCCAGGCAGGGAGGTGACCAGAGAGGGCAGCTGAGGAGCCGGGGGAGGCGCCACCTTCTTCAGGAAACAAAACAGAAATGAAAACAACACGCCCCAAACCTCCCTCCACCCAACCACCCCGGCTCCTGCCCAGTGTCCCCACTGGCTTCTCCTCCAGTCCCTTCCACAGTGTGGACCGTCCTCACCCTCCCCTTCCCGTCTCTGAGTCACGACCTCCCTTCTCAACCCTCGGGTCTCTCTCCTTCCTTCCACTTCCCTCCTGTCCTATGAGCTCCTCAACTAATTACTAAAACATTTCCTTTATGACAAATGCCCAGGACTGTCACAATATCTTTTCTTGGGCATGTTCACTCACACCCTCTATTTTTCCTCAGCTTCTCTGACCCTGCTCTTCAGAAGAAGCCCCCAGCGAGCTGATGCCTTTTCTCATCACTCCAGGACCTTCCCCTGCTCCTCCCTGGTCTGTCCTCATCCCCAGGGAACCCAGGGAGTCCCCAGCCTGCTCACGAGTCCTCCAGACACTCCCACTCTGTCCTGTGTGTGACCTCCTGAGGAATCCCTTGGGGAGAGACACCTGCTTCAGGAGCAGCCTGGGAAGCGGGTTCAGGGACAGTTTGCATTGGGGTCACCCCTTCGTCTTTTAAAGTGAAGTGAGAGGTGTGTCCTGTTCCCACTGATAAGGCGGAAATAGCAAACGAAGGACTGAGACAAGGTAGCAGCTGACTAGAGGAGGGGCCTCAATTTGTCCCTGAGCAGGGAGTGGGCAGTGGTCAAGGCCCTGGTGGGGACAGGAGCCTCTGTCAGGTCCCCCTGGCATCTGGTCACAGGCACCATGGGCCTCGGCCTGGGCAGCAGGGGGCGCTGTGGGCCTGCCATGGCAGGACTGTGAGGCTCAGCTGGGAAACCAGACACTTGAGCATGGACTCTGCTCAGGGGTCACTGGGCCCTGGGGAGCCTCAAGTCAGGCGAAGCCAAAGCCGCCCCTCTCAGAACTGACACCCAGCCACTGGGGCTGCACACAGGCCCAGGGCGGGATTGGTGGCAGGGGAGGAGCAGCACATTTGCATGCAGGGCCCTGTCCCTCCTCTGGGCTGGAGGGTGGATAAGAGACACCTGCAGCGTGGCAGCCGCGGCAGAGCTCTGGGTGTCTGCACCATGGCCTGCGCCCCACTCCTCCTCCTCACCCTCCTCCTTCACTGCACAGGTTAGGACGGTCCCCAGCACCCTGACCCCCAGCTCACTGACACCCCTCCCAAACCCATGCCTCACTGTCCCTCCCTCCTGTCCTTCCTCCAGGACACAATGTGTGTCTGTGTTTGCAGGGTCCCTGTCCCAGCCTGTGCTGACCCAGCCGCCCTCTGCATCTGCCTCCCCGGGAGCCTCGGCCAAGCTCACCTGCACCCTGAGCAGTGCGCACAGTGGCTACACCATTGCGTGGCTTCAGCAGCAGCCAGGGAAGGCCCCCCGGTACTTGATGGATGTTTACAGTGATGGAAGCCACAGCAAGGGGGACGGGATCCCCGATCGCTTCTTGGGCTCCAGCTCCGGGGCTGACCGCTACTTAACCATCTCCAACGTCCAGCCTGAGGACGAGGCTGACTATCACTGTCAGACCTGGGACAGTGGTGTTAATCACAGTGACACAGGGAGATGGGGAAGTGGGACAAAAACCTCAGCCTGCTCACATTCTTACTCTGTGACAATATTGAAATTTAAAAATGGGTTCAATGTACAGAGAACCTACTTGGAAGCACCTCTGCTTTCAAATATTTCTAGTCTCATCTTTGGATTCAGTGTATCTGAAGTCTCAGGAAAACTAAAATTATTAAAAAACAAACAACAACAACAACAAAAAACAAAACCCTGATGACACTGAATTGTATCCTGTTCATCCAAATATGCTAAAACCAGCGCCCCTGTGTTGTTGTTTTGTTTGTTTGTTTGTTTGTTTTCTTGAAGATGTAAAACGAGCCTGTCCTGCTCACATCTTGGTTTGTGCCCAGGGACACTCCCAGCAGGTGACAGTCCTGCAGCTTGGACTGTGTTCTTCCAGTTGTCACAGCAGACACCCCCCTCCCCTCCCAGCCATCTGTGCAGGGGCTGCCCGGGCCCCTCCAGCCCGGGAACCAGGTGGTGCCGTGGGACATGCTGCCTGAGGACACGGGTCAGGGCTGGGTCCAGGCACAGGGCTGGCCTGGCCCACTCTGTGTGCCTGCAGCCTCAGTCACCACGTCAGCACGGAGGGCTGGGCGCGGGCGGCTGTGGCCCGAGGCCAGCAGAGCTCCAGGGGGAGGGTAGGGGGAGGGCAGCCCTCCACTGCTGCCAGAGGCTGAGCCCGCTCCAGGGCCGTCGGGGGCAGTAGGTCCCAGGAACGTGACTTTCCCAGCTCATCCCACTCGGGAACACGGGGACCCACTGGTGGGTGTCCCTGAGCCCACGGGCACTGACTTGTGTCCTCTCCTCTCCTGCCCCACTGGGCTTGTCAACAGCAGCCTAGGAAGTGAGGTCTGTGGGCCATAAGGGACCGGAAACCACCCAACCTGCGCATGCGTCACTCTACCCGTGGAACCGGGATGGGCCCAACTCTCAAGGTCACAGTCTGTTGTACAGGCGGCTGCACACACATGGGGGTGACTATGGGGGCTGCTTCCAAGGGTCCCAGAAAGAAAGCCTGAGGTTGTGACTGGGACAGGAGTGAGGGGTGTTTGGAGCTCCAGCCTGATTCTCCTTTGTCAACACGGCCTCCCTGACACCTGCGGGCTCCAGGCTGATGCTCAGGTGTCACTGTTGTCACAGCTGAATCCAGCCCGGTGCCACCAGGAGCTCCCATGCCAGGGTGAGGTAGTAAACAATGTGGCCTCCGTGGCCCACACTCAAACCCATCCCTTCCCTGTCCCTGCATGCGACCCTAACGTGCTCAGGTTGTGGCTTCTGCTTTGGCTTGTGCTCACAGAAGGCCTGATGCCCGTCACCTGGCTCATCGTCATGGGGTCAATGAGATAACGCTCCTCTCACTGGCTTCCCAGTGTGCCCAGAGCACCTAACTCCAGAGGTGATAAGAGCGCCCACGTGTGGGTGGGGAATCATGGGGGATGGCAATGCCCAGCACTGCGTCCCTTCCCTACTTTAATCCCTTGAATGGAATTCTTCCCCTCTCTGGGTCTTTGGTTGGGATGGTGCTGGATGCACCTCAGTTCCTTGGGGACTAGAGCAATAAAAGCACGGCCCACAGAAAGCTGTCACCTGGTGCCTGCCAAGAGCCACCAGGGGAGCTGCTCTCTTCCCTGCTCCTTCCTGCATGGTGCTGTCTCTGGGACCTGGGATGTTCTGCCTCGTCCAGGTCCCCGGTCCCTCCATGCTCCGTGGGGGACCAGGGGCTGTGGGGTGGGAGGAGCAATTGTCTAGTAGGTAGGGGTTTCCGTTTGGGAATATTTGAAGCACTTCCAATGGTGTCTGCAGGGGAAATCACCATCTCCACATCCCCTCAGGAACTGGTGTGACAGTGAAGTCAGACACTGAGGGACACGCAGCTCAGCGTTCGAGAGGCTCTGGCGTGGCCCAGGCGGGTGGAGAAGGGAAGCCAGCGCGAGGCTCAGGCTTGGCGGCCCAGGCCCGCTGTCCTGTGCAGGGCTGAGCTCTCTGCAGTTGAGTTTCCTGCAGAGACGTCCTCAGGGAGGCCGAGACCCAGGATCGTGCAGGAAAGCAAACTGCAGAGAGCAGGGGCTGGATGAGGGGGGGGTCGGAGGACAGGCGTGGGGCTCCCGTGGTAACAGGGGTGCACAATGAAGAGGACATTGTCTTTTGTGACCCTAAGAGGGAGGACAGATGGGGCCTAAAGCCATGCAAAAGAAGAGACCTGGGCCCTGGAGCTGAAGTGGGCCTGGCCTGTCCCTGAGTGTCCCTGGAGAAGATCACACGACATCCATGGTCCGTGTGCTCTGTCCATGGCTCCCTGCCCCACCTGCTGTCCCACACAGAGCCTCTGAGGCGAGCAGGCCACAGCCTTCCCAGTGATCTCTCTCCCAGCGCAGCTCCCAGGAGCGGGTCACACCCTGCCTGAGCGGGGCTTGCCCAGCCCCGTGGAGCAGCACAGACAGGAAGACCCATCTTCGCCGACTTGTGGCTGGGCGAGGAGAGGTGGGCCTTGGGGCTCCAATAGGGGCCTTGGGGAGCAGAGCTCAGAGGTTCTCCCCACGCCTGCTCTCCTCCCCTCCCCTCCTCCCTCCCTCTGCTCCCAGAGGCTCAGGCCAGCAGAGGAATCAGGGCGCCCCGAGGGGCCTGCACAGCCAGGGCCCCCGTCCCAGGACTGTCCCCACACTCTGCAGGGCTGTCTCTGAGGTGGCAGGAGCATTTGCTCCACGTGCCCAGGGTGGGATTGGAAGATGCCGGTCCCCACTTACAAGGTGCTGATCCCCGCTCAGTGCCCAGTGAGGAGGGACAAGGATTTGAGGACCCGGGAGGCTCCCGCCAAAGGGCTCAGCTGCCTCCTCTCCCCTAAACTCACACTCAGCGTTTGTGCCGCTGTGCAGTGTCCGTCTGGGATTGGCAAATGTTCATTATTTCGATTCTCCTGCTCATTCTGCAATGTGGGTCAGCAAGAGGCTGGGAGGGAGAAGGGGCCCCCAGGGAGAGGCTGGGACCAGGGACAGCTCCTGGCCATCTGGCCACCAGGCTCTGCTCTGCCTGGGAGGAGGAAGAGGCAGCAGCTCCTGGTGCCCTGGAGGGAGGTGCTCCCTGTGCCCACTGGGCTTCCTGCTCTGTGTCCCCCGGGCGCCCCCCTGTGAGCCTGAGCTCCCAGGACTGTCCTGTAACCGCACGGGAAGCTGGGCAGGGGAGGTGGCTGTGAGCAGACCTGAGACTAAGGTGCATTGGGCACGGACACTGCCCAGCTCCGCCCTTTTGGGAAGACAAAGTGCCCAGTGGGGCAGACAGGACACATGGGTTTGGGGGGCCTCTGGGCAGCAGGGGGCGCTGTGGCCTGTCCCTGAGGCCTGTGCTGTGGGTCCCAGCTGGGAGCCCCACCTGGCCCTGGTCTGAGCCCTGTGGCCCTGCTCACTGGGCCAGCAGCTGTGTCCTCACTGGTCCCTGGGGAGCCACGGAACAGCCCTGCCCAGACTGGCCACTCCCAGGGTCAGCTTTCCAGGCAGGGGTCCGAGGCAGGGCCCAGGGTGGGGCTAAGACAGCCCAGGAGTGGCTGGTTTCCGTGAAGGGTCTCAGTCTACCCCTGGACTTCCAGAGGGGTAAGTAGGACTTGGTGGCTCAGAGCCCGCTGAGGGTCCTCAGGACACAGGGCTGAGGGGTCTCCCATGTCCTGGCGCCTCTGCGTCTCCCACTTCTCATTCACTGCTCGGGGACTTGGGCCAGGTGTCAGGCTGGGGATGAAGGACCAGGGATCTTGGATGTGTCCCTGTCCACTGACCCCGCCCTCACTCTGTCTGGCCTGAGGTTCTGGGTCCTGGACCCAGTCTGTGCTGACTTGACCGTCTGTAGCTCCCAGTGTGGGGGCAGTGGCCCCATTTCTGTCCCTAGAAGCAGTAGAAATGCTGGGTCTAGCTTTATTGTATCCTATTTCATTTTTTTTCTGGTACCAGAGCTCCCAGGCTGTGGTGACTCCAAAACACGTTTGTCAGCATCTCCCTGGGCAGCAGCAGCTGGCCGTGCTCTGAAGGCCCACTTGGGTGGAGGCAGTGGAGTCAGTGAGGCCAACCCTGCACCCCAGCCAGCACCAGCCAGGCTGGGCAGGGCAGTGGGGGTGGGAGCTGTCACCTCCTCTCCCCGCCCGACTCAGGAGGGCCCATGGCAGACCTGGACCTCCACCCCATCCCCGGCAATGACAAGAATGGCATGGGACCAGGCACGGCTAGTCAGCACCCAGCACCCATCCTGACTCCTGACGTGGGGTCCTGACAGCCAGGAGGGCGGAGCTGTGACCCACCTGGTGACGAGAACCCTGGACAGAGGGAGCGAGTCGGGTCACTGGCGTCCAGCTGTCCCCTCCCGCCTGGCGTCAGTGGGCACCACAGAGTCCCGTGGTCGGCGGACCTCCCACCCGTCTGAGGGGACGCGTCTGTGCAAGCCACTGCTCCCCTTCCCGAGCGTGGCGGGCAGCCCTGGGGCAGCGAGGGTCAGGGCCCCGCTCTGCTGCGCAGTGGGAAGCGGAGCCGCCACCCCTGGCCCGGGCGTCACTGGCAGGAGGGTCCCCTGGCAACAGAGGGTTAAATAACAGCCAGGCGCTCCTAATATAATACCGCAGAGTCTGGGGTACAAACACTGTCACTTGTCTTATCAAGAACCAGAAAAATGACAACTGAAATGAGGGATGAAATCCACACACGCGGACTCTGCAGTGTTAGCAGCGCAGACGCTGAAATGACGTCACAGAGGTTTGTAAAGCAACAGCAGGAAATCCCTGGGATGAGGCCTGCAACCACTCCTTCAACAAAGGGAAAAGGAGGAAATATCAGAAAATAGAGATATGTAAGCTCAAACCAAATAAATATTACACAGCTGAAGAATACACTAGCTGGGATTTTCAAAAGAAAGTTCAGGAAGAACACGAGAGCTGGTAACATCGGAGAATCCACCACTGGGGAAGGTTTTCCTCGCCCCGTGAGAATGAAGTGAGCATTAGGGGTGAGGGACTGAAAAGTTAGGGATCTGGTTTGACCCAGGGAAAGTTAAAGTGGACAGTGTAGAAAAAACAACTCCACATCACCCTCCACACGCACGCGTGCACACACACACACACACACACACACACACTCACGCCAGGCTGGAGCACAAGTAATTCTTCCACAAGTTTTCTACTCAGACACAACTTTTGTTTCTTTTTGAGGCTTTAGTAATTGGAATCATCTCTTTGGCTACGCTGTATTCTTTTTATGACAAAATAACATATACTGCATATTCTTTTTGGTGAGAAATTGTTAAAACGTCATTTTTAAGGAGATAGCACAATAAACCCTATTTTCTCTTAGCCTGACATTTTGAAGGGTCATTCCTAAAGGCTCTCACAAATCAGGGTCATATGAGACCTGCACAGTGGACAGAGCAGTGGGGAGGCAGGGCTGGCTCTGGGACACTCTGGTCGCCATGTCACATGATGCTGTTTCTGAGACTGGACACCAGAGGCCGCACGGGGCCTGCTCCTGAGAGGTGTGGGGTGATCAGAGCTGGGACCAGCACCTGCCCTGCCTGATGCCCTCTGCTCAGGGCACAGCTGTGACCTCCCCACCCCCTGGGACCACACAGCCCTGCCCCCGCCCACCCCTGACACCCTCAGGCACAGGGGCCTGACCAGGGCCCAGGGGGGAGCAGAAAGCCGGGGCCATTTGCATGGAGGAGCCTCCCCTCTCAGGGTATGAAGAGGGGAAGGACAGACCTGGGGAAGCTGCTGCAGCTGCGGGCACAGAAGGCAGCACTCGGGACAGTCCCGCCATGGCCTGGGCCCCGCTCCTGCTCTCCCTCCTGGCTCACTGCACAGGTGAGCTGACTCGGGCCAGGGACGGGCCCTGGGAAGACCGTGGGGCCCTGCTCTGTCCTCTTGTCTCCAGACCCAGAGTCACCATGCGTGTGTCTCCCCCTTCCAGGGTCCTGGGCCCAGTCTGTGCTGACGCAGCCGCCCTCGGTGTCTGGAGCCCCGGGGCAGAGCGTCACCATCTCCTGCTTGGGGAGCAACAGCAACATTGGGGGTAACTATGCGAACTGGTACCAGCAACTCCCAGGAACAGCCCCCAAAACCCTCATCTATGCTAACAGCAATAGACCCTCGGGGGTCCCTGCCCGGTTCTCTGGCTCCAAGTCTGGCAGCTCGGCCTCCCTGACCATCACGGAACTCCAGGCTGAGGACGAGGCTGACTATTACTGTTCAGCCTGGGACAGTAGCCTGAGTGGTCACACAGTGCTGCAGACACAGGGGGAAGTGAGACAAAAACCTGCCCCTGCTTTCCTGTGATCACTGTCATGACTGCCTGTGACAAACGCCAGGCAAAACATTGACTGTGGCCGACCCCAGGCACTCACGTCTGAGGATCTAACTCTCAGCGCACAGACCTGCTTTAAATGCTCACTGACCTTCCAAAGTCAGTGACCTTGCCCTCTTTCATATTATTTATTAAAACATCTTTATTAAGGTATATTATAACATGTATGTCATAAATAGCCCCTTTTAAAATATACACTTCAAATTTTCTTTAGTGTTTATTGAGTTGTACAACCATCACCATAACATGAATTTAGAATATTTTCATCACCCTACTAATAAACAGCTATTAGTCTAATAGCTAGTACTACTATAACTTTGGCTTGTGTATCCAATTTTCATTTCCCACATAACTTATATTAATACATGAAAATGTTTACTAGGTGAATTTTCATACACGAAATATATCAAGACATAATTTAGTACTTGATTCATTTTTATTGCCAAGAAAAAGATTCCATGGCATGGATGTCCTACAGGTTGTTAAACCATTCATGAGTTGTTGGACATTTACTTTGTTTAAGCCTGTTCATTTTATAAGTAAGGTTGCTGCAAGCAACAAGTTTCCAATTTCCCTGTGGATTTATGTTTGTATTTTTATTGGGTAGATTGGTAACAGTGGACTTTCGGGGTGATGTAATTACTGTCTTTCAGGAAATGTCAGATTGATTTCCATAGGTGCTGCACCAGTTCGCATTTCCATGAATAACACACGAGAGTTCCAATTTCTCCCCATTCTCATCAGCATTTGTCATCACGGGTCACTGTGTCTGTGGCCACCCCAGTGTGTCTGCAGCGGTCCATCTCTTTGACTCGATGGCATTTCCCTGGTGGCTCATGGTGTGGGACCCACTCAGGTGCCACCTGCTTCCAGTCACGCAGGGGCAGCGAAGGTCTGAGGCCCTTCCTGAGTCTCTCACTCAGGACACGCTAGACTGAGGCGGGTTGAATCCCACACGCAGCCTGCCCCCCACGGAGCGGACACGCCTGTCCCAGCACAGACTCCTCTCAGGGGCAGCGACGGCAGAGCGGGGTGACACCCCCGTCCCAGGCCAGAAGACAAGGCGCCCTGTGGACCCCGCCTGCTGGCGCTGCAGCTCCAGGCTCCAGGCCTGTGCTAGAGCCGGCTCCTGCGCAGCCACCGTCCCTCCCCACGGGACACACGGCAGGTCCAGCGAGTGTCCCCTGTGCCTCAGCAGAGCATGCGCCACTGGGAACCGGGACTCGGATGGGGACGTGGCTGCAGTAGCTTCTCTCTGTGCTCACACGGTGCCAGCAGCATTGGCCACACAGCCCATCAGCTTCCAGACACCCTCATGACAAAGAACGCAGAACAGGATTCTAGGAAAAAATAAAAGTTCCTGTAGATGGAATGAGATTTAAGTAAGTGTAGAGGTAGACTACATCAATGGGTAGAATTTTGTTAACAAATACATAAAAAAAAATACATTTAATATGCCAAGAAAGAAATCAGACCTAAGAGGTACAGTGTACGCTACCTGGGTGATGGGCACAGGTGACTTGGGCTCAGGCAGTACAGAAGCAATTCGTGGAACCAAGACATTTCTTCCCATGCAGTATTCTGAAATTTTAAAATAAAAAAAGAATAAATGTATTTGAATAAATGCTAGTCAAAATTTTTATTGAATCTTAAAATTGTTTTGATAATAATATGGGAAAATTTAAATCCAGGAAAAGCCTCAAATGTTTTGCAAATGAACACAAAGTGAGTGGACACACACTTACATTTTGAGACACAGACTAAAGCAATATTAATTTGAACAGTCTAAGGCTGTTGCTGGAACAAATACAAGAAAGTTTCATTAACAGTTCAGAAATAGTCCTAGGTATGAAATGCACTAGGATGAATTTAAAGTACCATGTAGCAAACACGATGGACTCAATAATCAAACAGACGCATGAATCACAATAAAAACTTTGCTTCTAAATTTTTTACACAGCAAGATTGAGAATGATATGTAGGAAAAGTATTTTACCTTAATTTGAAAGAACAAGCAGTCCCCCCTGGTGGAATAACACAGAAAGCCTTTCGCTACTCGGGAACTACTTGAGAAGTGACAACAGTGAGTTTCAGATTTTCCATCCCACACAGCAGGCCGTGCAGGGCTGGGATCTTGAGAGAAACAGAATGAGGTGGCGTCACGGACGTGGGCTCCGCCATTGACTGGGCAAGCCAGGGAGCCTCCCTGGGCTGTCCTGATCCTGCGCAGACTCGAGTGGGCACCGGGGCTCAGGGTTGCAGCCCCGCTCCGGGTGCAGGGAAGCCTCCCAGCGCTGGGCCTGCCTCCCCTCTGGGCCAGCCTGAGCTCCAGGCCACTCGTGACACGCAGTGTTTCTCACAACGGCGTGCAGGGGGCTTCCTCGGTAAGTTAAAGTTGTTTTGAGTTGGGGCCTCTGAGAATCATGTGAAAAGAAAGGCTTAGACAAGAAAGTGATTTATTTGGGGTGGAGGGACACTGGAGACAGACACATGGGGAGGGGGCTGGCATGGGAGGGGGTTCACACCACAGCCCCGAACCCTGTGAAAGGAGAGAGGGGGGAAGGACGGGCAGGACCAGCCTCAGACAACAGGCAGATATGAGGATGCCCCAGCAGGCAGAGTAGGTCCTTGCCCATGGGGAGCCCGATGGAGGATCCTGCTTCCTGCAGGGGGACCTGGCTGCAGGGACCCCAGGCTCATCACTGCCTCAGCCAGCCCAGGGGCAGGGGCTCCGTCACCTGTGCTCCTCCCTGCAGGTTCTCCTGGACAGAGGTCTGGGTGGGCACTTCCATGGCCACAACAATTGTCCTCTGCTGCTGTGTCAACCCTCAGGACAGGGCTGTGTCCTGCTCCACCTACACCACACGCAAGGTCAAACCTGAGATGTCCTGGGGTTGGGAGCCTTGGGCACCCACAGGCCCTGCAGCCACTGAGACGCCCCCTCTGCCCAAGCTGCATGCCAGGGACAGGGGCTGTGGAAGACCTGACTCACAGCAGCCAACTCTTCTGGGGTCAAAGTGAAGTCCTCAGGCCTGGGGTGTCCTCTGGAGCCATCCTGATCCTGCTCGAGTGCTGGCTCTTCCTGCTCCAGTGACCTGGGTCCTGCCCCTAAACTCCTGTTCCATTCCCAGCATCTAACACATGGCAGGCCTTCCTTGAATATTCTTTTAAAATATGAATGAACAACTCAGCCCCAGTTCCCTGCCAGATGATTATTCTCACACCCCCATTATTCCTATGAAAAGGTAAATGAGTTCCCTGGACATGAATCTCTCTAAATTGTGCAAACTTCTTTCCACAGTGTCACTCCATGGTGACAAATGCACAAACAACCCTACCATAGTCCTGAGCCCTGCTCTTCCCTGTGGCCTTCCCTGCATCATCTGCAGCATCACAGTCTCTCTGGGGTCAGCCTTGCCCCAGTGCACCCTCTGGACTGTCACCTCCTCTCTCACAGCCTGGAATTTAGTCTTCTGTCCCCATGTCCCACCTCAGAGGCACATGCCATTCCTCCCCTTCCCTACTTCCTCTGCTGTCATCTCCCTCAGCCACCCAGGAATGTGTCCTGTCCATTCTGTGCTTCAAGGTCTCCTATAATTTTCGTCCTGGATTGAGTCTCTAATAGGGTGACAGAGGACTGGCACAGCTGTGGGTAAACATCTCCCCTTAAATGAAGGGGCCTCGTGACCCTGGGCATTGTCCCCACTGGATGCCTCAGCCCCACCCCCACCCCCTCTGCCCCACACCAGTGTCTGCCACCCCCTCTCTGAGCCTTGCTCTGGACAGGGCTGAGCATCCCACAGTCTATGTTCCCCTCTGTGAACCCCATTTCCCCTCAGTGACCTTCTAGTCACACTGAGCAAGTGCCCCTCCTCTGAGCCGTCGTCCCAGAGAGTCCCTCTCTGTGCTCCTGTCCAGAGCAGGTGACACGCTCTCATGACCAGGAGTCCACACGGGCCTCCTCTGATAGGGCCTCCTCTCACCCATTTTTGCCAACAATTCCCACAGAGTCTCTGAAAAGTTAAAAGAAAACATAGACAGTTACACAGCTACTAAGAAATATAAACAATTTCCACTAATAAAAAAAATGTGCAACAGAAGGTGAAATGTATCCAGATGACATAACATCATATCACTATATATAAAGTAAAAATTCATAAAACTGTGCACGGTGCATATACTATGTATAAGTCAATTTCAGAATGTCACTCCCACCCTGACCTCCCACTGGAGCCGTCTCTCCCCACAGACAGGGCAGGGGCTGCTGCAGCCATGGCAGGTGCAGGAGCTCAGGGGGGCCCAGGACAGAGCAGTGGGTGTGGCTGGAGCCCCAGAGCCAGGGGAGGGGCTGCAGGGCTGTGGGCTGGGCGGGGCCAGACCAGGAAGGGGCTGAGGGGTGAGGACTGTGGGGTTCATGCAAACAGCCCTGGGCAGTCACTGACAGAATTTAATCCTGGGGTCACCTGCCTGTCCTGAGTGCAAAGCTCTCTCCGGGTTCCTGAGGACAGAGGCCTGAGGGAATCAGAGGATCCTGGTCATAGTTATTTATCACGAGAACCTCACAGTCTAGGAGTGTGGGACCATTGACACAGTTAAGCAGATTTGCATCTGGGACACAGTGAGGAAGGGATGGTGTCTGCATTCATCTGCCCAGGAATCAACATCTCTGAAGAGACATTAAAATGTCACACTGACCTTCCTAGTAAACTATAAAGCATATAAGTAAGAACATAAAAATAAGGAAATTATGTTTAGAATGATACAGCTGGAGCCCATTCTACTAAGTGAAATATCACAAGAATGGTCATGCAAGCACCGCATGTACTCACCATTGACCTGTGTATAAATTGATCAATACTTATGTACACACAGAGTAGTAACATTTACTGAGTGTCCAGCAGGTGGGAGGGGGTTGTGGGATGGATATTCACACCTAATAGGTGCAGTTCACACCCTATGGGAGAGGGACAAGCTTGAAGCTCTGACTCAAGCGGGACAAAGAAAATAGATATACCGGCAACACTTGCACCCTGTAATATGTTGAAATAAAATGAATGAATCAGTGAATTAATAAAGAAACACCTTGCATTCTCTGTAAAACAAAATACTAATAAGAAATATAAGACACAAATAATCAGAAAAATATAAATTTAGGAAGAGAAAATTCACTTCAAAAACTTAAGAAATGTGTTAGACTATGAACAAGTAAATGCTATTCACACCAACCTACTAATTTTTCACAAATTGTATCTAATCAGTATCCTCAATGTGTAAGTTTTGAAATGTTTTCTGAGTTTCTGAATTTTAAACACATCACTGAACGAATTCCTAGTGGTTCTTCCATTCCATTCGCCTGAACATCCTGTCCTGCCATTCAGATCAGCTCAATGTTCCAGCAACTGAGGAGCCTACAAAGATGGCACATGAGTGTCATTTAGGTTTTTCTAGAATGTAGAATAACATGGGTGGCTGGTGCCTAAAAAAGTTATATATGCACATGGTCGCTCCTCGCATAGTCCAGGGTTCCTTCTGGGAGTGAGAAACCCCAGTGATCACTCACAGTGTACTGGGGTCACTCCACCAGGGAGTCAGCCCATGGGTGTGTGACCAGAGACAGTGACTGGGGAGCTGCAGAGACCAGCTGGGCTCTCAGGTCTCTGGGCCATGGGGAGGTGTGTGCCTGTGACCAGCAGGGGGCGCTGGGGGACTGCCCTGTGGTCCACACACAGCTGCTCAGGGAGGACCAGTGACTCCAAGGAGCCTTGGTCTGGGGGCTGGGCCCTGTGCTCACTGATGGGGACTCAGCACCTGTGTCCTCTCTGGCCTGGCACAGTCCCCTGAGCAGGGCCCTTTGTGTGGTCCCAGCAGCTGCTTCCTCCCAGGGCTCCCCCAAGGGGCAAAGCAAAGCCCCGTCCTCAGTGTGCAGTGAGAGCTGAGCTCCAGCCCAGGGCTCAGGGCGGGGCTGGGCAGTCCCTGGATGGAAACACGTTTGCATGAGCAGCCCTCCTCTGCAGAGGGTGGGGACAAAAGGAGGCCTGGGCAGCCCAGCCCCACTGTGGGGACCAGGGGCTGTGTGCACCATGGCCTGGGCTCCTCTCCTGCTCGTGCTCCTCTCTCACTGCACAGGTAGGGACAGTTCTTAGAGATTAGCTCTCAGTTTCCATCTGGTATCAGCCTCTCAGTCTCAGGAGCCCAAGAAAAATTTTACCTTGGTGTCAACCCGTCTCCCGTTTCTGTCTGTGTTTCCAGGGTCCCTGTCCCAGCCTGTGCTGACCCAGCCGCCCTCTGCATCTGCCTCCCCGGGAGCCTCGGCCAAGCTCACCTGCACCCTGAGCAGTGGGTACAGCAACTATGGCATTGCGTGGCTTCAGCAGCAGCCGGGGAAGGCCCCTCGGTACTTGATGTGGCTTAAGAGTGATGGAAGCCAGAGCAAGGGGGACGGGATCCCCGATCGCTTCTCGGGCTCCAGCTCCGGGGCTGACCGCTACTTAACCATCTCCAACGTCCAGTCTGAGGACGAGGCTGACTATTACTGTGGTGCAGGTTATAATATTGGTGGTTCATATGGTTAAAGCACAGTGATCCAGATGAATGGGGAAGTGGGACAAAAATTGTTTGCTCTACTCTGCTACCAAGGCTGCCACCTGGCTCCCAGAAACAGTGTCTGGTTGTCTGAATCCTCAAAATTATTCATTTCTTTTCATTAGAATTTTTACAGTGAGAGAACTAGATGCATTTTCATTCATGTCAAGGGTTCTCGGGAACCAGGCTGCTCGGCCAGGCTCCTATGGAGTGACCGATATGTCATAGTGATAGAAATGTTACAACTGAGCCTGTCACCCCAAGGGGGTTGCTCCACTGTGACTACCTTGGGATTGGGGACATTCTCTGGGAGGGGAGCCCCCTTGTGCTAGTGGACGGCTTGCTTGGCTGAGGTTGTCACAGACCACGTAGTGACGGGCTCTAGACTCTCAGCTGTGCTGCAGAACTTAGATTAGAGACCAGATGTGGACTCTTTGCTCCGTAAACTGTCCATTTTACTCAGAAAAGATGGCTGCATAGAAGTCCAGTTCATCCCTTGTTGTATGAAACGTGAGTGAAACCGACGGAGCCGGCGCTGACCCAGGCTCGGGGTCACCTGCCGTGCACGCGGGAGCCTGACCTGCAAGCGCTGGCAGCCTGGGTGTTCTCTCACCGTTTATCTGGAAAATTCTCTGAGAGGAAGAGACACCAGAGGGGACTGTGGTTCTACTTCTGACCTGTAAGGTCCCAGTTGGCTCTATCCTTTGGCCTTTGCTGTCGGGCTGCAGAGCGGCCACTGTTTGGAAGAAGCAGCAGGCAGGGCTGATGGAGGCTGCCTGGTTCTCCGAGGTTCCCTGTCCGTCTCCATGAGGACGTGGTGTCCAGGCGGGATTCCCACATGGGACAAGATGCCTCTGTGGGCCAACATCACACCACACACCAACCCCCACAGTGACAGAGACCCGCCCTCCTGTCCCATGGCCGGGAACCCCAGCCTTCAGTGCGAATGGACCAGATCATTTCACCATCTCCCATGACACTGTCGTGGTGACCAGCGGTAGTTTTTCCCACTGGATTGGGCAACACAGGGTCCATCCCCGGAGTTGCAGCTGGGTCAGTCCCATGGTGCCCACATGGCCCGGAGATGTGGGGTCCAGACAGGAGAGAGTAAGGCAGGAGGTTTGTCTGAGTGGCCCCACCATGTGGACTACTTGGTCCTCCCCCATGGTGAGTCCACGTTGGGTCATGCCCTGTGCATGTCGGGAGCTGAGCAGGGACACTGTCCCGGCCATCCTGATTTCACAAAGCTACAGCACTGGCCTCTCACCTTTCTCATGTCCCTACTACTGATCAGTCCCAGGCCAAGTCACGCCCGCTTTGCCCATGAGACACAGATCTGCGATTCACTAATCTCAGGAGACAGAGAAAGGAGCAGACAGAGCTCACCGTGGCCTCTTCTTCCCCGAGCAGGTGAGAAGGACGGAGAAGGCCCAGTGATGGAACTCGTGGCTCAAACGCCCACCACCCCCGGTGCCTCTCCTCGCCCTGCCCCTCCTCAGCTGAGGACCATCCCAGGGGCTCAGCACCTGCACCCCTCCCCTGAACACATCGCCATGTGAGGTCCCCTTCTGCACCCAGCCCAACGCAGCTGTTGCCAGGTCCCCCTGGGCACTCGTGAGGGTCCCCCATCATGGGGTCCTCTGCACAGGGGTGCGACCTCTGCCCCCTCCTCTCCGAGTCCTGGAGCTGGGCTCACAGTCAGCCTCACCCTGCGTCAGCTGTGACTCTGCCCCGTCAGGACACAAAGCCAACTCCTACAGCCCCGACTGCCCCCTCCTCACCGCCTGCCCTTGGACTCTCCTTCTCAGCTTCTTCCTGGGGCTGCTCAGTGACACTCCAACTCTGCGGCGTGTCCTCAGGCCTGGGGCCACTCCATGTCCCACATAATACACTCTTATGTCCCGTCCCCTTCCCCTGCCCAGTCCTCACCTGCAGGCTGATGACCCCAAATATTCATCCATGGCAAAGGTCCCAGGAAGGGCTGGGTCTCTAGAAACCAGCAGGGCCAGCCACAGTGAGCACGTGGCGCCTCTGGGGCCACTCCAGAGCCAGGCAGAGACCCTGAGCCCAAACTCAGTAAATCTCTGTGCGGGAGTTTAGGTAGACAGGGCAGGTGGTCTCTTTGGGACTCTCAATGGATCACTTAACAGGAGCGAGAGGATATTTTTCAAAATAATGAACACATTAATTTATAACATATGGAATAAACATGTGTCAATATTTTATTTAGCTGGGATGTTACTGAGGAGACCAGCGAGATGGTAAACTTGGCCAATGAGGGTTTGCAAATCACCGTATACAAACTGAACAGGAAAGGACCTTGGAAACCAGCTGCCTGTGTTGGACCTGGACCAGTTGACATTCTCTGTGTTAATAAAGCCAGAAACTTTATGTTCATCTTCTCCTCTGACAGATTCTGCAAATTAGCAAGACTCCATTTAAACGAAGTTTCCAGAGAAGGACGCGTGTGTTTGGACGTTGTCTGTCTTCACGTTCCCACCCAGTCTCCCCTGCAGGGGTGTCTGTGTCCTTCTTCAGCGTCTCCTCATCCTTCCCGCCACCCCCTCAAAGGCAGGGCTCCCCCTCCCGCCCTGCAGCCCCTCGACCTCTGCAGACCATGACACCGTCAGCAAGCTCCTCGCCCTGACACGTCCACCCTCCCGGATGGCTGAGACCCTGGTCCCGCCAGCTCCTTCTCCTCCTGACCCCCCGTCCCTCAGTCCCCTGCGGCCCCTTCATCAAGTCTCATCCTTCATCCCTGCTCCTCCTTCTAGATCTACTTTGCAAACGTGTCTTCATCTTCACTTGAACCCAGGAGTGGCCTCTCCGCTCATGTGTGCTCTGATTCTCTCCTCCCCTGTGGTGCCAGGAACCTCCAGCCGCTCTGACCCCCGAGTGCAGCCGCTGCCCCTGCTCTCTGCCTGCAGCGGTGACATGAGGAAGGGAGCCCCCGTGAGCGCCACACCTTGTCACTCCATCAGGGCAGCTCCCTGAGGCAGGGACAAGGCTGCTCCCTGCACAGTGACACACCCCCTGCTGAGAGCGCCCAACACAAGGGACGCACCCAGCGTCTATGTGCCACATGCAGCCCTGCCTCTCACCACACGCACGCTGTCCTGAGACAGTGGGTGACCTGGGGACCAGGCTGTGGCCCTGCTCCTCTCCCTGTCCTCGGCCTGAGAGCTTGGGGACACCCCTGGGAGAATGTTCAGGGGCCGGGAGGGGACTTGGGCTGCCTCGTCCTCTCTGCAAGAGACATTGCTCGCCTGGGGAGTCCCTGCTCATTCAGGTGGAGCAAAAGGGAAACAAGGGTTACTGTGACGGTCCCAGCTCCATCAGAGAGGAGGCGGCTCTGGACGCACAGACCACGGCGCAGTGGCTCAGATCAGTGTCCGCATGGCAATCACAGGAACATTTACACACGGCAAGGCGAAACACAAACATAATTTAAAATAATAATTAAAATAGGTTATGCTTATAAAACCAAAATGAAAATGTACTATAGATTAACACAAACTTATACACCTATGTTATTTGGGTGACTAAATATTCAATAAATTAATTTTTGAGAAATATAAAATGTGGTGCACTTAAAATCTGACAGTCCTGGAACCAGGTTGTGATGCAGTCATTGATACAGATGCGAAGCTGACGGCCCTGGTGGTCCCCAGCAGCCCCACCCCCCACGCTCACTCGCTCACCCCGGCTGGTGCATGTACTGCCCTCCACACGTCTACAGTCACACACGAACCTTTGGTTCTTTTTGGTAATTTTAGTATTTGGAATTATTTTTTCTGCTAAGCTTACTTGGTTTTATGATAAAATAATGTATAGCAAATATTCTTTTTGGTGAGAAATTATTAAAATGTCATTTTAAAAAAGATAGCATCATCATTAAGAATAAACCCCATTTTCTCTTAGCCTTGTATTTTGAAGAGTCAGTCTTAATGGTTCTGACAAATCAGGGTCATATGAGACTGGGGCAGTGGACAGAGCAGTGGGGAGGAAGTGCTGGCTCTGGGACACTCTGGTGACAATGTCACACGATGGAGTCTCTGGGTCTGGACACCAGGGGACGATCGGGGTCTACTCTTGAGAGGTGTAGGGTGATCAGAGCTGGAACCAGCACCTGCCCTGCCTGGTGCCCTCTGCTCAGGGCACAGCTGTGACCTCCCCATCCCCTGGGACCACACAGCCCCGCCCCCACCCACCCCTGACACCCTCAGGCACAGGGGCCTGACCAGGGCCCAGGGGGGGCAGAAAGCCGGGGCCATTTGCATGGAGGAGCCTCCCCTCTCAGGGTATGAAGAGGGGAAGGACAGACCTGGGGAAGCTGCTGCAGCTGCGGGCACAGAAGGCAGCACTCCGGACAGTCCCGCCATGGCCTGGGCCCCGCTCCTGCTCTCCCTCCTGGCTCACTGCACAGGTGAGCTGACTCGGGCCAGGGAAGGGCCTGGGAGGACCGTGGGGCCCTGCTCTGTCCTCTTGTCTCCAGACCCAGAGTCACCATGTGTGTGTCTCCCCCTTCCAGGGTCCTGGGCCCAGTCTGCGCTGACGCAGGCGCCCTCGGTGTCTGGAGCCCCGGGGCAGAGCGTCACCATCTCCTGCTTGGGAAGCAGCAGCAACATCGGGGGCAATTCTGTGTCCTGGTACCAGCAGCTCCCAGGAACGGCCCCCAAACTCCTCATCTATTATGATAGCGATAGACCCTCGGGGGTCCCTGCCCGGTTCTCTGGCTCCAAGTCTGGCAGCTCGGCCTCCCTGGCCATCACGAAGCTTCAGGCTGAGGACGAGGCTGACTATTACTGTTCATCCTGGGACAGTAGCCTGAGTGGTCACACAGTGCTGCAGACACAGGGGGAAGTGAGACAGAAACCTGCCCCTGCTTTCTTGTGATCACTGTCACGACTGCCTGTGACAAACGCCAGGCAAAACATTGACTGTGGCCAACCCCAGGCATTCACGTCTGAGGATCTAACTCTCAGCGCACAGACCTGCTTTAAATGCTCACTGACCTTCCAAAGTCAGTGACCTTGCACTCTTTCATATTGTTTATTAAAATATCTTCATTAATATATATTATAATGTCTATGTCATAAATTGCACCCTTTTAAAATATACACTTCAAATTTTCTTTAGTGTTTATTGAGTTGTGCAACCATCACTGGAACATGAATTTAGAATATTTTCATCACCCTATTAATAAACAACTATTAGTCTAATAGCTAGTATCACTATAACTTTGGTTTGTGTATCCAATTTTCATTTCCCACATAACTTAGATTAATACATGAAAATGTTTACTAGGTTAACTTTCATACATGAAATACATCAAGACCTAATTTAGTACTTCATTCATTTTTATTGCCAAGAAAAAGATTCCATGGCATGTACGTCCTACAGATTGTTAAACCATTCATGAGTTTTTGGACATTTACTTTGCTTAAGCCTGTTCGTTTTATGAGTAAGGCTGCTGCAATCAACAAGTTTCCAGTTTCCCTGTGGACTTATGTGTGTATTTTTATTGGGTAGATTGGTAAGAGTGGACTTTAGGGATGATATAATTACTGTCTTACAGGAAATGTCAGATTGATTTCCAAAGTGGTTGCACCAGTTCGCATTTCCACGAAAAACACACGAGAGTTCCAATTGCTCCCCATTCTCATCAGCATTTGTCATCACGGGTCACTGTGTTTGTGGCCACCCCAGTGGGTCTGCAGCGGTCCATCTCTTTGACTCGATGGCATTTCCCTGGTGGCTCATGGTGTGGGACCCACTCGTG
This sequence comes from Microcebus murinus, assembly GCF_040939455.1. NCBI lineage: Eukaryota > Metazoa > Chordata > Mammalia > Primates > Cheirogaleidae > Microcebus > Microcebus murinus. Next base: position 23,122,279 of record NC_134125.1, read on the forward strand.
TGCCACCTGCTTCCAGTCACGCAGGGGCAGCGAAGGTCTGAGGCCCTTCCCGAGTCTCTCACTCAGGACACGCTAGACTGAGGCGGGTTGAATCCCACACGCAGCCTGCCCCCCACGGAGCGGACACGCCTGTCCCAGCACAGACTCCTCTCAGGGGCAGCGACGGCAGAGCAGGTGACACCCCCGTCCCAGGCCAGAAGACGAGGCGCCCTGTGGACTCCGCCTGCTGGCGCTGCAGCTCCAGGCTCCAGGCCTGTGCTAGAGCCGGCTCCTGCGCAGCCACCGTCCCTCCCCACGGGACACACGGCAGGTCCAGCGAGTGTCCCCTGTGCCTCAGCAGAGCATGCGCCACTGGGAACCGGGACTCGGATGGGGACGTGGCTGCAGTAGCTTCTCTCTGTGCTCACACGGCGCCAGCAGCATTGGCCAAATAGCCCATCAGCTTCCAGACACCCTCATGACAAAGAATGAAAAACAGTATTCTAGGAAAAAATAAAATTTCCTATAGATGGAATAACATGAGACGTAAGTAAGTGCAGAGGTAGACTACATCGATGGGTAGAATTGTGATAACAAAAATATAAAAAATACATGCATTTAATGTACCAAGAAAGAAATCAGACCTAAGAGGTACAGTGTATGCTACCTGGGTGATGGACACAGGTAACTTGGGCTCAGGCAGTACAGAAGCAATTCATGGAACCAAGACATTTCTTCCCATGGAGTATTCTGAAATTTTAAAATAAAAAAGTATTAATGTATTTGAATAAATGCTATTTGAATAAAAATGAAAATTTTTATTGAATCTCAAAATTTTTTTGATAATAATATGGGAAAATTTAAATCCAGGAAAAGCCTCAAGTATTTTGCAAAGGAACACAAAATGAGTGGACACACACTTACTATTTGAGACACAGACTAAAGCAATATTAATTTGAACAGTCTAAGGCTGTTGCTGGAACAAATACAAGAAAGTTTCTTTAACAGTTCAGATATAGTCCTAGGTATGAAATGCACTAGGATACATTTAAAGTACCATGTAGCAAACACGATGGACTCAATGACCAAACAGAGGCATGAATCACAATAAAACATTGCTTCTAAATTTTTTACACAGCAAGATTGAGAATGATATGTAGGAAAAGTATTTTACCTTAATTTGAAAGAACAAGCAGTCCCCCCTGGTGGAATAACACAGAAAGCCTTTCACTGCTCGGGAACTACTAGAGAACTGACAACAGTGAGTTTCAGATTTTCCATCCCACACAGCAGGCCGTGCAGGGCTGGGATCTTGAGAGAAACAGAATGAGGTGGCGTCACGGACGTGGGCTCCGCCATTGACTGGGCAAGCCAGGGAGCCTCCCTGGGCTGTCCTGATCCTGCGCAGACTCGAGTGGGCACCAGGGCTCAGGGTTGCAGCCCCGCTCCGGGTGCAGGGAAGCCTCCCAGCGCTGGGCCTGCCTCCCCTCGGGGCCAGCCTGAGCTCCAGGCCACTCGTGCCACACAGTGTTTCTCACAACGGCGTGCAGGGGGCTGCCTCGGTAAGTTAAAGTTGTTTTGAGTTGGGGCCTCTGAGAATCATGTGAAAAGAAAGGCTTAGACAAGAAAGTGATTTATTTTGGGGAGGGACACTGGAGACAGACACATGGGGAGGGGGCTGGCATGGGTGGAGGGGTCTTCACACTACAGCCCCAACCCCTGTGCAAGGAGAGAGGGAGGAAGGATGGGTAGGACCAGCCTCAGACCACAGGCAGATATGAGGATACCCCAGCAGGCTGAGCGGGTCCTGGCCCATGGGGAGCCCGTTGGAGGATCCTGCTTCCTGCAGGGGGACCTGGCTGCAGGGTCCCCTGGCTCATCACTACCTGAGCCAGCCCAGGGGCAGGGGCTCAGTCACCTGTGCTCCTCCCTGCAGGTTCTCCTGGACAAAGGTCTGGGTGGGCACCTCCATGGCCACAACAACTGTCCTCTGCTGCTGTGTCCACCCTCAGGATAAGGTGTGCCGTCCTCCACCTACACCCCACGCGAGGTCAAAGCTGAGATGTCCTGGGGTTGGGGGCCTTGGGCACCCACAGGCCCTGCAGCCACTGAGACGCCCCGTCTGCCCAAGCTGCATGCCAGGGACAGGGGCTGTGGAAGACCTGACTCACAGCAGCCAACTCTTCTGGGGTCAAATGAAGCCCTCAGGCCTGGGGTGTCCTCTGGAGCCATCCTGATCCTGCTCGAGTGCTGGCGCTTCCTGCTCCCGTGACCTGGGTCCTGTCCCAAAGCTCCTGCTCCATTCCCAGCATCTAACAAATGGCAGGCCTTCCTTGAATATTCTTTTAAAGAATGAATGAACAACTCAACCTCAGTTCCCTGCCAGATGATTATTTTCACACCCCCATTATTCCTATGAAAAGGTAAATGAGTTCCCTGGACATGAATCTCTCTAAATTGTGCAAACTTCTTTCCACACTGTCATTCCATGGTGACAAATGCACAAACAACCCTACCATAGTCCTGAGCCCTGCTCTTCCCTGTGGCCTTCCCTGCATCAGCTGCAGCATCACAGTCTCTCTGGGGTCACTCGCGCCCACCGCACACTCTGACTGTCACCTCCTCTCTCACAGCCTGGGCTTCAGTCTTCTGTCCCCATGTCCCACCTCAGAGGCAAATGCCCTTCTTCCCCTTCCCTATTTCCTCTGCTGTCATCTCCCTCAGCCGCCCAGGAATGTTTCCTGCCCATTCTGTGCTTCAAGGTCTCCTAAAATTCGTGTCCTAGAGCTGAGTCTCTAATAGGGTGACAGAGGACAGGCACAGCTGTGGGTAAACCTCTCCCCTTAAATCAAGGAGACTCAGCCTCATGGCCCTGGGCATTGTCCCCACTGGATGCCTCAGCCCCACCCCCAACCCCTCTGCCCCACACCAGAGTCTGCCACCCCCTCTCTGAGCCTTGCTCTGGACAGGGCTGAGCATCCCACACTCTATGTTCCCCTCTGTGAACGCCATTTCCCCTCAGTGACCTCCTAGTCACACTGAGCAAGTGCCCCTCCTCTGAGCCGTCCTCCCAGAGAGTCCCTCTCTGTGCTCCTGTCCAGAGCAGGTGACACGCTCTCATGACCCGGAGTCCACACGGGCCTCCTGTGATAGTGCCTCCTCTCACCCATTTTTGCCAACAATTCCCACAGAGTCTCTGAAAAGTTCAAAGAAAACATAGACAGTTACACAGCTACTAAGAAATACAAACAATTTCCATTAATAAAAAAATTGTGCAACAGAAGGTGAAATGTATCCAGATGACATAACATAATATCACTATATATAAAGTAAAAATTCATAAAACTGTGCAGGGTGCATATACTATGTATCAGTCAATTTCAGAATGTCACTCCCACCCTGACCTCCCGCTGGAGCCGTCTCTCCCCCCAGACAGGGCAGGGGCTGCTGCAGCCATGGCAGGTGCAGGAGCTCAGGGTGGCCCAGGACAGAGCAGTGGGTGTGGCTGGAGCCCCAGAGCCAGGGGAGGGGCTGCAGGGCTGTGGGGTGGGCGGGGCCAGACCAGGAAGGGGCTGAGGGGTGAGGACTGTGGGGTTCATGCAAACAGCCCTGGGCAGTCACTGACAGAATTTAATCCCAGGGTCATCTGCCTGACCTGAGTGCAAAGCTCTCTCCTGGTGTCCTGAGGACAGAGGCCTGAGGGAATCAGAGGATCCTGGTCATAGTTATTTATCACGAGAACCTCACAGTCTAGGAGTCTGGGACCATTTGCACAGTTAAGCGGATTTGCATCTGGGATGCAGTGAGGAAGGGATGGTGTCTGCATTCATCTGCCCAGGAGTCAACGTCTCTACAGAGACATTAAAATGTCACACTGACCTTCCTAGTAAACTATAAAAAATATAAGTAAGAAAATAAAAATAAGGAAATTATGTTTAGAATGATACAGCTGGAGCCCATTCTACTAAGTGAAATATCACAAGAATGGTCATGCAAGCACCACATGTACTCACCATTGACCTGTGTATAAATTGATCAATACTTATGTACACATAGAGTAGTGACATTTGCCGAGTGTCCAGCAGGTGGGAGGGGTGGGGGATGGGTATACTCACTCATAATAGGTCAGTTCACACCCTCTGCGAGAGGGACAAGCTTGAAGCTCTGACTCAAGCGGGACAGAGAAAGTAGATACAACCTAAACATTTGCACCCTGTAATATGCTGAAATAAAATGAATGAATCAATGAATTAATAAAGAAACACCTTGCATTCTCTGCAAAACAAAATAGTACTAAGAAATATAAGACACAAATAATCAGAAAAATATAAATTTAGGAAGATAAAATTCACTTCAAAAACTTAAGAAATGTGTTAGACTATGAACAAGTAAATGTTATTCACACCAACCTACTAATTTTTCACAAATCATACCTAATCAGTATCCTCAATGTGTAAGTTTTGAAATGTTTTCTGAGTTTCTGAATTTTAAACACATCACTGAACCAATACCTAGTGGTTCTTCCATTCCATTCCCCTGAACAGCCTGTCCCGCCATTCAGATCAGCTCAATGTTCCAGCAACTGAAGAGCCTACAAAGATGGCACATGAGAGTCATTTAGGTTTTTCTAGAATGTAGAATAACATGGGTGGCTGATAAATAAAAAAGTTATATATGCACATAGTCGCACCTCTCATAGTGCAGGGGTCCTTCTGGGAGTGAGAAACCCCAGTGATCACTCACAGTGTACTGGGTCACTCCACCAGGGACTCAGCCCATGGGTGTGTGACCAGAGACAGTGACTGGGGAGCTGCAGAGACCAGCTGGGCTCTCAGGTCTCTGGGCCATGGGGAGGTGTGTGCCTGTGACCAGCAGGGGGCGCTGGGGGACTGCCCTGTGGTCCACACACAGCTGCTCAGGGAGGACCAGTCACTCTAAGGAGCCTGGGCCTCAGGTCTGTGCCCTGTGCTCATTGATGCGGACTCAGCAGTTGTGTCCTCTCTGGCCTGGCACAGTCCCCTGAGCAGGGCCCTTTGTATGGTCCCAGCAGCTGCTTCCTCCTAGGGCTCCCCTAAGGGGCAAAGCAAACCCCCCCCCCCAGTGTGCAGTGAGAGCTGAGCTCCAGCCCAGGGCTCAGGGAGGGGCTGGGCAGTCCCTGGATGGAAACACATTTGCATGAGCAGCCCCTCCTCTGCAGAGGGTGGGGACAAAAGGAGGCCTGTGCAGCCCAGCCCCACTGTGGGGACCAGGGGCTGTGTGCACCATGGCCTGGGCTCCTCTCCTGCTCGTGCTCCTCTCTCACTGCACAGGTAGGGACAGGCCTCGTAAACTGAGTCTCAGTTTCCATGGTGTGTCAGCCCCTTTGTCTAAGACCCATGGAGTACTTCAGTCTGGATTCTGCCCCAGCACTCAGGAATGTCTCTCTTTGCAGGTTCCCTGTCCCAGCCTGTGCTGACCCAGCCCCCTCCCTCTCTGCATCTCCTGGAGCATCAGCCAGACTCACCTGCACCCTGAGCAGTGGCTTCAGTGTTGACAGTTATGCTATAGCCTGGCACCAGCAGAAGCCAGGGAGCCCGCCCCGGTACCTGCTGTACTACCACACAGACTCGGATAAGCACCAGGGCTCCGGGGTCCCCAGCCGCTTCTCTGGCTCCAAAGACGCCTCGGCCAACGCAGGGATTCTGCACGTCTCTGGGCTGCAGCCTGAGGACGAGGCTGACTATTACTGTATGACATGGGATGACAGCTCTAAGACTGACACAGTGATCCAGACACATGGGGAAGTGAGACAAAAATCTCCCACGTTCTTCTGGCCTGGTGCTGTCACCCTTTGTTTGTGGCCCTGACAACATCTACTTCAGGGGTGACTTCTGTTGTCAGATCTTCTAGCAATACCTGATTTTTCTGGGGCAAATAAATGTGACAATGTTACATCATGCTGTTCGGTTCAACTTTTGGATTGACCCAGTGCTCAAATCTTCTCACCCTGTGCGTGTTTTGTCTTGAAAATTCCTTATGTAAGTTAAAAATCTCTCCATGGAGACTTTGGAGGAGACTAAACATATTTCACTCAGGTGGTGTCTCGCTCAGAGTAGAAAGTGTGAGAAAAGATGTGAGTGGGATTGCAGTCCTGGCAGACGCTTGCCTGGGGGCACGTGACCTGCTGGCGTGTGGGGAAGGGGGCGTGGGCTGCTGGCTTGCAGTCAGGGGAGGCCGACAAGGTGGGCAAGGAGAGGCCCAGACCAGGACAGGACTCGCTGCTCTGAGGCTGCTGGGCAGAGTGTGGGAGCGGCAGGCCGGGGCTGGGCTCTGCTGGGCTGAGACTGTGCTGTCACCTGCAGTGTGACCTGAGGGGGTGTGGTTTGGACTCTCCCTTCACCCAGTGAGGCAATGCATGACCTGCCAGCTGTTTGAAGACAGTCACCCAAAAGGCTCTTTGGAGGAGATTCAAGATTTTTGGCTGTATTTTCCAGATTTAGAAATGGAACCTACATCCATAATCTCTGGATGGGCAATACAAGACCTTTCTCTCCAAATACACCCTGTCTGATAGCTGTCATGGCCTGTCCCAGAATTGGAGGGTGTGTCCCTGCCCACATTGGTGCTGTTGGCCTGGTCCTGTAGGGGGAGTAGATTGGGGTGTGACGCATATTGGCGGAATGTGAGACTCAGACCTTTCTGCGTTTTGTAGGAACTGGGGAACAGGCTTCCCCATCCTCCAACAATTAGCACAGAATGTTCCACGTAACAGGACCCAGGAAATACTAGAAAGGCAAAGAGAATGATGACGATTTGTTTGAAGTGACTCTACCGTTGCTCTGTGAATGGGGCAGGGAAAGAGATTCAAGGCAGCTCTGTCTTCACTTTGTACCCTAAGGTGCAGGGATATGGGCTGTCCCCATCCTGCCCTGGGTCACCTCTTCCTCAATATTCTGTAACATGACCCAGGCCCAGGTGTCTGAGGCCCCTGCAGATATCCTGCCCCTGCTCTGCCCACCCTCGGGGACCCTGCCCTGGGATCACAGGTCTCTGCACTTCTCCCTGCTGGTCCAGTCTCCTGTAGGGACCAGGTCCCCGGGAGAGAAGCTGACACCTCCTGCCCTGGAAGACATAACAGCGCTCGGTGGAATGGGCAGGCTGTGTCGTGTTACCATCAGGGATATCTCATCAGAACTCTAGACCCTTTGAAACAACCGCGTGCTCATGGCATGGCAGTTCTTCATGTGGGTTCCAGGCCATCCTCCCCCAAGAGCTCTTGCTTTTATTTCAGGGATGAGCTCAAGAAAGGGATTCTTACATGACAAACACCACTCACTCGTCACCACACAGGTGGCTGTGTCTTCTCAGTGCCAGCAGTGATGTGCCCCACGTGTGCTTCCAGGGTCCTGCACACAGGCTGTGTGCACTCACTGCCCGTCCTCTGGAGAAACGTCACCTCCCCCTGCACTGGGGTCAGCAGCGTGGGGTGGACAGTGTGGTCTGGTCCCACCAGCTCCCGAGAGAAACCACAAATGCGGATACCTGGTGGTTCTCAACCTGCCGGGTCCCATGTTGCATGTCTGGCTTCACGTGTGGCCACGTGGACTCCTGCAATACTCTGGGCTTCTATCCGAGGATGAAGGTGCTGATGACGGTTCAGCATGTGGAAGGAGCCCCGTGCTAACCCTGGGCACCTGCTCCACAGGAAAATGAGACACACGTCTCCTCTCTGATCCCCATCCTGGCCCATGAACCCACTCTGTCATTTTATGGCCAACACCAGACTCAGGGAACATTCCTACAGTCATTCCTCGCTCCAGGACTAAGATTCTGAGAGGAATCCCTGGATCTGGGACAATCTATCAACCCAATGCTAATATTAAGCTATTAAAATAAAAGACCCCAGTCTCGGCATTGTCCCATAGACAGGCAGGTCAGATGGGAATGCCTTTGGCCATCTCAGATGTCTGGGCACGTGTCCTTGCTGTGTGTCTGTGTCCATGACTCAGGATGGGCATGTGGTTAGGAGTGAGGGTGGTCACCATGGATCAAGGGAATGGTGCTGAGTTTTGTAAAGTCAAAGAGTCACTGCTCTTATCTTTACCTAAGGCAGCTTCCTGATGTCTGCAGGTTCCTGTGATTGTCTTCAAATGGTGCTGGAACATGCCTAGACTAGATGATGGGGACACCACCAAAAATCGGGCAGGAAAAAGGTGCAGACTTTAGCACAGACTAATCAATGAAAAGCCACTAGCGTATGCCCAAGGAGACTAAAACACATTCTACTGTCATGCAATTCCCTGTAGGTGTAAAAACAAACTGAACAATGATGGTTTTAAATCACCACAAGGTCCTTGTGGAAACAGATGGCGACTTCCAGCCCACATGTGGCAGGGGCAAAAGAAAGGAGCAGAAAATTCTGGAATCCAGATGGAGGGAATGTCTGCAAGTTCTTGGTGCTGAAGCGATAAAAACTAGCTGGAGGCTCTCTGGAAAGTCCTGCAGGCTCACAGCACAGGGGGAGGGAATGTGTGGAACACACAGTTATAGTGAAGCCAGAGTCACCACCACTGCCAGCAACAGCGACAGTTTCCACAGATTTTATAATTCATACATGTGGACATGTAGAACATGTAGCAATGTTAATTATCAAAATGGACAGGCTTTCTGTAAACCTCTGTTACTTAGAGCGAAGGAGGGTCGGCAGCCCAGCCTGGCAGTGCCACTCGGTGTGTCCCACCACAGCCCTGGTCCCCCCACTGCTGCTCCTAGACACGGTTCACAGGACAGTGCCAGCGGGAAACCCCTGTCCCTTCTCGCTCCCAGCCACGGCTCTGAGGTTTCCCAGGGGGCTCACTGCTGGAGGGAGGAAGACGCGCTACTCATCCACCAAGAAGACGTGGTGTCATTTCACCTGTGCAGGCAGGAAAATGTTCTCAGGTCTTGGGTTACGTTTGGGAAAAATTCGATCATCAGGGCAGGATGTTGAGACCTCATGTAGCTCATCCTTCAGCCCTGAAGTTTCCAGAGAAGAAATGCAGGACGCAGGTCACTAAGGGGAGCTGATTTGGTGACAGATGTCACTTCATATCAAGAGTGCACTTCCCCTTCCTCAAGTCATAAGCAGCACTGGGACACATTTGTCCAACTGCAAAGAGAAAGATCATGATACAGGATGAGAGAGGCGTGAGGCTGCAGGACCATTTCAGCAGGTGGAAAGCAGACTGCAGGGGACCCATTTCCAGGATGGTTTGACTGATGACAAAATCTGAAACTAAATGCTTATCAAGGGGAATGTGTCCCATTTCTCCTTAGAATGGCAAAAGGAAAATTAATACAGAAAACCAATCAACCAAAAGCAGGCACTATTATGGATCTATTGACAAAACCTTTTGAGATTCTCATAATATAATATCCAAGATGTCTTGGATAAAATTTTTAAATCATTTGACATATCAAGAACCATAAAAATAACAACTTGAATTTAAAAAAGACAATCCACAGACAGAGACACTGAGATGATCTTGCTGATGAAATTACATGGCTCATATACTCAAATCAGCAACCACACAATTCCTTTGATGAGCTATTTCTGATATTCTTGAAATAAATGAGAAAAGATTAAATCTCAGAAAAATTTATAAGTCATAAAACAAAGTAAATATAAATTATAACACCAAAAAATTTTAATAAAATTAAGAAACAAACTCTCTTTGAGGAAGCTCAAGTACAAGTGACAATGAAACTGAAATTCAGCTTTTGGACAAGACATTTAACACAACTAGAGAAAGTACAAGCCATCGTTATCACGGCCCAGCAGGGGGCGCTGTGGGTCTTCTCAGAGCTGAGCCAGGCCTGTGACAATCTCAAATGGTTCAAATTTCATGGTCCCTGGGCCCTGCTCACTGGCCTTTGATAGAGGTGACAGCAGGTGCTTCCTCCCAAGGCGCAAACTCAGAGGTCACACACCCTAACTGTCCTCACAACAGAGCTGTCCTCTGGGCCAAAGACACAGACTCACAGGGTGCTGGTGGTGTTGGTGACGGGCCCATATTTGCAGGAAGCGTGACGCAAACACACGCTTCTCCCAGGGAGCTGAGGAGGAGACACGGGAACCATCCCAGAGACCAGGAACAGCTGTGGGTCCAGAGGGTCTTTGGCAAGGCCACACCATGGCCTGGACTCCTCTCCCTCCTCACTGTCTGCCCAGGTACAAAGGGACTTCAGAGACCTTTGGAGGGTCCCCGTCCTCCTTCTTAGTCCTAACTCGTGTCTGACTGGGGTTCCAGGTTCTGTCCTCAGTCTGTGGTGACTCAGGGGCCTCCCATAGTGTCTCCCAGAGGGACAGTCACTCTTTCCTGTGGCTCCAATGCTGGGGCCGTCACCAGTGGTCACTGTTGACACGGGATCCCACAGAAGTCCGGCCATGTCCCCAGGATGCTAATAAATGACAGAAACAACAGACAGTCCTGGAAGCCCGCCTGGCTCTCAGTTTCCCTCCTTGGGGGCACAGCTGCCCGGGCTCTCTCGGGGACCCACCCCAACACCGGCACACATGCTTCAGTATCACCAAGTGTGTAAGGATGGTGACAAAGAAGAAGGAAAGCCACTGGCAAATAGCAACTAAGGAGAACCTGTCACAGAGAGAACTAAAGGGCTTTGATGAAAGAAGGGTCCTGATCCAGGCAGGGAGGTGACCAGAGAGGGCAGCTCAGGATCCGGGGGAGGCTCCACCTTCTTCAGGAAACAAACCAGAAATGAAAACAACACACCCCAAACCTCCCTTGACCCAACCACCCACCCCGGCTCCTGCCCAGTGTCCCCACTGGCTTCTCCTCCAGTCCCTTCCACAGTGTGGACCGTCCTCACCCTCCCCTTCCCGTCTCTGAGTCACGACCTCCCTTCTCAACCCTCGGGCCTCTCTCCTTCCTTCTCCTGCTCTTGTTTCTTGTCAGCTCCTCAGCTAATTACTAAAATATCTTTTATAACAAAAGCTCAGGATTTTTACAACATCTTTTCTTAGGCGTATTCACTCATATCCTGCTTCTCTTGAACTTCTCTGACCCTGAACTTCAGAAGGAGCCCCCAGCGAGCCGATGCCCTTTTCTCATCACTCCAGGACCTCCCCCTTCTCCTCCCTGGTCTGTCCTCATCCCCAGGGAACCCAGGGAGTCCCCAACCTGCTCACGTGTCCTCCAGACACTCCCACTCTGTCCTGTGAGTGTCCTCCTGAGGAATCCCGGGGGAGAGACACCTGCTTCAGGAGCAGCCTGGGAAGGTCCTCGTGGCTGAACTGTCCCTGTTCTCAGCTAGGGCGCATTTTATTCCAGGCACAGTTTGTACAGGAGACACTCCTGCCCCGTCTAGTGGGGGTCCTGTGTGCTGCGCCCACTGAGGCGACCCGAACAGCAAACTGGAGACTGAAGTGAGGTAGGAGCTGCTCTGCGGAGGGGCCTCACTCTGCCCTTGTGCAGGCACGGGCAGTGTGGACGGTCCTGCTTGGGAACAGGAGCCTCTGTCAGGACCCCCTGGCATCCGCTCACAGACGTGCTGCACCTGGGCCTGGGCAGCAGGGGGCGCTGCGGGCCTGATAGTGAGGGCGCTGTGGGGCTCAGCTGGGGAACCAGACAGCTGACCCTGGGCTCTGCTCAGGGCTCCTTGGTGCCAGCAGGTGGTTCCTCTCTGGGGCCCTGGGGAGACTTGCACTCGGCCCCCCTCCCAGGAATGAGGCCCAGCCACTGGGGCTGCACACAGGCCCAGGGCGGGATTGGTGGCAGGGGAGGAGCAGCACATTTGCATGCAGGGCCCTGTCCCTCCTCTGGGCTGGAGGGTGGATAAGAGACATCTGCAGCGTGGCAGCCGCGGCAGAGCTCTGGCTGTCTGCACCATGGCCTGCGCCCCACTCCTCCTCCTCACCCTCCTCCTTCACTGCACAGGTCAGGACGGTCCCCAGCACCCTGACCCCCAGCTCACTGACACCCCTCCCAAACCCATGCCTCACTGTCCCTCCCTCCTGTCCTTCCTCCAGGACATAATGTGTGTCTGTGTTTGCAGGGTCCCTGTCCCAGCCTGTGCTGACCCAGCCGCCCTCTGCATCTGCCTCCCTGGGAGCCTCGGCCAAGCTCACCTGCACCCTGAGCAGTGCGCACGGTGGCTACGGCATTGCGTGGCATCAGCAGCAGCCAGGGAAGGCCCCCCGGTACTTGATGTGGCTTAAGAGTGATGGAAGCCACAGCAAGGGGGACGGGGTCCCCGATCGCTTCTCGGGCTCCAGCTCCGGGGCTGACCGCTACTTAACCATCTCCAACGTCCAGCCTGAGGACGAGGCTGACTATTACTGTCAGACCTGGGAAACTGGTGTTAATCACAGTGACACAAGCAGATGGGGAAGTGGGACAAAAACCTCAGCCTGCTCAGGGTTTTGTTCTATGGCAAGTTTCAAATTTTAAAATAGGTTAAATACATTCAAAGCCTACCTGAATGCACCTTCTGGTTTAAAATACTTCTATTCTCAATTTCCAGTCAATGTTTCAAAGTTTCAGGAAAAGTAAAAACAAAAACAAAAACCTCCCGATAAGACTGAAACATGGTCTGTTTCTCCCAACGTCCTAAACCGGTGCGTGTGGACTTTTGTTTGTTTCCCTGAAAGGCGGAAAATGAGCCTCTCCCGACTCACACCGTGTTCAGAGCCCAGGGCCGTGCCACAGAGACAGTCCTACATGCTGTGCTCTTCCCGTTGTTACAGCAGACACCCCCTGTCCCCCCAGCCGTCTGTGCTCGGCCTGCCAGGGCTCCCCCCGCCCCAGGCACCAGGCAGTGGGGCGGGACTTGCTGCCTGAGGTCGTGGGTCAGGAGGAACTCCAGGGGCACATCTGGCCATGCTCACTGGCAGGCACCTCAGCATAGGGGGTGGGGACGGGGACAGCGATGGGGCTGAGGCCAGCGACCGCCCTGTGGGAGCTGGGAGGGAGGGAGGCGCCACCACTGCTGGGGACCCTGAGTGGCTCAGGGGTGTTGGGAGCAGCAGGTCCTTGGGTGTGACTTTCCTGCAGCTGACGCCAGCAGGCGCACAGGGACCACGGGGCGCTGTCCCTGAGCCCACCGGCACTGACGCGTGTCCTCTCCTGTCCTGCCCCGTGGGGGCTTTTCCACAGTCCATGCCGTGCAGTGTGATCTGTAGGACATCAGGGAGCAGAACCCCGACCGGTGCCGTGTCCTCTCCTTGTGGAGCTCGTGCTGTCCCTTGAGGTCACCTTCTCCTGCACAGGGAGCTGCACAGGCTTTGGGGGTGACCGTGGAGGCTGGTACCACGTGCTCCCAGATAAAACCCCAAGGTTTTTAGGAGACGAGTGATGTCCCTGAGCCCTGAGCTTTGGGTCCCAGCTGGTAGCCTGCCCTGGCTGCGATCTGCGCCCTCTGTCCCCTCCTCACTGGGACAGCAGCGGTGACCTCACAGGCCCCCAAGGATCCACAGAACAGCCCTGCCCAGGCCCACCCAGCACGCCGCTTGCCCTGGCAAATCAGAGATAACTTGCTCCTATTTGTGAGTCACGCGCCCTGCCAGGGTGTCCTTCTGAGCCCCAATCCCTTCATTCTCGGGAGTCCCCTCCTCCTGGGGCGTGTTATTCACCTCCACGTTACTCCACCCAGATCTGCTTGCTGGCCGTCTCTGGGTCTTCACCTCAACCCAAGGAGTCTTCAGGTCACAGCGATGTCCCCTCCGTTCTCCTGTCACCCCTGTCCCCTCTTCCCTGTGATCCACGCGTCATCCCCTCTCAGCCCCCTGAGTGCAGCAGGGGCCTCGCTGGGCTCCCTGGACCCGTGTTGAGGGTGAGGGGGGGCCCTGTGTCCCCACCCTGTGCTCCCATCAGGGACAGCCGCTGAGGCAGGCGGGGGCGGTCTAGACCAGCCTGGTGTTCACAACCAACACTGAGCTCTGCGCTCGACACAAGGTCGGGGCCGGCAACAATTGGCCGACTGCAGACCTGCCTCTCGCCACACTGGCCACGCAGCACTGCCCAGCACGGCCGCCTGGGGCGTCCGCTGTGGCCCTGCTCCCCCTCTGCCCTCAGCCCGGCAGCTCAGGACTCACCCAGGACAGCAGCCCACGGCAGGCAGGGGACACAGGCAGCCTTGTCCTTGTGAGGGACACCTCAGCCTGGGTGACTCTCCAGCCACCCAGGCGGGAGAAACGGGGAAACAAACTCGGCTGGGGACACGTGCACATCACAGAGGAGTGACGGGAGGAAAACGTGGGGTGCAGGCTTGTCTGCAAGAATGCGTTTCCACCTGCTAGTCAGTGACACTTAGTGTCGGTATTTGGTTGTTTTCTTTAAACACAAGAAATCTATTAAAAACCGATCTATGAAAAAGAAGAAATGGCACGGCTTACAAAGACAAAGAACATCACAAATAATGGTATGCTGGGAAAGTGGCACTGGAATCTGGCATGTATTCTCGTGTGCGTGAACCTGTGAACTGATCACGTGTAAGTGTCTGCATTAGCTGTAGCGATTCAGCTTTGTTAGATGGTGCAAGAGAGCCCGCCAGCATTGCGGCTGCCTGCGAGACGCCCACCACACAGAGAGCCAGGCCGCGTCCCGCAGCTCTCCTCCCCCCGAGACGTCCCCGCCTGTTTGTAAAATTTGAGCAAATATGCCAATAGTCTCACAATCATTAATTTTCTTTCATTTTTGCTTTGATAAATGGGAACATCTTTACTGCTGAAGCTCAGTGTAATGAAAAACACCGTCCATAAGATATCGTTCAAGGACAGGAACCATGAGATTCTCTCGTCTTTCCCCAGGGGATTATATATTTGATCAATGATTTGTATCCTGAATATACAAAGAAATTCAGAGCTCAGTAGGAAAACAGATAACCTGACAGAAAATGGGGAAAGACCCGAACGGACATTTGCCTACAGGACACAGGTGGACAGGAAATAGAGCACCTTGGTGAGGCACAGACTTGGACTCCAGCAGTTTAAAGTTCATCTGTAAACGAACAGTCATATCGAAATAAAAGTAAATGATCATATATCCATATTAGAAATTATTTCATAATGCATTTTACTGTGATAAAATACACAACATGAAATTCACCATTAGAAAGTGTGCAATTAGGCCGGGCGCGGTGGCTCACGCCTGTAATCCTAGCACTCTGGGAGGCTGAGGCAGGCGGATTGCTCGAGGTCAGGAGTTCGAAACCAACCTAAGCAATAGCGAGACCCCGTCTCTACTATAAATAGAAAGAAATTAATTGGCCAACTAATATACATAGAAAAAATTAGCCGGGCATGGTGGGGCATGACTGTAGTCCCAGCTACTCGGGAGGCTGAGGCAGGAGGATCGCTTGAGCCCAGGAGTTGGAGGTTGTTGTGAGCTAGGCAGATGCCACTTCACTCACTCTTGCCTGGGCAACAAAGTAAGACTCTGTCTTAAAAAAAAAAAGAAGAAGAAGAAGAAAGTGTGCAATTGAGTGTCATTAGATATATTTTCAATATTTTAGAACCTCACTGCTACCAATGTTCAACATATATCCTTAACCCACAAGGAAAAGCGTGACCTCGAAGGGTGCTCCCTCCTTCCTGCCTCTCACCCCTGGCACGCGCTAGCCCGCTGTCTGGCTCTGTGGGTTTCTATTCTGGGAAATTCATGTAAACGCCACTGTGAATAGCGCTACTGTGACTGGTCCCGCACAAGTGTTTGCATGAACAACTGGTGTCAGTTTTCTTACCTCTTGCTAGCTGTGGAATGAATTGCTGAACTATCAGGTAATTTTATTTTTAACGTATGGAGGAATCATAGACCTGTTTTCCCAGGCAGTTGCGACCCTGTCTGTTCATACGAGCAACGCACGAGGTTTCTGCATTTTCACTTTCTTACCACATTCAGTATTTGCAAGACTTTTTTCTGCTTATCATGTACAGTCTTCATTATATTGAGGGACATTGCTTTGCTATCTAATTCACTGGGTCGTTTTTATGGTGAAAAGGTGGACTCTTGTGAAATGCTTTCTCTACATCTACTGAGATGATCAACCAACTTTTACCCTTGATTCAGTTGCTGTGGTGCAGCATGTTCCTACATTTGCACTCAGGGGTCCTCTCATTTTTGAAGTCTCCACGGCCTCACCCTTGAGAATCACACACACACACACTCACACACACACACACTCACTCACACACACACACACTCACACACACACACACTCACACACACACACTCACACACACACACACACTCACACACACGCACACACACACACTCACACACGCACACACACTCACACACACACGCACACACACACACACTCACACACACGCACACACACACACTCACACACGCACACACACACACACACGCACACACACACACACTCACACACTCACTCACACACACACACACTCTCACACACACTCACTCACACACACACACACACACACACATCTTGTATCCTCAGTGCCCTGTGTGGAGAGCTGGACCCGCACGGCCCCGTGCAGGAGGCTCACGCAGGCCCAGGCACTGCTGGGCGGGACCCGCAGTTGTCACTCGTTCTCTCCGCACACAGCGTGTTTGCCCGAACGCTTCTTAGGTAAAATGTCGTGAGCGTCCTCACTGGGCGCGGCCCTGCAGCCTTGAGCTTGGACGGAAGATTCTTAGAGGCGAATCCTCGCTCTGAGTGTAGACTGACTCTGATTTCCCGTCTCTGGAAACACAGACAGTCAATACGTCCACAGCACAGCCCCTGCACACCGCGCCTCGCGTCTCCTCCCGGCCCGGCACGAGAGCTCCTTTCTCCCCAGCACTGCGGGGCCCACGGCAGGGAGAGCTCTGGCCTCCACGGAGGAGCCTCACATGAGGAGAGGACCTGGAGGCCCAGGGCTGGGGAAGCGGGTTCCTGCTGCGGACTTGGTCCTGACCTGCGAGGACTGTGCGTGGAGACCCCAACTCCGTGCTGACCCAGGGACGGCCCAGGGAGCCGTGCACACGTTCACCCGGAGGAAACCGGTAGAGCGAGAAGATGGCTCTGAGGGATGGGGAGGCCACAGGAGCACCCCTGTCCTGGCCTGAGGCAGGGGCAGTGGACAGAGCTGGGCGGAGGCTGGGCTGGCTCTGGGGGACTGGTCACCATGTCCCGTGATGGTGTGTCAGGGTGTGGACAGCAGGGGGCGCAAAAAACCCATTGCTGAGGTGTCTATGGGTGATCAGAGCTGGGAACAGCCACCTGCCCTGCCTGGTGCCCTCTGTTCAGGACACAGCTGTGACCTCCCCACCCCCTGGGACCACACAGCCCCGCCCCCGCCCACCCCTGACACCCTCAGGCACAGGGGCCTGACCAGGGCCCAGGGGGGGCAGAAAGCCGGGGCCATTTGCATGGAGGAGCCTCCCCTCTCAGGGTATGAAGAGGGGAAGGACAGACCTGGGGAAGCTGCTGCAGCTGCGGGCACAGAAGGCAGCACTCGGGACAGTCCCGCCATGGCCTGGGCCCCGCTCCTGCTCTCCCTCCTGGCTCACTGCACAGGTGAGCTGACTCGGGCCAGGGAAGGGCCCTGGGAGGACCGTGGGGCCCTGCTCTGTCCTCTTGTCTCCAGACCCAGAGTCACCATGTGTGTCTCCCCTTTCCAGGGTCCTGGGCCCAGTCTGCGCTGACGCAGCCGCCCTCGGTGTCTGGAGCCCCGGGGCAGAGCGTCACCATCTCCTGCTCGGGAAGCAGCAGCAACATCGGGGGTAACTATGTGTACTGGTACCAGCAGCTCCCAGGAACGGCCCCCAAAACCCTCATCTATCGTAACAGCAATAGACCCTCGGGGGTCCCCGCCCGATTCTCTGGCTCCAAGTCTGGCAGCTCGGCCTCCCTGACCATCGCGGGGCTCCAGGCTGAGGATGAGGCTGACTATTACTGTTCAGCCTGGGATAGTAGCCTGAGTGCTCACACAGTGCTCCAGCCCCACAGGGAAGTGAGACAAAAACCTGCCCCTGCTTTTTCTGATCACGGTCATGACTGCCCGTGACAAACACCAGGCAAAACATTCACTGTGGCCAACCCCAGGCATTCATGTCTGAAGATCTAACTCTCAGCGCACAGACCTGCTTTAAATGCTCACTGACCTTCCAAAGTCAGTGACCTTACCCTCTTTCATATTGTTTTTTAAAACATCTTTATTAAGATATATTATAGAGATTGGATCAAGATGGGGGACGAGAAACACAACCAGACAGAGTGTCTCTGCAGAAAAGACAGATTCTAGCAGAAATGAGAAGAAAGAAGCAATAAGACGAGCATACAGCGGACGAGGGCCTGAAGGAGGGGTACCTGAGACCCCGGGAGACTCCTCGGGAGGAGGCTGTGCAGGAGAACTGGAAGCTGAGACCCCGGAGCAGCCTGGAGACCAGTGGGAAGGGTAGGTGGATCAGGCACCTTTCTCCTCCCCTGCATCCGGGACTGCTGGTGGGCTCCCCAGCGGGTGGAGAGACCTGCGGACACCAGCCCAGAGACGGCCTCTGCCAGCGAGCAGTGAGCCAGTAGCAGACACGGCACCAGGCTCCCAAATCCCGCTCTGCACCTCCGAGTTCACAGACCCGAGCCGTGCGGCAGGCGCCATATTGCCTCCTTCTCCCCTCCGCCGACCCTACGCTCGGCTGCCGAAAGAGACAATATAGCCACCAGGAAGAGGCACCTCCAGTGAAAGGAACCTTCCCTTTTGGGACCCTACAGCTGACTAAGGGGAACTCAGACTGTGAGCTCCCTACCTGCCAGCCCTCCCAGGTGCTGCTGGCACAGTGATCCCAGGAGAACGGGGCAGCCCGTGAGGATGGGAGACATCGACCCAGCGTGGGCTCCCTGTGGGTGAATTGGGACTGGCACTCCTTTCCCTGGTGGGGATATAGTTTAAACTCTGTGGCCCAGAGGTCAGACCTGCAGACCAGATCCCGTGCACCGAGGTCTCGAATTGCCCGGGGCACAGAAGGGATATACGTGAACAGCCTGCTGAGGTGTGTGTGACTCCAGGGGCGGATCGGCGTCCTAGAGGGCAACCGTCCTCCCAAAGGGAGGCCGTGCGCCCAGCCCAGGTGGTGTTCCTGCGCAGGGAACCTCCTCGGCGGCATCACAGTCCAGGGAGGCCCGGTGGCGTGTGGTCTGGCATGGTGGCAGAGGCCCAGGAGTAGCTGCGGAGTTGGGGAGGGTGGAAAGAAGCCAGGCCCGCTCCAGACTGCGGGTGTCAGACAGCCCCACCCCAATACACGCAGACTCTCTGACTGAGCGGGGCCATTCCAGCCCCGCCCTGACAGCTTTTCCTGGAAGCAGAGAACAGAGCTTTGACCCCTGCTAATGGCATTGGTGGTGCCTGAGGGCAGGCTTACCCAACCCAGCTCCGCCCAGACTCTCTCCTAGGCCAGCCCTCACTGAGGGGCAGAAAAGGACACCCCTGGAAGTCCCAGGGCCCCACCGACCACCTGAGGCACTAGAGTGTCTCCCCAGAGGAACAAGAGCTGATAACAGGACACAAAAACAACAGCCTAGCCTGTTCCTCCAAGCAAGCGCCACCTACTGACAGGGAGGACATCCTGCACAGCCTTTTCACGGCACCCACTGACTCATTATACAGGGAGTGGTCGAATCTCACCCACAGACACCACCTACCTGTTCAGAAACTAAACAAGGCATGTGAATACCCAAACAAAAACCTAAAGAAAAGAAACAACTGATCGACATGGGAAGAAATCAGGGAAGGAATTCTGGAAATATGAAGAACCAAACGGAAAACACACCCCCAAAGAGGAGCACCAGTCCCCTAGAAACAGGCACCAAACAAAGTCAGGCAACCAAAATGACAGAAGGGAAATTTCGTATGTGGATCATAAGAACACTCATCAACCTGCAAGAACAACTCAATAACCAACACAAAGAAACCATAAAAAGCCTCCAGGACCTAGAACAAAAGTTCACTAAAGAAATCGACACAATGAACAAAAGTTTAACCGAACTCCTGGAAATGAAGAATCAATTCAGGGAACTACAAAACACAGTGGAAAGTCTCAAGAACAGGGTAGATCAAACAGAAGGAAGAATTTCAGAGATTGAAGACAATACCCTCTAACTAAATAAAACAGTCACAGAAATACAGCAGAGAAACAAGAGAAAAGAGCAAAGCCTACAAGAGATGTAGGATTATGTGAAGAAACCTAATGTGAGGGTCATAGGGTTACCAGAAGGGGAAGAAGACAACACTCAAGGGTTGGACAAGCTATTTGAAGATATAATAGAGGAAAATTTCCCAGACCTTGCTAAAAATCTTGACATACATTTCCAGCAGAGAGCACGGTGAGACACGCAGTGGCCAGTTCTCGAGGGGCCTGTTGGGCCCTCTGGGCCTTCCAGGCCCTCCGGCTCCATGTGAGCTGGTGCGCCCTCCAGGGATGAGCCTCGGCCCTGCCCTGCAGGAACCCGGTGCCTCGCTGTGGCTGCCCTCCAGTGAAGCCCAGGCCTAGAAGCAGCAGCGAATGTCTCTGGCAACCCCACCTTGGTGACCTGATGATGGCGGCCGACCGCCTGGTCTTTTGGCCCAGCCCTGCCTGGCCTAGGCTAAGCCCCTTCCAAGCTTCCAGAACGCGACGCCTTTGGGAGGCTGCAGGTGTGGCGGGGTGAGAAGTATGGCGACCGCCCAAACGCTGAGGAGGGCCGTTAGGCCTTGGAGAGCCTGAGAAGGCCGGTCTGTGGGCGCAAGCTCGGTCACCTTCTTGGGCCGTGGAGTGGCGCAGATCCGGGTCTTGCTGTGCCCGCTCTGTACCAAAGGGGCATGCCCCACTTAGTCCTGACAATGGCGGACAAAGGCCTTAACGGGCCTGGAAGGTGAGCGGAGCCCGGGATGACGATGGGTGGAATGGTTAGCGGGCCTTCGGGCGGTCGGTCTTCGTTCTGCCACCAGACAGAAGAAGAAAAACACAACCACATTTGGAAATGCCCACCACCTTTTCGGAAGATTTACTGGCCAATTATAGAAGAAGGCCTGTGTATATAATATGAAAAAGCTGTTCTCAACTTTCCCCCCAACCTTTTAAAAGAAAATGTTTACTACATCTAATCCTTCTAGATGTAAAGAGGTTGCCGAAATATGATAGAGTTAGAAAATAACACATCTTGTAAATGCCCATTTGTTTAAAAAAAAAATCATAGGAAAAAAATGTCTTCTGGAAGTGACTTTTTGAAATGGAATTGTTAGACCATCTCTGGAAGCGACACATGTTCACGTTTGTTCAGTGGGTTAAAGGACATGGAGCAGAAAACCTTGAGAAGGAAGAGAAGATTCTGTGCCAGACTGGTCATATTTAGAAGACATTTTCATATCATAAGCATTGTTTTGTGTTTGCATTTTGTTCCTCATTACTGTATATATAGTTCACAAAACTAAGTACTTTTTTGAAATATCTAGTCTTTCTAGATGTTCTGAAGTGCCTGATATATGTTAAAAGTAGAAATAGTAATACCCTTTGTGAATACCTTTTTGTTAAAATTCATATGAAATTTTTTGGGGGAATGGCTAAACCACCTCTTTGAGTAGTGCACATTGTGTTTGTGCAGGGGTTCTGGGGAAGAGGGAGGACAAGGAGGAGCTCTATGCCAGTGCCCTTATAGTGAGGCAAGATTAACCATAGTTCCTATGTCTGTGCATTTTGTCTTACCTGTGTATATAGTGTATATAAAAGACAAACAATAACTAATTTACATCTAGTCTTTCTAGATGTTAAAAGAGGTTGCCAGTGTATGACAAAAATAGAATTAGTAAACTAATAGTTTGTACATTTTTGTTTTTAAATTCGTAGGAAAGATTGTCTTCTGAAAAATCTGAGCATTAATAGCCCACTGAGTTGGTGGAGGAGGGAGGGTTCTAGGCCAGAATGTTCATATTTTGAAGACACTTTCAAATTATAACTGTTACATGTGCGCAGTTTATTCACAACTGCTGTGTATATAGTGGACAAATAAAATCCTTACCTGAAACATCTAGTCTATCTAGATGTTTACAAGTGCCCAACGTATGTTAAAGGTAGAGGTAGTAAAATATCACTTTGTAAATATTTTTTTGCTAAAGTTCACAGGAAATACTGTCTTTCGGAAATAGAATTGTTAAACCATCTCTGAGAGCAGTATAGTACCATGTATGCTCGTTCAATGGTTTGGAGGAGGTGGGAGGGAAGGAATTGGCAAAAGGACATTATCAGATATCAGTTTTCTTATGTTTTGTGCATTTTGTTTTGCTGTGTATATATGGATATATATAATGTATATAATGGATAAATGAGTCCTAATTTTCCAATATCTAGTCTCTAGATGTTAAAGAGGTTGCCTGTGTATGATAAAGTAGTTAGTAAAATTAGCACATTATGCACACTTTGTGTTGAAATTCATAGGAAATCTTGTCCTCTGTAAATTACTTTTGGATATGAATTTGTTCGACCATTTCTAAGCATTACATATGCCTGTACTTGTCCACTGGATATAAGGCAGAGAGAAGGAAATGGAATGGTTCAAGACCAAAATGGTCATATTTAGATGATACTTCAGATTATAACCATTGCTATGTGCATGCAGTTTTATTTAACAGTGCTGTTACATAGTGGACAAGTTCTTATATGAAATATCTATCGTTGTAGATATTTAGAAGTGCTTGATGTATTTAAAAGTAGAAGTAGTAAAATAACACTTTGTAAATAGCTTTTAAAATCTGATGTCCAGATGGTTTCACACCCGAATTTTACCACACTACAAAGAAGATCTAGTACCTATCTTGCAGAAACTATTCCACAACAATGAGAAGAACAGAAACCTCCCTGACACCTTTTATGAAGCAAATATTACTCTGATACCAAACACAGGAAAGGATGCAACAAAAAAAGAAAACTACAGACCAATATCCCAATATAGATGCAAAAATTTTCAACAAAATCCTAGCTAACCGAATCCAGACGCTTATCAAAAAAAATAATCGAACACGACCAAGTGGGCTTCATCACAGGGATGCAGGGATGGTTCAACATACGTAAATCTATCAATGCAATTCACCACATAAACAGAAGCAAAAACAAAGACCACACGATTCTTTCAATAGATGCAGAAAAAGCTTTTGACAAAATTCAACACCCTTGCATGATACAAACACTTAAGAGAATAGGCATAGAAGGGACATACCTAAAAATGATACAAGCCATATATGACAGACCCATAGCCAACATCATACTGAATGGGGAAAAATGGAAAGCATTCCCACTTAGAACTGGAACCAGACAAGGCTGTCCACTATCTCCACTTCTATTGAACATAGTGCTGGAAGTCCTGGCTACAGCAATCAGACAGGAAAGTGGAATTAAAGGTATCCAGATAGGGGCAGAAGAGATCAAACTTTCACTGTTTGCTGATGATATGATATTATATTTAGAAAACCCCAAAGATTCAACCAAGAAACTCCTGGAACTGATAAATGAATTTAGTAAAGGCTCAGGATACAAAATCAATACACAGAAACAGAGGCATTCATATACGCCAACAACAATCAAATTGAGAACCAAATCAAAGACTCAATTCCCTTCACAATAGCAACAAAAAAATTAAAGTACCTAGGAATATATCTAACCAAGGAGGTTAAAGACCTCTACAGGGAGAACTATGAAACACTGAGGAAGGAAATAGCAGAGGGTGTAAACAGATGGAAATCCATACCATGCTGGTGGGTCGGCAGACTCAACATCATTAAAATGTCTATACTACCCAAACTGATCTACAGATTCAATGCAATACCTATTAAAACCCCACCAGCATTCTTCAAAGATATAGAAAAAATAATTTTACACTTCGTATGGAATCAAAGAAGACCCCAAATATCAAAATCAATTCTAGGCAACAAAAACAAAATGGGAGGTATTAATATGCCAGATATCAAACTATACTACAAAGCTGCAGTAATGAAATCAATCTGGTATTGGCACAAAATTAGAAACATTGACCAGTGGAACAGATGTGAGAACCCTGATATAAAACCATCCTGATATAGCCATCTAATCTTTGACAAAGCAGACAAAAACATATGCTGGGGAAAAGAATCCATTTTCAATAAATGGTGCTGGGAAAACTGCATAGCCACTTGTAAGGCTAAAGCAGGACCCACACCTTTCACCTCTCACAAAAATCAACTCACGCTGGATAACAGACTTAAACCTAAGGTATGAAACTATTAGAATTCTAGAGGAAAATATTGGAAACACTCTCGTAGACATCGGCCTAGGCAAAGAGTTGATGAAGAAGTCCCCAAAGGCAATCACAGCAGCAACAAAAATAAATAAATGGGACATGATCAAATTAAAAAGCTTCTGCACAGCCAAAGAAGTAGTCATGAAAGTAAACAGACAACCTACAGAATGGGAGAAAATTTTTGCATCCAACACATCCGATAAGGGGCTGATAACTAGAATATACTTAGAACTCATGAAAATCAGCAAGAAAAAATCAAATAACCCTATTAAAAAGTGGGCAAAGGACTTGAACAGAAACTTTTCTAAAGAAGACAGAAGAATGGCCAACAAACATATGAAAAAATACTCAACATCTCTAATCATCAGGGAAATGCAGATCAAAACCACAATGAGATATCACTTAACTCCAGTGAGAATGACCTTTATAAAAAAGAATCCAAACAATAAATGCAGGTGTGGATGTGGAAAGAGAGGAACACTCCTACACTGCTGGTGGGACTGCAAACTAGTTCAACCTCTGTGGAAAGAAATATGGAGATACCTTAAAGCGATACAAGTGAATCTACCATTTGATCCAGCAATCCCATTGCTGGGCATCTAACCAAAAGATCCAATGACACTCTACAGAAAAGATACCCGCATTCGAATGTTTATAGCAGCACAGTTCATAATCGCAAGGCTGTGGAAACAGCCCAAGTGCCCGTCAATCCAAGAATTGATTAATAAAATGTGGTATATGTATACCATGGAGTACTATTCAGCTGTAAGAAACAATGGTGATATAGCACATCTTATATTTTCCTGGTTAGAGCTGGAACCCATTCTACTAAGTGAAGTTTCCCAAGAATGGAAAAACAAGCACCACATATAGTCACCAAAAACTGGTATTAACTGAACAGCACCTGAGTGGACACATAGGTACTACAGTAATAGCGTATTGGGCAGGTGAGAGCGAGGAGGGGGGCAGGTATATCCATACATAATGAGTGAGATGTGAACCATCTGGGGGACAGTCATGCTGGAGATTCAGACATGTGGTGGAAGGGGGGGAATGGGCATCTATTGAAACCTTAAAATCTGTACCCCCATAATATGTCGGGAAAAAAATGATATAATGTGTTTGCCATAAATTTCACCCTTTTAAAATATACACTTCAAATTTTCTTTAGTGTTTATTGAGTTGTGCAACCATCACTATGACACGAATTTAGAATATTTTCATCACCCTACTAATAAACAGCTATTAGTCTAATAGCTAATATTATTATAACTTTGGCTTGTATATCCAATTTTCATTTTCCACATAACTTAGGAGATTAACAAATGAAAATGTTTACTAGGTTAATTTTCACACAAGAAATATGTCAAGACATACTTTAGTACTTCATTCATTTTTATTGCCAAGAAAAAGATTCCATGGCATGTACGTCCTACAGGTTGTTAAACCATTCATGAGTTGTTGGACATTTACTTTGCTTAAAGCTGTTCATTTTATGAGTAAGGCTGCTGTAATCATTGGTAAACAAGTTCCAAATTTCCCTGTGGATTAATGTGTGTATTTTTCTTGGGTTTGGTAGCAGTGGACTTTCACGGTGATATAATTACTGTTGTTGAGGAAATGTCTGATTTCTTTCCAAGGGGGCTGCACAACTTTACATTTGCATGGATAACACACGAAAGTTCCAATCGCTCCCCATTCTCATCAGCATTTGTCATCACGGGTCACTGTGTTTGTGGCCACCCCAGTGGGTCTGCAGCGGTCCATCTCTTTGACTCGATGGCATTTCCCTGGTGGCTCATGGTGTGGGGTCCACTCGTGTGCCACCTGCTTCCAGTCACGCAGGGGCAGCGAAGGTCTGAGGCCCTTCCTGAGTCTCTCACTCAGGACACGCTAGACTGAGGCGGGTTGAATCCCACACGCAGCCTGCCCCCCACGGAGCGGACACACCTGTCCCAGCACAGACTCCTCTCAGGGGCAGCGACGGCAGAGCAGGGTGACACCCCCGTCCCAGGCCAGAAGACAAGGCACCCTGTGGACCCCGCCTGCTGGCGCTGCAGCTCCAGGCTCCAGGCCTGTGCTAGAGCCGGCTCCTGTGCAGCCACCGTCCCTCCCCACGGGACACACGGCAGGCCCAGCGAGTGTCCCCTGTGCCTCAACAGAGCATGCGCCACTGGGAACCGGGACTCGGATGGGGACGTGGCTGCAGTAGCTTCTCTCTGTGCTCACACGGTGCCAGCAGCATTGGCCAAACAGCCCATCAGCTTCCAGACACCCTCATGACAAAGAACGCAGAACAGTATTCTAGCAACAAATAAAATTTCCTATAGATGCAATAACATGAGACGTAAATAAGTGTAGAGGTAGACTACATCTATGGGTAGAATTTTCTTAACAAAAATATTTAAAAAATAACATGCATTTAATGTACCAAGAAAGAAATCAGACCTAACAAGTACAGTGTACCCTACCTGGGTGATGGGCACAGGTGACTGGGGCTCAGGCAGTACAGAAGCAATTCATGGAACCAAAACATTTCTTCCCATGGAATATTCTGAAATTTAAAATAAGAAAAGAATAAATGTATTTGAATAAATGCTAGTCAAAATTTTTATTGAATCTTAAAATTTTTTTGATAATAATATGGGAAAAATTAAATCCAGGAAAAGCCTTAAATGTTTTGCAAATGAACAGAATATGAGTGGACACACACTTACATTTTGAGACACAGACTACAGCAATATTAATTTGAACAATCTAAGGCTGTTGCTGGAACAAATACAAGAAAATTTCCTTAACCGTTCTGAAATAGTCCTAATACATTTAAAGTACCATGTAGCAAACACGATGGACTCAATGATCAAATAGAGGCATGAATCACAATAAAAACATTGCTTCCAATTTTTTTACACAACGACATTGAGAATGATATGTAGGAAAAATATTTTACCTTAATTTGAAAGAACAAGCAGTCCCCCCCTGGTGGAATAACACAGAAAGCCTTTCACTGCTCGGGAACTACTTGAGAACTGACAACATGAGTTTCAGATTTTCCATCCCACACAGCAGGCCGTGCAGGGCTGGGATCTTGAGAGAAACAGAATGAGGTGACGTCACGGACGTGGGCTCCGCCATTGACCGGGCAAGCCAGGGAGCCTCCCTGGGCTGTCCTGATCCTGCGCAGACTCGAGTGGGCACCGGGGCTCAGGGTTGCAGCCGCCGCTCCGGGTGCAGGGAAGCCTCCCAGCGCTGGGCCTGCCTCCCCTCGGGGCCAGCCTGAGCTCCAGGCCACTCGTGACACGCAGTGTTCCTCACAACGGCGTGCAGGGGGCTTCCTCTGTAAGTTAAAGTTGTTTTGAGTTGGGGCCTCTGAGAATCATGTGAAAAGAAAGGCTCAGAAAAGAAAGTGATTTATTTGGGGTGGAGGGACACTGGAGAAAGACACATGGGGAGGGGGCTGGCGTGGGAGGGGGTTCACACCACAGCCCCGAACCCTGTGCAAGGAGAGAGGGAGGAAGGACGGGCAGGATGAGCCTCAGTCACAGGCAGGTCTGAGGATACCCCAGCAGGCTGAGCGGGTCCTGGCCCATGGGGAGCCCATTGGAGGATCCTGCTTCCTGCAGGGGGACCTGGTTGCAGGGACCCCAGGCTCATCACTGCCTGAGCCAGCCCAGGGGCAGGGGCTCAATCACCTGTGCTCCTCCCTGCAGGTTCTCCTGGACAAAGGTCTGGGTGGGCACAACATGGCCACAACAACTGTCCTCTGCTGCTGTGTCCATCCTCAGGACAAGGTGTGCTGTCCTCCACCTACACCCCAGGCGAGGTCAAAGCTGAGATGTCCTGGGGTTGGGAGCCTTGGGCACCCACAGGCCCTGCAGGAATTGAGACGCCCCCTGTGCCCAAGCTGCATGCCAGGCACAGGGGCTGTGGAAGACCTGACTCACAGCAGCCAACTCTTCTGGGGTCAAATGAAGCCCTCAGGCCTGGGGTGTCCTCTGGAGCCATCCTGATCCTGCTCGAGTGCTGGCCCTTCCTGCTCCAGTGACCTGGGTCCTGCTTCAAAGCTCCTGCTCCATTCCCAGCATCTGACACATGGCAGGCCTTCCTTGAATATTCTTTTAAAGAATGAATGAACAACTCAGCCTCAGTTCCCTGCCAGATGACTATTTTCACACCCCCATTATTCCTATGAAAAGGTAAATGAGTTACCTGGACATGAATCTCTCTAAATTTTGCAAATTTCTTTCCACACTGTCATTCCATGGTGACAAATGCACAAACAACCCTACCATAGTCCTGAGCCCTGCTCTTCCCTGTGGCCTTCCCTGCATCAGCTGCAGCATCACAATCTCTCTGGGGTCACTCTCGCCCACCGCACACTCTGACTGTCACCTCCTCTCTCACAGCCTGGGCTTCAGTCTTCTGTCCCCATGTCCCACCTCAGAGGCACATGCCCCTCTTCCCCTTCCCTATTTCCTCTGCTGTCATCTCCCTCAGCCACCCAGGCATGTTTCCTGCCCATTCTGTGCTTCAAGGTCTCCTAAAATTCCTGTCCTAGAGCTGAGTCTCTAATAGGGTGACAGAGGACAGGCACAGCTGTGGGTAAACCTCTCCCCTTAAATGAAGGAGACTCAGCCTCATGGCCCTGGGCATTGTCCCCACTGCATGCCTCAGCCCCACCCCCACCCCCTCTGCCCACACCAGTGTCTGCCACCCCCTCTCTGAGCCTTGCTCTGGACAGGGCTGAGCATCCCACGGTCTATGTTCCCCTCTGTGAACCCCATTTCCCCTCAGTGACCTCCTAGTCACACTGAGCAAGTGCCCCTCCTCTGAGCCGTCCTCCCAGAGAGACCCTCTCTGTGCTCCTGTCCAGAGCAGGTGACACGCTCTCATGATCAGGAGTCCACACGGCCCTCCTGTGATAGGGCCTCCTCTCACCCATTTTTGCCAACAATTCCCACAGAGTCTCTGAAAAGTTCAAAGAAAACATAGACAGTTACACAGCTACTAAGAAATACAAACAATTCCCACTAATAAAAAAATTGTGCAAAAGAAGGTAAAATGTATCCAGATGACATAACATAATATCACTATATATAAAGTAAAATTTCATAAAACTATGCACGGTGCATATACTACGAATCAGTCAATTTCAGAATGTCACTCCCACCCTGACCTCCCGCTGGAGCCGTCTCTCCCCACAGACAGGGCAGGGGCTGCTGCAGCCATGGCAGGTTCAGGAGCTCAGGGAGGCCCAGGACAGAGCAGTGGGTGTGGCTGGAGCCCCAGAGCCAGGGGAGGGGCTGCAGGGCTGTGGGGTGGGCGGGCTAGACCAGGAAGGGGCTGAGGGGTGAGGACTGTGGGGTTCATGCAAACAGCCCTGGGGAGTCACTGACAGAATTTAATCCTGGGGTCACCTGCCTGACCTGAGTGCAAAGCTCTCTCCTGGTGTCCTGAGGACAGAGGCCTGAGGGAATCAGAGGATCCTGGTCATAGTTATTTATCAAGAGAACCTCACAGTCTAGGAGTGTGGGACCATTTGCACAGTTAAGCGGATTTGCATCTGGGATGCAGTGAGGAAGGGATAGTGTCTGCATTCATCTGCCCAGGAGTCAACGTCTCTACAGAGACATTAAAATGTCACACTGACCTTCCTAGTAAACTATAAAAAATATAAGTAAGAAAATAAAAATAAGGAAATTATGTTTAGAATGATACAGCTGGAGCCCATTCTACTAAGTGAAATATCACAAGAATGGTCATGCAAGCACCACATGTACTCACCATTGACCTGTGTATAAATTGATCAATACTTATGTACACATAGAGTAGTGACGTTTGCCGAGTGTCCAGCAGGTGGGATGGGTGGGGGATGGCTATACTCACTCCTAATAGGTCAGTTCACACCCTCTGCGAGAGGGACAAGCTTGAAGCTCTGACACAAGCGGGACAGAGAAAATAGATACAACCTAAACATTTGCACCCTGTAATATGCTGAAATACAATGAATGAATCAATGAATTAATAAAGAAACACCTTGCATTCTCTGCAAAACAAAATAGTACTAAGAAATATAAGACACAAATAATCAGAAAAATATAAATTTAGGAAGATAAAATTCACTTCAAACACTTAAGAAATGTGTTAGACTATGAAGAAGTAAATGTTATTCACACCAACCTACTAATTTTTCACAAATCATACCTAATCAGTATCCTCAATGTGTAAGTTTTGAAATGTTTTCTGAGTTTCTGAATTTTAAACACATCACTGAACCAATTCCTAGTGGTTCTTCCATTCCATTCCCCTGAACAGCCTGTCCCGCCATTCAGATCAGCTCAATGTTCCAGCAACTGAGGAGCCTACAAAGATGGCACATGAGAGTCATTTAGGTTTTTCTAGAATGTAGAATAACATGGGTGGCTGATAAATAAAAAAGTTATATATGCACATAGTCGCACCTCTCATAGTGCAGGGTTCCTTCTGGGAGTGTGAAATCCCAGTAATCACTCACAGTGTACTGGGGTCACTCCACCAAGGAGTCAGCCCATGGGTGTGTGACCAGAGACAGTGACTGGGGAGCTGCAGAGACCAGCTGGGCTCTCAGGTCTCTGGGCCATGGGGAGGTGTGTGCCTGTGACCAGCAGGGGACGCTGGGGGATTGCCCTGTGGTCCCCACACAGCTGCTCAGGGAGGACCAGTCACTCTAAGGAGCCTGGGCCTCAGGTCTGGACCCTGTGCTCATTGATGCGGACTCAGCAGTTGTGTCCTCTCTGGCCTGGCACAGTCCCCTAGGCAGGGCCTTTTGTATGGTCCCAGCAGCTGCTTCCTCCCAGGGCTCCCCCAAGGGGCAAAGCAAAGCCCCCTCCTCAGTGTGCAGGGAGAGCTGAGCTCCAGCCCAGGGCTCAGGGAGGGGCTGGGCAGTCCCTGGATGGAAACACGTTTGCATGAGCAGCCCCTCCTCTGCAGAGGGTGGGGACAAAAGGAGGCCTGGGCAGCCCAGCTCCACTGTGGGGACCAGGGGCTGTGTGCACCATGGCCTGGGCTCCTGTCCTGCTCGTGCTCCTCTCTCACTGCACAGGTAGGGACAGGCCTCGTAAACTGAGTCTCAGTTTCCATGGTGTGTCAGCCCTTTTGTCTAAGACCCATGGAGTACTTCAGTCTGGATTCTGCCCCAGCACTCAGGAATGTCTCTCTTTGCAGGTTCCCTGTCCCAGCCTGTGCTGACCCAGCCGCTCTCCCTCTCTGCATCTCCTGGGGCATCAGCCAGACTCACCTGCACCCTGAGCAGTGGCTTCAGTGTTGACAGTTATGCTATAGCCTGGCACCAGCAGAAGCCAGGGAGCCCGCCCCGGTACCTGCTGTACTACCACACAGACTCGAACAAGCACCAGGGCTCCGGGGTCCCCAGCCGCTTCTCTGGCTCCAAAGACGCCTCGGCCAACGCAGGGATTCTGCACGTCTCTGGGCTGCAGCCTGAGGACGAGGCTGACTATTACTGTAATATATGGGATGGCAGCTCTAAGACTTACACAGTGATCTAGACACATGGGGAAGTGAGACAAAAATCTCCCACATTCTTCTGGCCTGGTGCTGTCACCCTTTGTTTGTGGCCCTGACAACATCTACCTCAGGGGTGACTTCTGTTCTAGATCTTCTAGCAATACCTGATTTTTCTTGAACAAATAAATGTGCCAATGTTACATCCTGCTGTTCGGTTCAACTTTTGGATTGACCCATTGCTCAAATCTTCTCACCCTGTGCATGTTTTGTCTTGAAAATTCCTTATGTAAGTTTAAAATCTCTCCATGGAGACTTTGGAGGAGACTAAACATATTTCACTCAGGTGGTGTCTCGCTCAGAGTAGAAAGTGTGAGAAAAGATGTGAGTGGGATTGCAGTCCTGGCAGACGCTTGCCTGGGGGCACGTGACCTGCTGGCGTGTGGGGAAGGGGGCGTGGCCGGCTGGCTTGCAGTCAGGGGAGGCCGACAAGGTGGGCAGGGAGAGGCCCAGACCAGGACAGGACTCGCTGCTCTGAGGCTGCTGGGCAGAGTGTGGGAGCAGCAGGCCGGGGCTGGGCTCTGCTGGGCTGAGACTGTGCTGTCACCTGCAGTGTGACCCGAGGGGTGTGGTTTGGACTCTCCCTTCACCCAGTGAGGCAATGCATGACCTGCCAGCTGTTTGAAGACAGTCACCCAAAAGGCTCTTTGGAGGAGATTCAAGATTTTTGGCTGTATTTTCTAGATTTAGAAATGGAACCTACATCCATAATCTCTGGATGGGCAATACAAGACCTTTCTCTCAAAATACACCCCGTCTGATAGCTGTCATGGCCTGTCCCAGAATTGGAGGTTGTGTCCCTGCCCACATTGGTGCTGCTGGCCTGGTCCTGTGGGGGGAGTAGATTGAGGTGTGACGCATATTGGGGGAATCTGAGACTCAGACCTTTCAGCGTTTTGTAGGAACTAGGGAATAGGCATCCCCATCCTCCCACAATTAGCACAGAATGTTCCACGTAACAGGACCCAGGAAATACTAGAAAGGCAAAGAGAATCATGACGATTTGTATGAAGTACCTCTAACGTTGCTCTGTGAATGGGGCAGGGAAGGAGATTCAAGGCAGCTCTGTCTTCACTTTGTACTCTAAGGTGCAGGGTTATGGGCTGTCCCCATCCTGTCCTGGGTCACCTCTTCCTCAATATTCTGTAACATGACCCAGGCCCAGGTGTCTGAGGCCCCTGCAGATATCCTGCCCCAGCTCTGCCCACCCTCGGGGACCCTGCCCTGGGCTCACAGGTCTCTGCACTTCTCCCTGCTGGTCCAGCTTCATGCAGGGACGAGGTCCTCAGGAGAGAAGCTGACACCTCCTGCCCTGGAAGACATAACAGCGCTCGGTGGAATGGTCAGGTTGTGTCACGTTACCATCAGGGATATCTCATCAGAACTCTGGACCCTTTGAAACAACCAAGTGCTCGTGGAATCCCAGTTCTTCACGTGTGTTCCAAGCCATCCTATCCCAAGAGCTCTTGCTTTAATTTCAGGGATGACCTCAAGAAAGGGATTCTTACATGACAAACACCAGTCAGTCGTCACCACACAGGTGGCTGAGTCTTCTCAGTGCCAGCAGTGATGTGCCCCACGTGTCCTTCCAGGGTCCTGCACACAGGCTGTGTGCACTCACTGCCTGTCCTCTGGGAGAAACGTCACCTCCCCCTGCACTGGGGTCAGCAGCGTGGGGTGGACAGTGTGGTCTGGTCCCACCAGGTCCCGAGAGAAACCACAAATGCGGATACCTGGTGGTTCTCAACCTGCAGGGTCCCATGTTGCAGGTCTTGCTTCACGCATGGCCACGTGGACTCCTGCAATACTCTGGGCTTCTATCCGAGGATGAAGGTGCTGATGACAGTTCAGCATGTGGAAGGAGCCCCGTGCTAACCCTGGGCACCTGCTCCACAGGAAAATGAGACACACGTCTCCTCTCTGATCCCCCATCCTGACCCATTAACCCACTCTGTCATTTTATGGCCAACACCAGACTCAGGGAACATTCCTACAGTCATTCCTCACTCCAAGACTAAGATTCTGAGATGCTTCCCTGGATCTGGAAACATCTATCCACCCAATGCTAATACTACGCTATTAAAATAAAAGACCCCAGTCTTGTCATTGTCCCATAGACAGGCAGATCAGATGGGAAATGCCTTTGGCCATCTCAGATGTCTGGGCACATGTCCTTGCTGTGTGTCTGTGTCCATGACTCAGGACGGGCATGTGGTTAGGAGTGAGAGTGGTCACCATGTGGTCCAGGGAAAAGGTGTTGAGTTTTGTGAAGTCAAAGAGGCAACTGACACATGTCACTGCTCTTGGCTGTACCTAAGGCAGCTCCCTGATGTCTGCAGGTTCCTGTGATCGTCCTCATATTGGGCAGGAAGATTCCCTCGAATGGATGACTGGGACCCCACAACATATCAGGCAGGAAGAAGGTGCAGATTTTAGAACAGACTACTCAAGAAAAGCCACTAGATGATGCCCAAGGAAACTAATAGACATTTGATTGTAATGCAAGTCCCTATAGGTGTAAAAACAAAGTGGACAATGACGCTTTTAAGTCACCACAAGGTCCTTGTGGAAACAGTTGGTGAATTCCAGCCCACATGTGGCAGGGGCAAAAGAGAGGACAGAAACCTCTGGAATCCAGATGAAGGGAATGTCTGCATTTTTGTGGTGTTTAAGGGATGAAAAACCAGCCAGAGGCTCGCTGGAAAGTCCTGCAGGCTCACAGCACAGGGGAGGGAATGTGTGGAACACACAGTTACAGTGAAGCCAGAATCACCACCACTGCCAGCAACAGCGACAGTTTCCATAGTTTTCATAGTTAATACGTGGGGACCTGTCCAACACCTAGCAATAGTGATTATGACAGAGGCAGGGATTGTGTAAACTTTTTAAATATTCTCCATTGTAGGGAAATTGGACAAAATATTAAATTAGTGGACTCTAAGAAGACAGGGTTGCAATATCTAGGGTCACTACTGAAACTGTAGGATGTAAAAGTAAATACCTAGTGAGTGTGAAATCATTCAGTGGAAATGCTTGATTCATGAAAAATAAAAGGTGAGAAAGCAGGAATTAAGCAACGAAGCTCAGATTAAGAAAGATAAATTATACACAAACACAAGATCAGTAATTGCACTAAATGGATGGATGGGATGAAAATACAGTTCCTTACAGCAAGGACACAAACGTGTCCTTCCCCCTCTGCCCCACAGGGGAGTTTAAAGATGAAGAGTTTCTACATATTCCGTGATGTTAACAACAAATCATTCAAACATAGTATATATATATATATATATATATATATACATATATATATATATTTTTTTAATTTCTGGTTATGAGGCGCATGGTGTGCTGCGTTGCTGCGTGTGGGGTTGGGAGGAGCGTCTTCCTGTAACGATGACACTGTTTCTCCTCTGAGCGGGCAGCTCCGCTGAAGCTCTCCCTGGTCATTGGCGGTTACTTAGAGCGAAAGAGGGTTGGCAGCCCAGCCTGGCAGAGCCACGCTGTGTGTCACCCCCGCAGCCCTGGTCCCCCACTGCTTCTACTGCACACAGTTTACAGACTGTGCCAGCGGGAAGCCCCTGTCCCTTCACACTCCCAGCCACAGCTCTGAGGTTTCCCAGGGGGCTCACTGCTGGAGGGAGGAGGACCCGCTAGTCACCCACAAAGAAGACCTGGTGACATTTCACCTGTGCAGGCAAGAAAACGTTCTCAGGGCTGGGGTTAGCTTTGGGAAAAATTAGATCATCAGGGCAGGATGTTGAGAACACATGTAGCTCATCCTTCAGCCCTGAAGTTTCCAGATAAAAATGCAGGATGCAGGTCACTAAGGGTGTGGGGAGCTGGTTTGATGACAGCTGTCACTTAAGATCAAGAGTGCATTTTCCCTTCCTGAAGTCATAAGCAGCACTGGGACCCATTTGGCCAACTTCAAAGAGAAAGATTGTGATACAGGGTGAGAGAGACGTGAGGCTACAGGACCATTTCAGCAGGTGGAAAGCAGACCACAGGGGACCCATTTCCAGGATGGTTTGACTGATGGCAAAGAAACTAAATGCTTACCAAGGGAATGTGTCCCATTTCTCCTTAGAATGGCAAAAGGAAAATTAATACAGAAAACCAATCAACCAAAAGCAGGCACTGTTACGGATTTATGGACAACTCCTTTTCAGATTATCATAATATAATATCCAAAATGTCTTAGATAAAATTTTTAAAAATCACTTGACATATCAAGAACCAGAAAAATAACAACTTGAGTTTTAAAAAGACAATGCACAGACACAGATACTGAGATGATCTTGGTGATGAAATTATATTGCTCACATCCTTAAGTCAGCAACCAAACAATTCCTTTGATGAGCTATTTCTCATAATCTTGAAATAAATGAGAAAAAATTAAAACTCGGAAAAAT
The DNA here is from genome assembly GCF_040939455.1 of Microcebus murinus. NCBI lineage: Eukaryota > Metazoa > Chordata > Mammalia > Primates > Cheirogaleidae > Microcebus > Microcebus murinus. The sequence continues at coordinate 23,158,461 of NC_134125.1, forward strand.
TTACAAGTCATAAAACAAAGTAAATATAAATTATAACACCAAAAATTTTTAATGAAATTTAAAAACAAAATCTCTTTGAGGAAGCTCAAGTACAGGTGACAATGAAACTGAATTTCGGCCTTGGACAAGACATTTAACACAACTAGAGAAAGTACAAGCCATCGTTATCAGGGCCCAGCAGGAGGCGCTGTGGGTCTTCTCAGAGCTGAGCCAGGCCTGAAACAATCTCAAATGGTTCAAATGTCATGGTCCCTGGGCCTGTGTTCACCGGACTGAGTTAGAGGTGCCAGCAGGTGTTTCCTCCCAATGGGCAAACTCAGAGCTGACACCACCCCAACAATCCTGACAACAGAGCTGTCCCCTGGGCCAAAGACACAGACTCACAGGGTGCTGGTGGTGTTGGTGACGGGCCCATATTTGCATGAAGCGTGACGCAAACACACGCTTCTCCCAGGGAGCTGAGGAGGAGACACGGGAACCATCCCAGAGACCAGGAACAGCTGTGGGTCCAGAGGGTCTTTGGCAAGGCCACACCATGGCCTGGACTCCTCTCCATCCTCACTGTCTGTCCAGGTGCAAAGGGACTTCAGAGACATTTGGAGGGTCCCCGTCCTCCTCTCAGTCCTAACTCCTGTCTGATTCGGGTTCCAGGTTCTGTCCTCCGTCTGTGGTGACTCAGGGGCCTCCCATAGTGTCTCCCGGAGGGACAGTCACTCTTTCCTGTGGCTCCAATGTTGGGACCGTCACCAGTGGTCACTCTTGACACGGGATCCCGCAGAAGTCTGGCCATGTCCCCAGGATGTTAATAAATGACAGAAACAACAGACAGTTCTGGACGCCTGCCTGGCTCTCAGTTTCCCTCCTTGGGGTCACAGCTGCCCGGCTCTCTCGGGGACCCACCCCAACACCGGCACGCATGCTTCAGTATCACCAAGTGTGTAAGGTTGGTGACAGAGAAGAAGGAAAGCCACTGGCAAATTGAAGCTAAGGAGAACCTGTCACAGAGAGAACTAAAGGGCTTTGATGAAAGAAAGGTCCCGAGTCCAGGCAGGGAGGTGACCAGAGAGGGCAGCTGAGGAGCCGGGGGAGGCGCCACCTTCCTCAGGAAACAAAACAGAAATGAAAACAACACACCCCAAACCTCCCTCCACCCAACCACCCCAGCTCCTGCCCAGTGTCCCCACTGGCTTCTCCTCCAGTCCCTTCCACAGTGTGGACCGTCCTCACCCTCCCCTTCCCGTCTCGGAGTCACAACCTCCCTTCTCAACCCTCGGGCCTCTCTCCTTCCTTCCACTTCCCTCCTGTCCTATGAGCTCCTCAACCAGTTACCAAAATATTTTGTATAACAAATGCCCAGGACTGTTACAATATCTTTTCTTGGGCATATTCACTCACACCCTCTATTTTTCCTCAGCTTCTCTGACCCTGCTCTTCAGAAGAAGCCCCCAGCGAGCTGATGCCCTTTTCTCATCACGCACACACACACACTCACACACAAACACACTCAAACACACACACTCACACACACTCACTCACACACACACACACTCACACACACACACACACGCACACACATACACACACAGGCACACGCATACACACACACACAGGCACTCACACACACTCACACACACAAACACACACTCACACACACTCACTCACACTCACACACACACGCACTCACACACACCCACTCACACACACACACACACACGCACTCACACACACACTCACACACACTCACGCACACACACACACTCACACACACGCACACACTCACACACACACAAACACACACTCACACACACACACTCACACACACACACACACACACACACATCTTGTATCCTCAGTGCCCTGTGTGGAGAGCTGGACCCGCACGGCCCCGTGCAGGAGGCTCACGCAGGCCCGGGCACTGCTGGGCGGAACCCGCAGTTGTCACTCGTTCTCTCCGCACACAGCGTGTTTGCCCGAACGCTTCTTAGGTAAAATGTCGTGAGCGTCCTCACTGGGCGCGGCCCTGCAGCCGTGAGCTTGGACGGAAGATTCTTAGAGGCGAATCCTCGCTCTGAGTGTAGACTGACTCTGATTTCCCGTCTCTGGAAACACAGACAGTCAATACGTCCACAGCACAGCCCCTGCACACCGCGCCTCGCGTCTCCTCCCGGCCCGGCACGAGAGCTCCTTTCTCCCCAGCACTGCGGGGCCCACGGCAGGGAGAGCTCCGGCCTCCACGGAGGAGCCTCACATGAGGAGAGGACCTGGAGGCCCAGGGCTGGGGAAGCGGGTTCCTGCTGCGGACTTGGTCCTGACCTTCGAGGACTGTGCGTGGAGACCCCACCTCCGTGCAGACCCAGGGACGGCCCAGGGAGCCGTGCACACGTTCACCCGGAGGAAACCGGTAGAGCGAGAAGATGGCTCTGAGGGATGGGGAGGCCACAGGAGCAACCCTGTCCTGGCCTGAGGCAGGGGCAGTGGACAGAGCTGGGCGGAGGCTGGGCTGGCTCTGGGGGACTGGTCACCATGTCTCGTGATGGTGTGTCAGGGTGTGGACAGCAGGGGGCGCACAAAACCCATTGCTGAGGTGTCTATGGGTGATCAGAGCCGGGACCAGCCACCTGCCCTGCCTGGTGCCTTCTGCTCAGGGCACAGCTGTGACCTCCCCACCCCCTGGGACCACACAGCCCCGCCCCCGCCCCCGCCCACCGCTGACACCCTCAGGCACAGGGGCCTGACCAGGGCCCAGGGGGGGCAGAAAGCCAGGCCATTTGCATGGAGGAGCCTCCCCTCTCAGGGTATGAAGAGGGGAAGGACAGACCTGGGGAAGCTGCTGCAGCTGCGGGCACAGAAGGCAGCACTCGGGACAGTCCCGCCATGGCCTGGGCCCCGCTCCTGCTCTCCCTCCTGGCTCACTGCACAGGTGAGCTGACTCGGGCCAGGGAAGGGCCCTGGGAAGACCGTGGGGCCCTGCTCTGTCCTCTTGTCTCCAGACCCAGAGTCACCATGTGTGTGTCTCCCCCTTCCAGGGTCCTGGGCCCAGTCTGCGCTGACGCAGCCGCCCTCGGTGTCTGGAGCCCCAGGGCAGAGCGTCACCATCTCCTGCAGCAACATCAAGGGTAGCTATGCGCACTGGTACCAGCAGCTCCCAGGAACGGCCCCCAAACTCCTCATCTATTATAACAGCGATAGAGCCTCGGGGGTCCCTGCCCGGTTCTCTGGCTCCAAGTCTGGCAGCTCGGCCTCCCTGACCATCGCGGGGCTCCAGGCTGAGGACGAGGCTGACTATTACTGCCAGTCCTATGACAGCAGTCTTGATGCTCCACAGTGCTGCAGGCCCACGGGGAAGTGCGACAAGAACCCCGTCCTCACCCACAGGAGGGTGAACGCCGGCAGCTGCTGCTCAGGCCCAGCCTGTGGCTTCTGGTGCTGCTGCTGCCATAATGCAATAAATGGCAGCAGGTCCAGCCCTTATATAACGAACAGCCACAAGACAGAACCGATTACAGGAAACCACTCTTTGCAGACATGAAACACTGAACAACAATCAGAACAGGACTATGTGACCTCATAGAAGGGAACACATATATGCACACACACACACACACACATGCACAGATGGGCCCAGCAGTGGGTGTGTGCTCTTTCTGTTGGCACTTTGTGGACTGGAAGATCACTCCCTGCACTACTGAAGACTTGGAAGGGGCGTATGCCACCCTCCGAGAGGGAAGCATTCCCTACACAGGAGAGGAAGCTCTGCAGGGATCACGCTCTCTCATCAGGGGACATGGGGACATTCAGGTGACCCTACTTTGAATGGCTGTCAAGGATGCTTCAAACATGGGAATTTTCGCCAGGATGCAATGTGGACGGTAAGGATGAGAGGAGAAGCCCTACGGGATTGTGATGGTCAAGTTCGGGCTCCACTGTCTGCAGGACGAGATGTTGGGCATCTCGCTGACCACTCAGAGGCAGCCGGGGCGTCCTAGAGAGTCCAGGGCTAGTGTGTGCGCGGCATGAGCAGGCGCTGCGTCACATCAAACCCCTGCATCCTCCCTCTGTTGTGACCACACAGAAAGGCCAGATCTCACAGGTGTCCATGAACCCATGAATCCTTGGGAAGTTTCTCTGAACAATTGCAAAAATATGGAGATGTGGCTGGGCCATCCATGCCGTGGATGCTTTTGATTATCTCCCATAACACGGTAAAGTTGAGAGCCTTGCTTAAATCCCCTTATCTATAGGTAAGATGAAACTATCCTTTATCAGAGTTTTTACATTAAATGATCATAAGAAATAGATCTCCAGACTCCCTAGTGAGTCCCATTTCCCCAGTTACCCTGACTAAAGACAACCTGGAACTCAAATGCCACAGAGTCTCCAACGATGCTGAAACCTGCCCCAATGCAAGGAGGATATTCCATCTTTCCTCTCAGATATCCTTTCATCGTTTTGGAAAGATTAAATGTTTAGGGAACTTAGGAGCACGATACACAAACACACTTTGGAAGGTACAGCCAATGAGAGAACCAGAGGTTGACAGTATGGATCATGATCTTGCGCCATGCTTAGTATCGCCATCAGTCCATTCTCCGTGGGGAAACATGCACATGGGTGGGCAGAGATGCATCTGCGGGGGTTCCTGTTAATTCCACACAATGAAATAAACATCCCCACTGGGAAGAGGCACAGGCTGGGCAGGAGGAGCAGAAGTGCTGAAAGGGAAGGGGACACTGCGGGCCGAGGTCAGTAACATATTTCCATGGGGACCTGCACGGGCTTGTGTCCAGGCCCAGGGGCAGACGCTGGGGACCAGGGCTGGGGAAGAACTGAGGGGCCAGGCCCAGAGACAGTGGAATGAGACACTGAATGTTTTACGCCTTGTTCTCGGGGAAAGAGCCTGGGGTGTTTGGGAACAGAGTGGCGCTGTCTTCAGACGCGGGTGAAGCGTCCTCCGCTGTGTAAGAGGGAATGAGGTGAGGACACCTGCCGAACACGTCGTACCGGGCCGAGCGGCCAGGAGAGCGGTGGCGGCCCTGCACTGGGCACGGGCAGTCGGGGAGGCCGGCCTGAGGGCGTGGAGAGGGTGGGCTCGGCGCCCACGTCCTGCGCGGCCGAGGGGCGTCCGCTGTCAGGGCTCCGCGTGCCCAGGGCGGCGCTGCGTCTGTGCTCACTGCGCGTCCCCACAGGAGCCTGAGCTCCACGCACAGGGCTGTCCCCTCCTGCTGGTTCCCGCTCCTCCCCTCTGTGCACCGAGCTCAGAGCTCGGCGCGGCGCCCGGGACACTCTCACCGTCCGTGGAGTGACCAGGTGCCGTCCCCTCAGCGCCACCCCCAGGAAGAGCCTCATGTCTGAGGCAAACATGCTGAGTTTTCGCCGTGGACATCTCAGTTCAGAGTTCTGAGTTCATACAAAGAAGTTGGTAACGGCAGCGCTGCCCTCGGGGTCTAGAGAGCAGGAGAGGAACGTGGGCGCGAGCCCTGGGGAAGTGACCGGGAGCCGGGCGGGTCCCCCAGGCTCCTGCAGAGACAGCGGAGAAGGACTGGACGGGCGGCAGGGCCGGAGCACAGCTCCACGGGAGCGGCGGGAGGAGGAGCAGATTCGGGCACCGAGGACGGCAGACAGGAGCTCAGTCGCTGCAGAGCGAGGGTGGCTGCGTGGGTGGGTGTCACTGACACTCCATGGAACTTAGAAATCGTAAGGCAGTCACTTGTCAGCAAAGCGTTGTACTTCATGCTGGAAATTCACTGTGTGGATCGCGGATATCTCAGATTCACCTGCTCAACTGAAGCCCCTCAAACACTCTCTTGAGAACACACGTGAGGACAGTAGGATGGCGTGTGGGCTCAGTGTCCACAGAGCAGAGACTCGGCGCGGGAGAGGGGACGTGGGGCTGACGACACGGGATCTGAGGGCGCAGCGCCAGCCGCACGTTGCTGCAGTGCGACGTGGCAGGTGTGAGCCCACAGGTGCAACCTCAGGGCGCTCCGTGCCTCCTCCACGTGACAATTAGCACAGCGATGGCAAGAGTGAACAATCAGGAGAGTAAGACACAAATCGACTCATGTGAGAGTGGTTGGAAAACATTTCCATTATCACTAATGGCCAAGAAACAGTAGAAACACATGTATGTATTACACAATACACCAGGAAGCCTTATTACATTGGTAACATCTTAGATGAGGGGCTGACAACCTAAGTTGTCATTTATATACATGTTTGCTCCTCTCATAGTCCAAGATTCCTTCTGGGAGTGAGAAACGACAGTGATTCCACGCAGAGTATCAGCATTAGGATCACAGTTTGTAAGTTGCAGACTGCGCCTGTGTCAATACAGACAGTGACTGGGAGCTGCAGAGACCAGCTGGGCTCTCAGGTCTCTGGGCCATGGGGAGGTTTGTGCCTGTGACCAGCAGGGGGCGCTGGGGGACTGCCCTGTGGTCCCCACACAGCTGCTCAGGGAGGACCAGTCACTCCAAGGAGCCTTGGTCTGGGGGTGGGCCCTGTGCTCACTGATGGGGACTCAGCAGCTGTGTCCTCTCTGGCCTGGCACAGTCCCCTGAGCAGGGCCCTTTGTATGGTCCCAGCAGCTGCTTCCTCCCAGGGCTCCCCCAAGGGGCAAAGCAAAGCCCACTCCTCAGTGTGCAGTGAGAGCTGAGCCCCAGCCCAGGGCTCAGGGAGGGGCTGGGCTGTCCCTGGATGGAAACACGTTTGCATGAGCAGCCCCTCCTCTGCAGAGGGTGGGGACAAAAGGAGGCCTGGGCAGCCCAGCCCCACTGTGGGGACCAGGGGCTGTGTGCACCATGGCCTGGGCTCCTCTCCTGCTCGTGCTCCTCTCTCACTGCACAGGTAGGGACAGGCCTGGGAGACCCAGGGCAGCCCCAAGTCCACTCTGTCTCTTCTGGCTCAGGGACAGAGATGTTAACCCCGATCTCGGCCCCATCATCCATGTGTGTCTGTTTGCAGGTTCCCTGTCCCAGCCTGTGGTGACTCAGCCGCCCTCCCTCTCTGCATCTCCTGGGGCATCAGCCAGACTCACCTGCACCTTGAGAAGTGACATCAGTGTTGGTGGTATAGAAATGTCCTGGTACCAACAGAAGCCAGGGAGCCCGCCCCGGTACCTGCTGTACTACTACTCAGACTCGAATAAGCACCAGGGCTCCGGGGTCCCCAGCCGCTTCTCTGGCTCCAAAGATGCCTCGGCCAATGCAGGGATTCTGCACGTCTCTGGGCTGCAGCCTGAGGACGAGGCTGACTATTACTGTAATATATGGGATGGCAGCTCTAATACTTACACAGTGATCTAGACACACGGGGAAGTGAAACAAATATCTCCTCCCCTTCTTCTGGCCCTGTGATTTCAGCCTTTGCTTGTGGCTCTGACAAAGTCTACCTCAGGGCTGACTTCTACTGTCAGATCTTCTAGCAATACCTGATTTTTCTTGGGCAAATAAATGTGACAATGTTATATCCTGCTGTTCAACTCAACTTTTGGATTGACCCATTGCTCAAATCCTGTGCATGTTTTGTCTTGAAAATTCCTTATGTAAGTTTAAAATCTCTCCATGGAGACTTTGGAGGAGACTAAACATATTTCACTCAGGTGATGTCTCGCTCAGAGTAGAAAGTGTGAGAAAAGATGTGAGTGGGATTGCAGTCCTGGCAGATGCTTGCCTGGGTGCACGTGACCTGCTGGCGTGTGGGGAAGGGGGGCGTGGGCGGCTGGCTTGCAGTCAGGGGAGGCCGACAAGGTGGGCAGGGAGAGGCCCAGACCAGGACAGGACTCGCTGCTCTGAGGCTGCTGGGCAGAGTGTGGGAGCAGCAGGCCGGGGCTGGGCTCCAGCTGGGCTGAGACTGTGCTGTCACCTGCAGTGTGACCCGAGGGGTGTGGTTTGGACTCTCCATTCACCCCAGTGAGGCAATGCATGACCTGCCAGCTGTTTGAAGACAGTCACCCAAAAGGCTCTTTGGAGGAGATTCAAGATTTTTTGCTGTATTTTCTGGATTTAGAAATGGAACCTATATCCATAATCTCTGGACGGGCAATACAAGACCTTTCTCTCAAAATACACCCCGTCTGATAGCTGTCATGGCCTGTCCCAGAATGGGAGGTTGTGTCCCTGCCCACATTGGTGCTGCTGGCCTGGTCCTGTGGGGGGAGTAGATTGGGGTGTGACGAATATTGGGGAAATGTGAGACTCAGACCTTTCAGCGTTTTGTAGGAACTGGGCAACGGGCTTCCCCATCCTCCAACAATTAGCACAGAATGTTCCACGTAACAGGTCCCAGGAAATACTAGAAAGGCAAAGAGAATGATGACGATTTGTATGAAGTGCCTCTAACGTTGCTCTGTGAATGGGGCAGGGAAAGAGATTCAAGGCAGCTCTGTCTTCACTTTGTGCTCTAAGGTACAGGGTTATGGGCTGTCCCCATCCTGTCCTGGGTCACCTCTTCCTCAATATTCTGTAACATGACCCAGCCCCAGGTGTGTGAGGCCCCTTCAGATATCCTGTCCCAGCTCTGCCCACCCCCAGGGACCCTGCTCTGGGCTCACAGGTCTCTGCACTTCTCCCTGCTGGTCCAGCCTCATGCAGCGACGAGGTCCTCGGGAGAGAAGCTGACACCTCCTGCCCTGGAAGACATAACAGCGCTCGGTGGAATGGTCATGTTGTGTCACATTACCATCAGGGATATCTCAACAGAACTCTTGACCCTTTGAATCAACCACGTGCTCGTGGAATCCCAGTTCTTCATGTGGGTTCCAGGCCATCCTCCCCCAAGAGCTCTTGCTTTCATTTCAGGGATGACCTCAAGAAAGGGATTCTTACATTACAAACACCAGTCACTCGTCACCACATAGGTGGCCGTGTCTTCTCAGTGCCAGTAGTGATGTGCCCCACGTGTCCTTCCAAGGTCCTGCACACAGGCTGTGCTCACTCACTGCCCATCCTCTGGAGAAATGTCACCTCCCCCTGCACTGGGGTCAGCAGCGTGGGGTGGACAGTGTGGTCTGGTCCCACCAGCTCCCGAGAGAAACCACAAATGCGGATACCTGGTGGTTCTCAACCTGCAGGGTCCCATGTTACATGTCTTGCTTCACGCATGGCCACGTGGACTCCTGAAATACTCTGGGCCTCTATCTGAGGATGAAGGTGCTGATGACGGTTCAGCATGTGGAAGGAGCCCCGTGCTAACCCTGGGCACCTGCTCCACAGGAAAATGAGACACACGTCTCCTCTCTGATCCCCCATCCTGACCCATGAACCCACTCTGTCATTTTATGGCCAACACCAGACTCAGGGAACATTCCTACAGTCATTCCTCACTCCAAGACTAAGATTCTGAGATGCATCCCTGGATCTGGAAACATCTATCCACCCAATGCTAATACTACGCTATTAAAATAAAAGACCCCAGTGTCGTCATTGTCCTATAGACATGGAGATCAGATGGGAAATGCCTTTGGCCATCTCAGATGTCTGGGCACGTGTCCTTGCTGTGTGTCTGTGTCCACCACTCAGGACGGGCATGTGGTTCGGAGTGAGAGTGGTCACCATGTGGTCCAGGGAAAAGGTGTTGAGTTCTGTGAAGTCAAAGAGGCAACTGACACATGTCACTGCTCTTGGCTGTACCTAAGGCAGCTCCCTGATGTCTGCAGGTTCCTGTGATCGTCCTCATATTGGGCAGGAAGATTCCCTCGAATGGATGACTGGGACCCCACAAAATATCAGGCAGGAAGAAGGCTCAGACTTTAGAACAGACTAATCAAAGAAAAGCCACTAGATGATGCCCACGGAAACTAAAAGACATTTGATTGTAATGCAAGTCCCTATAGGTCTAAAAACAAAGTGAACAATGACGCTTTTAAGTCCCCACAAAGTCCTTGTGGAAACAGATGGCGACTTCCAGCCCACATGTGGCAGGGGCAAAAGAGAGGACAGAAACCTCTGGAATCCAGATGGAGGGAATGTCTGCATTTTTGTGGTGTTGAAGGGATGAAAAACCCGCCAGAGGCTCGCTGGAAAGTCCTGCAGGCTCACAGCACAGGGGAGGGAATGTGTGGAACACACAGTTACAGTGAAGCCAGAATCACCGCCACTGCCAGCAACAGCGACAGTTTCCATAGTTTTCATAGTTAATACGTGGGGACCTGTCCAACACCTAGCAATAGTGATTATGACAAAGGCAGGGATTGTGTAAACTTTTTAAATATTCTCCATTGTAGGGAAATTGGACAAAATATTAAATTAGTGGACTCCAAGAAGACAGGGTTGCAATTCACAATATCTAGGGTCACTACTGAAACTGTAGGATGTAAAAGTAAATACCTAGTGAGTGTGAAATTATTCAGTGGAAATGCTTGATTCATGAAAAATAAAAGGTGAGAAAGCAGGAATTAAGCAAGGAAGCCCAGATTAAGAAAGATAAATTATACACAAACACAAGATCAGTAATTGCACTAAATGTACATTCATGGGTGGATGGGATGAAAATAGAGTCCCTTACAGCAAAGACACAAACGTGTCCTGCTCCTTCTGCCCCACAGGGGAGTTTAGAGATGAAGAGTTTCTACATATTCCGTGATGTTCACAACAAATCATTCAAACATAGTGTATATATATATATACATATATATATTTTTTTTCTTTTTAATTTCTGGTTATGAGGCGCATAGTGTGCTGCGTTGCTGCGTGTGGGGTTGGGAGGAGCGTCTTCCTGTAACGATGACGCTGTTTCTCCTCTGAGCGGGCAGCTCCGCTGAAGCTCTCCCTGGTCATTGGCGGTTACTTAGAGCGAAGGAGGGTCGGCAGCCCAGCCTGGCAGAGCCACTCTGTGTGTCACCCCCGCAGCCCTGGTCCCCCCACTGCTGCTACTGCACACAGTTTACAGACTGTGCCAGCGGGAAGCCCCTGTCCCTTCACACTCCCAGCCATGGCTCTGGGGTTTCCCAGGGGGCTCACTGCAGGAGGGAGGAGGACCCGCTAGTCACCCACGAAGAAGACGTGGTGACATTTCACCTGTGCAGGCAAGAAAACGTTCTCAGGGCTGGGGTTAGCTTTGGGAAAATTAGATCATCAGGGCAGGATGTTGAGAACACATGTAGCTCATCCTTCAGCCCTGAAGTTTCCACAGAAAAATGCAGGATGCAGGTCACTAAGGGTGTGGGGAGCTGGTTTGATGACAGCTGTCACTTAAGATCAAGAGTGCATTTCCACTTCCCCAAGTCATAAGCAGCACTGGGAACCATTGGGGCAGCTTCAAAGAGAAGGATGATCATACAGGGTGAGAGAGACGTGAGGCTGCAGGACCATTTCAGCAGGTGGAAAGCAGACTGCAGGGGACCCATTTCCAGGATGGTTTGACTGATGGCAAAGAAACTAAATGCTTACCAAGGGGAATGTGTCCCATTTCTCCTTAGAATGGCAAAAGGAAAATTAATACAGAAAACCAATCAACCAAAAGCAGGCACTGTTACGGATTTATGGACAACTCCTTTTCAGATTATCATAATATAATATCCAAAATGTCTGAGATAAAATTTTTAAAAATCACTTGACATATCAAGAACCAGAAAAATAACAACTTGAATTTTAAAAAGACAATGCACAGACACAGATACTGAGATGATCTTGGTGATGAAATTATATGGCTCACATCCTTAAGTCAGCAACCAAACAATTCCTTTGATGAGCTATTTCTGATAATCTTGAAATAAATGAGAAAAAATTAAAACTCGGAAAAATTTTCAAGTCATAAAGCAAAGTAAATATAAATTATAACACCAAAAATTTTTAATGAAATTGAAAAACAAAATCTCTTTGAGGAAGCCCAAGTACAGATGACAATGACACTGAAATTCGGCCATTGGACAAGACATTTAACACAACTAGAGAAAGTACAAGCCACAGTTATCACTGCCCAGCAGGGGGCGCCGTGGGCCTTCTATGAGCTGAGCCAGGCCTGAAACAATCTCAAATGGTTCAAATTTCATGGTTCCCTGGGCCTGTGTTCACCAGACTGAGTTAGAGGTGACAGCAGGTGTTTCCTCCCAAGGGGCAAACTCAGAACTGACACCAGCCGAACCATGGCGACAACAGAGCTGTCCCTTGGGCCAAAGACACAGAATCACAGGGTGCTGGTGGTGTTGGTGACGGGTCCATGTTTGCATGAAGCATGACCCAAACACACGCTTCTCCCAGGGAGCTGAGGAGGAGACACGGGAACCATCCCAGAGACCAGTAACAGCTGTGGGTCCAGAGGGTCTTTGGCAAGGCCACACCATGGCCTGGACTCCTCTCCCTCCTCACTGTCTGCCCAGGTGCAAAGGGACTTCAGAGACATTTGGAGGGTCCCCGTCCTCCTTCTCAGTCCTAACTCGTGTCTAATTCAGGTTCCAGGTTCTGTCCTAAGTTTGGGGTGACTCAGGGACCTCCCATAGTGTCTCCCGGAGGGACAGTCACTCTTTCCTGTGGCTCCAATGCTGGGGCCGTCACCAGTGGTCACTGTTGACACGGGATCCCACAGAAGTCTGGCCATGTCCCCAGGATGTTAATAAATGACAGAAACAACAGACAGTCCTGGACGCCTGCCTGGCTCTCAGTTTCCCTCCTTGGGGGCACAGCTGCCCAGCTCTCTCGGGGACCCACCCCAACACCGGCATGCATTCTTCAGTATCACCAAGTGTGTAAGGATGGTGACAGAGAAGAAGGAAAGCAACTGGCAAATAGAAGCTAACGACATCCTGTCACAGAGAGAACTAAAGGGCTTTGATGAAAGAAGGTCCCGAGTCCAGGCAGGGAGGTGACCAGAGAGGGCAGCTGAGGAGCCGGGGGAGGCGCCACCTTCTTCAGGAAACAAAACAGAAATGAAAACAACACACCCCAAACCTCCCTCGACCCAACCACCCGGCTCCTGCCCAGTGTCCTCACTGGCTTCTCCTCCAGTCCCTTCCACAGTGTGGACCGTCCTCACCCTCCCCTTCCCGTCTCGGAGTCACGACCTCCCTTCTCGTCATCGGGCCTCTCTCCTTCTCGCCACTTCCTCCTGTCCTATGAGCTCCTCAACTAATTACTAAAACATTTCTTTTATAACAAATGCCCAGGACTTTCACAATATCTTTTCTTGGGCATGTTCACTCACACCCTCTATTTCCCTCAGCTTCTCTGACCCTGCTCTTCAGAAGAAGCCCCCAGTGAGCCGATGCCCTTTTCTCATCACTCCAGGACCTTCCCCTGCTCCTCCCTGGTCTGTCCTCATCCCCAGGGAACCCAGAGAGTCCCCAACCTGCTCACGTGTCCTCCAGACACTCCCACTCTGTCCCTGTGTGTGACCTCCTGAGGAATCCCGGGCGGAGAGACACCTGCTTCAGGAGCAGCCTGGGAAGTGGGTTCAGGGAGAGTTTGTGATGGGGACACCCCTTCGTCTTTTAAAGTGGAGTTATTTGTCCTGTTCTCACTGATAAGGCGGAAATAGCAAACAAAGGATTAAGACAAGGTAGCAGCTGACAACAGGAGGGACCTAAATTTGTCCCTGGACAGGGAGTGGGCAGTGGTCAAGGCCCTGGTGGGGACAGGAGCCTCTGTCAGGTCCCCCTGGCATCTGGTCACAGGCACCGTGGGCCTCGGCCTGGGCAGCAGGGGGCGCTGTGGGCCTGCCATTGTAGGTTTGTGGGGCTCAGCTGGGAAACCAGACACTTGAGCATGGACTCTGCTCAGGGGTCACTGGGCCCCTGAGGAGCCTCAAGTCAGATGAAGCCAAAGTCGCCCTTATCTGAAATGACACCCAGCCACTGGGGCTGCACACAGGCCCAGGGCGGGATTGGTGGCAGGGGAGGAGCAGCACATTTGCATGCAGGGCCCTGTCCCTCCTCTGGGCTGGAGGGTGGATAAGAGACACCTGCAGCGTGGCAGCCGCGGCAGAGCTCTGGGTGTCTGCACCATGGCCTGCGCCCCACTCCTCCTCCTCACCCTCCTCCTTCACTGCACAGGTCAGGACGGTCCCCAGCACCCTGACCCCCAGCTCACTGACACCCCTCCCAAACCCATGCCACACTGTCCCTCCCTCCTGTCCTTCCTCCAGGACATACTGTGTGTCTGTGTTTGCAGGGTCCCTGTCCCAGCCTGTGCTGACCCAGCCGCCCTCTGCATCTGCCTCCCCGGGAGCCTCGGCCAAGCTCACCTGCACCCTGAGCAGTGGGTACAGCAACTATGGCATTGCGTGGCATCAGCAGCACCCAGGGAAGGCCCCCCGGTACTTGATGTATGTTTACAGTGATGGAAGCCAGAGCAAGGGGGACGGGGTCCCCGATCGCTTCTCGGGCTCCAGCTCCAGGGCTGACCGCTACTTAACCATCTCCAACGTCCAGCCTGAGGACGAGGCTGACTATTACTGTCAGACCGGGGACAGCAGTGGTGTTAATCACAGTGACACAGGGAGATGGGGAAGTGGGACAAAAACCTCAGCCTGCTCAGTTTCTTACCAGTGACAATAATGAAACTTAAAGAGGGTTTCCATGTACACAGAACCTACTTGGAAGCACCTCTGCTTTCAAATATTTCTAGTCTCACCTTTGGATTCAGTGTTTCTGAAGTCTCAGGAAAACAGAAATCAGTAAAAAAAAAACCCTGATGACACTAAATTGTTTCCTGTTCATCCAAATGTGCTAAAACCAGCGCCCCTGTGCTGTTGTTTTGTTTGTTTGTTTGTTTGTTTTCTTGAAGGTGGAAAATGAGCCTGTCCTGCTCACATCTTGGTTTGTGCCCAGGGACACTCCCGGCAGGTGACGGTCCTGCAGCTTGGACTGTGTTCTTCCAGGAGTCACAGCAGACACCCCCCTCCCCTCCCAGCCATCTGTGCAGGGGCTGCCCGGGCCCCCTCCAGCCCGAGAACCAGGCGGTGCCGTGGGACATGCTGCCTGAGGACACGGGTCAGGGCTGGGTCCAGGCACAGGGCTGGCCGGGCCCACTCTGTGTGCCTGCAGCCTCAGTCACCACGTCAGCACGGAGGGCTGGGCGCGGGCGGCTGTGGCCTGAGGCCAGCAGAGCTCCAGGGGGAAGGGAGGGGGAGGGCAGCCCTCCACTGCTGCCAGAGGCTGAGCCCCCTCCAGGGCCGTCGGGGGAAGTCGGTCCCAGGAACGTGACTTCCCAGCTGATCCCACTCGGGAACACGGGGACCCACTGGTGGGTGTCCCTGAGCCCACGGGCACTGACTTGTGTCCTCTCCTCTCCTGCCCCACTGGGCTTGTCAACAGCACCCCAGGAAGTGAGGTCTGTGGGACATAAGGGACCGGAAACCACCCAACCTGCGCATGCGTCACTCTACCCGTGGAGCCGGGATGGGCCCAAGTCTCAAGGTCACATCTGTTGTACAGGCGGCTGCACACACATGGGGGTGACTATGGGGGCTGCTTCCAAGGGTCCCAGAAAGAAAGCCTGAGGTTGTGACTGGGACAGGACTGAGGGGTGTTTGGAGCTCCAGCCTGATTCTCCTTTGTCAACACGGCCTCCCTGACACCTGCGGGCTCCAGGCTGATGCTCAGGTGTCACTGTTGTCACAGCTGAATCCAGCCTGGTGCCACCAAGAGCTCCCAAGCCAGGGTGATGTAGTAAACAGTGTGCCCTCCGTGCCCCACCCTCAAACCCATCCCTTCCCTGTCCCTGCCTTCGACCCTAACGTGCTCAGGCTGTGGCTTCTGCTTTGGCTTGTGCTCCCAGAAGGCCTGATGCCCGTCACCTGGCTCATCGTCATGGGGTCAATGAGATAACGCTGCTCTAACTGGCTTCCCAGTGTGCCCAGAGCACCTAACTCCAGAGGTGATAAGAGCGCCCACGTGTGGGTGGGGAATCATGGGGGATAGAAATGCAGCTTGTGTGACATGGAAGACCCAGGTCCCCTCTGCCCGGCCCCCTACATGTTCCCTGCAGCTGTTCAAGGCTTTGTGGATTCTTCGCTGACCTCTGGAGTCTTAGGGAAGCCGGGTCCTCTGTACCCTCAGAGTGTGTCCCCAGGGAGCCCCTGGAGTCCCAGGTGCAGGATGACCCTCCTTGTAAGCAGATGGCTCTGGGGTCAGCACTGCGTCCCTTCCCTACTTTAGTCCCTTGAATGGAATTCTTCCCCTCTCTGGGTGTTTGGTTGGGATGGTGCTGGATGCACCTAATTCCTTGGGGACTAGAGCAATAAAAGCACGGCCCACAGAAAGCTGTCACCTGGTACCTGCCAAGAGGCACCAGGGGAGCTGCTCTCTTCCCTGCTCCTTCCTGCATGGTGCTGTCTCTAGGACCTGAGCTCTTCTGCCTCATCCAGGTCCCCGGTCCTTCCATGCTCCGTGGGGACCAGGGGCTGTGGGGTGGGAGGAGCAATTGTCTAATAGGTAGGGGTTTCTGTTTGGGAATATTAAAAGCACTGCCAATGGTGTTTGCAGGGGAGATCGCCATCTCCACATCCCCTCAGGAACTGGTGTGACAGTGAAGTCAGACACTTAGGGACACGCAGGCTCAGCGTTCAAGAGGCTCTGGCGTGGCCAGGCGGGTGGAGAAGGGAAGCCAGCGCGAGGCTCAGCCTTGGCGGCCCAGGCCCGCTGTCCTGTGCAGGGCTGAGCTCTCTGCAGTTGAGTGTCCTGCAGAGACGTCCTCAGGGAGGCCGAGACCCAGGATCGTGCAGGAAAGCAAACTGCAGAGAGCAGGGGCTGGATGCGGGGGAGGTCGGAGGACAGGCGTGGGGCCCCCGTGGTAACAGGGGTGCACAGTGAAGAGGACATTGTCCTTTGTGACCCTACGAGGGAGGACACATGGGGCCTAGAGCCATGCAAAAGAAGAGACCTGGGCCCTGGAGCTGAAGTGGGCCTGGCCTGTCCCTGAGTGTCCCT
Organism: Microcebus murinus; assembly: GCF_040939455.1. NCBI lineage: Eukaryota > Metazoa > Chordata > Mammalia > Primates > Cheirogaleidae > Microcebus > Microcebus murinus. The sequence goes on from NC_134125.1 coordinate 23,175,322, forward strand.
GGAGAAGATCACATGACATCCATGGTCAGTGTGCTCTGTCCATGGCTCCCTGCCCCACCTGCTGTCCCACCCAGAGCCTCTGAGGCGAGCAGGCCACAGCCTTCCCAGTGATCTCTCTCCCAGTGCAGCTCCCAGGAGCGGGTCACACCCTGCCTGAGCGGGGCTTGCCCAGCCCCGTGGAGCAGCACAGACGGGAAGACCCATCTTCGCTGGCGTGTGGCTGGGCGAGGAGAGGTGGGCCTTGGGGCTCCACTAGGGGCCTTGGGGAGCAGAGCTCAGAGGTGCTCCCCACGCCTGCGCTCTTCCCTTCCCCTCCTCCTTCCCTCTGCTCACCGAGGCTCAGGCCAGCAGAGGAATCAGGGTGCCCGAGGGGCCTGCACAGCCAGGGCCCCCATCCCAGGACTATCCCCACGCTCTGCAGGGCTGTCTCTGAAGTGGCAGGAGCATTTGCTCCACGTGCCCAGGGTGGGATTGGAGGATGCTGGTCCCCACTTACAAGGTGCTGATCCCCGCTCAGTGCCCAGTGAGGAGGGACAAGGATTTGAGGACCCGGGAGGCTCCCGCCAAAGGGCTCCCCTGCCTCCTCTCCCCCAAACTCACACTCAGAGTCTGTGCCGCTGTGCAGTGTCCGTCTGGGATTGGCAAATGTTCATTATTTTTATTCTCCTGCTCATTCTGCAATGTGGGTCAGCAAGGGGCTGCGAGGGAGAGGGGGCCCCGAGGGAGAGGCTGGGACCAGGGACAGCTCCTGGCCATCTGGGGACCAGGCTCTGCTCTGCCTGGGAGGAGGAAGAGGCAGCAGCTCCTGGTGCCCTGGAGGGAGGTGCTCCCTGTCCCCACTGGGCTTCCTGCTCTGTGTCCCCAGGGCGCCCCTCTGTGAGCCTGAGCTCCCAGGACTGTCCTGTAACCGCACGGGAAGCTGGGCAGGGGAGGAGGCTGTGTGCAGACCTGAGACTAAGGTGCATTGGGGCAGGGACACTGCCCAGCTCCGCCCTTTTGGAAGGACAAAGTGCCCAGTGGGGCAGACAGGACACATGGGTTTGGGGGGCCTCGGGGCAGCAGGGGGCGCTGTGGCCTGTCCCTGAGGCCTGTGCTGTGGGTCCCAGCTGGGAGCCCCACCTGGCCCTGGTCTGAGCCCTGTGGCCCTGCTCACTGGGCCAGCAGCTGTGTCCTCACTGGTCCCTGGGGAGCCTCGGAACAGCCCTGCCCAGACTGACCACTCCCAGGGTCAGCTTTCCAGGCAGGGGTCAGAGGCAGGCCCAGGGTGGGGCTAGGACAGCCAGGGGTGGCTGGTTTCCATGAAGGGTCTCAGTCTAACCCTGGACTTCCAGAGGGGTAAGTAGGACTTGGGAGCTCAGAGCCCGCTGAGGGTCCTCAGGACACAGGGCTGTGGGGTCTCCCATGTCCTGGCGCCTCTGCGTCTCCCACTTCTCATTCACTGCTCGGGGACTTGGGCCAGGTGTCAGGCTGGGGATGAAGGACCAGGGATCCTGGATGTGTCCCTGTCCACTGACCAGCCCTCACTCTGTCTTTCCTCAAGTTCTGGGTCCTGGACCCAGTCTGTGCTGACTTGACCGTCCGCAGCTCCCAGTGTGGGGGCAGCGGCCCCATTTCCGTCCCTAGAAGCAGCAGAAATGCCGGGTCTAGCTTTATTGTATCCTATTTCATTTTTTTCTGGTGCCAGCAGCTCCCAGGCTGTGGTGACTCAAAAACACGTTTGTCAACATCTCCCTGTGCAGCAGCAGCTGGCCGTGCTCTGAAGGCCCACTTGGGTGGAGGCAGTGGGGTCAGTGAGGCCAACCCTGCACCCCAGCCAGCACCAACCAGGCTGGGCAGGGCAGCGCGGGCGGGAGCTGTCACCTCCTCTCCCCGCCCGACTCAGGAGGGCCCATGGCAGACCTGAACCTCCGCCCCATCCCCGGCAATGACAAGAATGGCATGGGACCAGGCACGGCTAGTCAGCACCCCAGCACCCACCCTGACTCCTGACGTGGGGTCCTGACAGCCAGGAGGGCGGAGCTGTGACCCACCTGGTGACGAGAACCCTGGACAGAGGGAGCGAGTCGGGTCACTGTCGCCCAGCTGTCCCCTCCCGCCTGGCGTCTGTAGGCACCACAGAGTCCCGTGGTCGGCGGACCTCCCACCTGTCTGAAGGGGACGCGTCTGTGCAAGCCACTGCTCCCCTTCCCGAGCGCGGCGGGCAGCCCTGGGGCAGCGAGGGTCAGGGCCCCGCTCATCTGCGCACTGGGAAGCGGAGCCGCCACCCCCGGCCCTCTCTCTCTCTAGAAATAAGAAAAATTAGCCCTTTCTAGCTGACATCTGGGTTGGAGACCGAGGACCAGCCCAGGAGGTCGCTGGGCCCTCACTGCTCGTGGCAGAATCTGTGGGGAAACTTCAGCCATTATGCCCCGTTTTGAGAGGCGCAGCCCTTCCATGGAGCTCGGATCACTTGGAGGACGTCAGCACCATGGCTATAGGACATCCTGAGTCTTGTCACCTGTGTGTGGACAGCTGTTCCATCCTCAGGACACAGAATCTTTCCAGTGGAAACAAGTGTGTTGACAGTTATGACTCTTGCATGGTACAGTTGATTGACCTACACTAATTAGTGTGTCTGTGATCCAAACATGATTGGGAGTGTCAGATACGTGTCCTGCAGGTACGGCGGGCACACTCAAAATCAGGTAATTACACACAAATTCAATAAATACGGACATTATGAAGGTGTGAGCAGAGTGTGTGGAAAGCCTAATTGAGAGTAGAAACCATGACTTGCCACCGAGCGGTCACTGTGTCCCTGCAGGGGGTGGCGACTCAGAGGGTTGGGGTGCAGAAGGCCACTTGTGGATCCCTGCAGTCCATGGTGACCCCACACGAGGGCCCCTAGGGAGCAAATGCTCCAGCGCACCCCACTACCTTTCCCAGGTGGGCAAAGGGCCAGAAGCAGGTTCATCTGCCAGGAGGGCTCAGCTGTGCAGTGCACATGCGCAGAGCATGCGAGGCTGTGGCCAGCAGGGGGCGCTGCGGGTCTGATGTGAGAGAGTGGGGGGAGCCCATTAGGTCCTCACTGGACAAATGGCTGAGCCTCCTCTTGTGGGACTGGGTGTGATGACCCCACACATGTGTGACTCTCCTGCAGGGGGGACAGCTCTAGCCACGGAGACACTGGGTGTAGGGGCTTCCTTCAGCCCATGGGAGACTCAGGCCATCTCTTCCTTCTCCACTCAAACCGGTCCTCTCTCCAGGCCAGAGTCCCAACAGGGGTTGGAGAGGAGCGTGGCAGGGTCACACCTGCATGAGGTGACTCCACCCACCAAGAAGGACAGGACAGACTCAGGTGTCCCCTGTCGACAGTGTGGAGCCCAGCAGGCGGTGCTGGGTGTCCCCACAGGGCAGAATGGACACTCGCATGTCGTATACACTCACAGGACAACACTGTGAGTTGTGCAAGGGCAGCTCACAGGCAGGTTCCTGTCCCCACTGCCAGTGAGGTGAACCCCTCCCCACCCCAGCCCGGGCGGGATCCTGAGATGCCACCTGCTCCCACTGTGGAGACCTGAGCAGCAGCAGCAGCGTCAGTCAGCCCAGGCAGGTCCCTGCCCAGAGTGACCAGAGCACCAGGGAGAACAGGGGGGCCCAGGGATCCTTTGTTGGGAAGGGGATGATTGCTTGTCCTGGGAGGATGGAGGGTGTGGGACTGTCCCCCACTGGAAGTCACAGTGCAGGTGACAGATGGCAGCATGTGAGCCCACAGGCCCAACTGAGCTGATATGGGACTGTGCTGTGACTGGTGGATCTTCCCACAGGTTTTCTGTGCCTGTAGCCGCCTCACACCCCAGCCATCATCCCATCCCTTCTGCAGGTCCCTGCGGCCCCTGGAGGGCAGCGCTCTGTGTGCAGACCCCATGGTGGTTCCTCTCTGCCACGGGTGCTGCTCCCTCCCCTGCTCCTCCCCATGTTGCCTTTTCTGCCTCCCCATTCACCCCCAAACCTCTGAGCTCTTGTCCCTCAGGGTCATTCACTGACTCCTCCCAGCCCTAACACACTGTCACTCTCAGGCACAGGAGGAGCGTCCTGACTTCCCCTGGGGCCTGGCGAGGAGCCGCTGTCCTTGGTCAGTGTCCCCAGGCACAGCCCTGCCAGGACCACATCCCTCCACGCCCCTCTGAACGCACCTCCTCCCCTTTTCTGCCTTTGCTTCTCCCCTCATGGCAGCCTCAGCGCCACACGGACTGTGTCCGGGACGGAAGGCGAGGGTGGCTCTCCTCCGTGGAGCAGACACGGGCTGGACGTCCCCACACACAGAGAAGGAGCCTCCCACGGGAACCGCTGTCATGGGGGATACCAAGAGTCTCCCAAGTGTCTTTATTTCTCTCCTCCCTCATCCAGGGAGGTTGGAGGGCGGCAGGCACACATGTGACCCATGGCCACCCTCACACCCGAGTGTTCACCTTGATGTCTCATTTCCTTGAGCATAAAATCGCTCTGGAATAAATCCATGCACTTTCATCTTTGCCTATGTCCTCACTCATGTGTACAACATATAGTATTCCAGACATTAACCCGTGATTTCAATATCCTTCCTTTATTTGCCATCCTGCACACCTTTGGATCCTGTGACACTGTCAGAAGGCTAATACTCAATGATTTCCACAAATATGTAAAACATAATTGAAAACAATTTACTAAAGAGCAGGAGAATCAATACAATAAAATTATAACTATATTGGAGTAAACCCATAGATACTAATTTATGGGAAGACATCTCAGACTAAACTTGAAGATATTAAGTTTGGGGAAATCATGGCAAATCCAGGTGTAATGTGCATTGAAAATCATGAACAAGTGATTTTGAACTGAGTCTGTCTTCCCAACTCCGGATACTCCTACTGTGTAAGGTGCATAGAGACGTTTATGATAATTATCTTTTTATGTCACCAACTTTGTTAATGAAGGCTGAACCAGCATCCAGTACAGGGTGGATGTCTGGGTGACGTCATAGGTTGGGGGAACCTGCCCAGTGACCCGGCTGAGGGCCCTGAGAGGGCGGGGAGGCTGAGGGCCCAGGGCGGATCCCGGAGAGGCGGCGCGAGCCCCAGGTCCCCATCCGCGCCCCAGCAGGCCCCGGCGTGGGCGCAGCGCAGCGCCCGGGGGCTGCACGAGCGTCTGTTTCGCACGCGCCTGCACAACTTCTTTATAAATAAACCACAGGTTTTTCCAACACACAACGAGCCTCGGCGTCTTTCTGTCCCCAGAGCGGGGGCGGCCCCTGAGGTCCCATCTCCGGCCTCCACTCCCGTGCACATGGCGCACCCGGGGACAGCACGCCCAGCTGGACCGCACAGCTCCGCCGTCACACGTCACCTGCCCCACTGCCTGCTGCACACTTGTCCCAACTGGGAAAGCAAACGTTCGTCCCAGGACCCCAGACAGGCCCTGCATACTGTGTCCCAGGACGGCAGCGGGGACCCCGCCGACCCGCACCCAGAGCGCCACATTACCCGGATCCTGACCCGCCCCCACCCAGACAGCCCGTCGCCCGGCCGCGCGGACCCTCTCTCCAGACCTCTCCGCCGTCCGGGCCCCGGGCCTCCCTCTGCCTTGGTGGCCCTCGGTGCTGAGGCTCTGATGAAACCGTCCCCTGACGGGCCTGGGCCCTCCCCCTCAGGGTCCCTCTGCCCTCACCTTGTCTCTGGTGGAGAACCTGGTCCCTGATAGAGTGCCCCCTCTGTGTCAGTCCTCTCAGTCACGTGCTCCAGCCCCGGTCACGTGGTCCCCCTGGAGAAGGCAGAGCCTCACCCCTGTCCCTCCACACTCAGCCCATTCTGCCTGCGACATTCACACCTCCAGTGACACACAGAGTCAGAGTGTCTTCACCACAGTAGTGGCCCCCGGACCATCGGGACAGATTTGGAGGCTAAAATGCGCAGGGAGCACAGGATACTGAGCAGAGACCCCGGGACAGTGGCTGGAATTGAGAGGGGTGCGGGGCGGGGAGGGCAGGAGCCTGAGCACCTCCCCTTCCCAGGTGCTGTACCTCCCATGTCCACCAGAGGGCGCGGTGGTCTCAGCACCTGCCCAGGCTCCCCAGGGCCTCAGCTGTGTCCCCTGCCCCACCTGCAGGTGTCCCTGTGCCCTCCGTGGGGTGTACCCTCCCCCGACACAATGTCTGCATCTCTCAGCCACAGCTAGTGTGAAGACTAAGGTGGGGCTGGTGCAGCTTCCAGGAAGAAGACATTTGCATGGAGACCTCCCACCCTGAGGGTCAGATGACAGATAAGGGGGGTTGGTGGGCTCAGTCCTGGCTGTCAGCTTAGGAAGCAGAGCCTGGGGTGTCCCCGCCATGGCCTGGGCCACACTCCTCCTGACCCTCCTTGCTCACTGCACAGGTGGCTGCCCGCCGGGAACTCAGGGAGGGCTCCCCAATGTCACCTGGAGTGAGGATCTCTCCCTCCTCTTTGAGATAGGGTCTGATCTGTTCTCACTGACCTCTGTGTCCCTCTCTCTTTGCAGGGTCTTTGGCCAACTTTGTCCTGACTCAGCCCAGCTCTGTGTCGGGGTCTCCAGGGCAGAAGGTCACCCTCTCCTGCACCCGCAGCAGCGGCGACATTGGGAGCAGATATGTGAGCTGGTACCAGCAGCGCCCGGGCAGTGCCCCCACCACTGTGATCTACGAAGATAACGAACGACCCTCCGGAGTCCCCGATCGGTTCTCTGGCTCCATCGACAGCTCCTCCAACTCTGCCTCCCTGACCATCTCGGCGCTGCAGTCTGAGGACGAGGCCGACTACTACTGTCAGTCTTATGATGGCAGCTACAATCACACAGTGCTCCAGAGCATGGGGAAGTGAGACAAAAACCCCAGAGCGTCCTTGCCCTGGTGCTGCCCTCAGCCTGTCCCCACTGGGCTGTCAGCTCTTCCCCTGTCCCTCCTCGATGCTTGAGATCAAATTGGCCTCTCACAATTTGGCATGTTTTCCTTCAGTGAATCAATTTCATCTTTCACGTGTTGATGGCTTATCTTCTAACGCATTTATAGTCCATCATGTGTTAGATTTAGTTGAAAACAATGTGTCTGAAGGTAAAACCAAATATTTTGTGCCGGGAGCTGTCTTGCACAGTGTAAGATGTTTAGTAGCAACTCTGGCCTCCAGTAACACTCACCCTCATTTGTGACAACAAACCTGTCTCCAGACACTGCCAAATGTCCCCAGCCTGGAGGGCAAGGTCAGCTCTGGTTGAAACCACTCAGTGACAGAGCCTGTCCTCACATGTCTGAAATCCCCTGAATTGCATCATGGAGCCACCATTCAGCCAGACATGGCACTAGATTGGTCTGATCTCTGTTGCGGTTTCCCTTTCATTAGACAAAGCAATGTCACAGAGCTCAAATAACTGCGTTCATAGTTGAAACGTATTTTAACCACAGTGAAGTCGGAGATCGTGTTACCCCATGGTGTGGAAACCTGAACCAGCGCCTGAGGCGGTGTTGAGCCAAGGCTGGTTGTGGGACAGTCACTTCTGTCTCTGCACACGCACACAGGGCGCAGGGATCCTCCTTCCACACATGGTGACATCACCCAGCCAGAAATAGCTATGAAGTTCGGATACATGCTCCGTATGCGTGGACCTTGTAAAATATACTCATGTAAAGGACCACTCACCAAATCCACATACTGCAGGATGCATTTTTAAGAAATATCCATAATAGGTAAATTCTGGAGGTTGGCCTTCGCCTGTGCAGGGAGGGAGGAGGTCCCCCTGATTGTCATTTCCTCTCTGAGAGCAGGCTGCCATCTCCTCGCAGCAGAGCTCGGGGACTCAGCGTAGCTCATCTCCCTGCACCACGTGAGAGGGTCCCCGCTGGCAGGACCAGCCACACGCGCCTCTGAGACACCCGCAGAGCCAGTCCCCAGCTCTCAGGAGCCCCTGGGACGCTTGGTCCATCAAGGGCCAGGTTCTGTCACCCCAGGGGGTCTGACTCAGGTGAGACCATCACCCATCACTACAGTGTGACGTAGACATTGTCTAGGACCGTGCGGTGGGCAGGGTGCAGGGACGCATTTGACTGTGGGAAATTCTCCCCCTATGGGACTCGCAGATACTGAAATAAAATTAGAGGAGCACACTGTCCCTGCTGGAGTCTAGGGATGGGGACATCTTGAGCACCTGCCCCACAACAGGCCCCACCCCAATGAGTCCTCCTCACTCTCTGCACAGGTGACAGCCCACCGGCCCTGGCTGGAGACTCCACGGTGCCCCAATACCCCTCTGGCCCCGCTGCCATCATTGGTCTTTTTGTCCTCTTTTTCCCCCAACTTCCAGTGTCTGTGGCCCAGGTGGGGCTGGCTCAGCCTCCCTCAGTGACCAGGTCCCCAGGACAGATGGTCATGAACATACAGACTGGAAACAGCCAGATGTTGTCAGCCAGGGTGCAGCTCAGCTGCAGCAGCTTCTTGGACGTGTCCACAAACTCCTGGTCCTCAGGACAACTGTCCTCAGGGAACTCAGAGACTCCCTGGCTCCAGGTCAGGCTGGGTGGCCTCCCTGTCCATCCCTGGACTCCAGCCTGGGGACAGTTCCGATCATCACTATTCAGCAGAGGACAGCAGCCTCAGTGAGGGCATTATGGGGACCCATGGGGACAGGAGACACAAGCCTGCGAGTGTCCAGGTGCCCATTCATTGCCCCAACGCAAGACCCAGCAGATCTGTGAGGAGGCCTGGCCTGGGAAGCTGGTGGGCGCTGTTGGGTGTTTGAAGAGCTCTTAACTGAAGTATCTCTTCTTAAGGAGGAACTACACACAAAACTCAGTGAATTTAGTTAATAAGATTTATATTACTCATTACATAAATATTTATTGGCCATGAAGCAGAAAAAGTAAATGCATTCAAAAAAAGATATAAAAAGAAGTCAAATATTGGAAGGGTTTTCTGTGAGGGGGTTAGCAAATTAACTTGTCATTGATATGCATGCTTGCACCTCTCCTAATCCAAGATTCCTTCTAGGAGAGAGTAACGACAGCAGGACTCACACAGTATCAGAACTGTAATCACAGGAGGTGGGAGTCAGCCTATGGGTGTGTGACCAGAGATAGTGACTGGGAGCTGCAGAGACCAGCTGGGCTCTCAGGTCTCTGGGTCATGGGGAGGTGTGTGCCTGTGACCAGCAGGGGGCGCTGGGGGACTGCCCTGTGGTCCCTACACAGCTGCTCAGGGAGGACCAGTCACTCCAAGGAGTCTGAGCCTGGGGCTGGGCCCTGTGCTCACTGATGGGGACTCAGCAGCTGTGTCCTCTCTGCCTGGCACAGTCCCCTGAGCAGGACACTTTTATGGTCCCAGCAGCTGCTTCCTCCCAGGGCTCCCCCAAGGGGCAAAGCAAAGCCCCCTCCTCAGTGTGCAGTGAGAGCTGAGCTCCAGCCCAGGGCTCAGGGAGGGGCTGGGCAGTCCCTGGATGGAAACACGTTTGCATGAGCAGCCCCTCCTCTGCAGAGGGTGGGGACAAAAGGAGGCCTGGGCAGCCCAGCCCCACTGTGGGGACCAGGGGCTGTGTGCACCATGGCCTGGGCTCCTCTCCTGCTCGTGCTCCTCTCTCACTGCACAGGTAGGGACAGGCCTTGTAAACTGAGTCTCAGTTTCCATGGTGTGTCAGCCCCTTTGTCTAAGACCCATGGAGTACTTCAGTCTGGATTCTGCTCCAGCACTCAGGAATGTCTCTCTGTGCAGGTTCCCTGTCCCAGCCTGTGCTGACCCAGCCGCCCTCCCTCTCTGCATCTCCTGGAGCATCAGCCAGACTCACCTGCACCCTGAGCAGTGGCTTCAGTGTTGACAGTTATGCTATAGCCTGGCACCAGCAGAAGCCAGGGAGCCCGCCCCGGTACCTGCTGACCTACCACACAGACTCGGATAAGCACTAGGGCTCCCGGGTCCCCAGCCGCTTCTCTGGCTCCAAAGACGCCTCGGCCAATGCAGGGATTCTGCAGGTCTCTGGGCTGCAGCCTGAGGACGAGGCTGACTATTACTGTAGTACATGGGATGGCAGCTCTAATACTTACACAGTGATCCAGACACATGGGAAGTGAGACAAAAACCTCCCCTGCATCCCCCTGTCACTAGTGCCTTGCTTGGGACCACATCTTGTTCTCCAAGTCACTTTTATTCTCACTTCTTCAGTCAATACCCGATTTTCTTAGGATCTGTGGATGTGAGAATGTCTTTCTTTTTTCCTTAGTTACAATGTGAATTTGATTCTTTGCTAATATATTCTCAGTCTGATCACGTCTACAGTGACATCAATCAGCTCTCAGAGCTCAGCGTGCCCCCAGGGGGATGACGGGTGCAGAAGGAGGTGGTGGCCCAGCCGTGCCCCCGCCAGGGTCTAGGCCTGACTCACACGTGTGTGTGGGTGACAGCTTGTGGTGGGTCCCTGGGTCCAGCACCCCAAGCCCAGCTCCACTGCTGAGTTCCAAGGCTGAGGTCACATCCCTACCTGGGCCCACTCCAGCCCGAGCCTGGAGCTGGGCCTCCCTCCTGAGGCTCGGGAGAAGGAGGCTGTCGCAGCTGCAGGGGTGCTGGGGAAACCAAGTCCTCAGCACAGCGAGCTGCGCCTGTGTGTGTGACCTCGCAGTGCGCACAGGACAGCTGGCGCCAGGCGTCCTCGCCCCAAGGCAGGTGCCACAGTAGCCACCGCTCGTGCATGCCAAGGCCTTTGCTGCTCATGCTGAGACTTCAGTGAGGCTGGGTCAGTCAGGAATGAGGGATGCCCCAAAAGGAAGAAAATTTATGCCACAAGGCACTGGAGAAGAATCAGACTTTTGTAGGGGAGCTGCTTCCCCGCTCTTGGGTTCCAGGGACCTGACTCTGAGGACAACCTGCCTGGCGGTCTCGTCCTCACCGTCCTGTCCTCACAGGGCACTGACTGAATGGGCCCATTAAAGGGCTTTGGCATCGGCTCAGCAGGAGCACCTTCCTGTCCCTCTTCTTATCCCCCCAGGATGATGTGGGGCCTTTGAACCAGCTTTGAAAAATGGCTCAAGTAAAAGAAGCAATTGGTGACACCAAGCTCCCACTTGGGGTACAATGGCCGAGCGTCCCTGGACCGCGTCTGCTCCTCCCTGATGTCTTTGTCCATTTTGGATGCTATTAATCCAACAAATAGTCCTATAAACCAGGTAGCTTACAAAACACAGAAATCATTTCTAAAAATTTTCGAGCCTGGTTATTCCAAAGTCAAATATTTTGCAGACTTGGTGGCTGGTGGGGGCCTGATCTCTGTTTCACAGGTGGCGCCTTCTTGCTCTGTCCCCCCGTGATACAAGGGACAAGGATGCTCTTTGGGACCTCTTTTGCAAGAATGCCAATTCCATCCCAGATGGCTCTGCCCCCCAGCGTGTGCCAGCTCCTGATGCCATCACCCCTGGGCTGAGGAAACGTGAAAGACACAAATATTCAGGTAACAGCAACCAATGACCCCACTGCCCTGTGTTCTCCCGGGGCGGGAGCGCGGGTTCCAGTCTGGCCTCGCGTCTCCCTGAGCAGCCGGAGACTCTTCCTTCCATCCCCCCTGCTTGCCTGCAGCACCCCCACTCCACTTATGAAAATTCACTAAAAGAACATTTGGGGAGGGGCACATTTATCTTGGAGCCCTCGCTGTGTTCCTCAGCTTGAATGTATTGTGAGGAACGGGACAGATTTGGGGTCACTACGTTCCTTGATCCCGAGACAAGGGACCAGAAAAAGATGAGATTTTCACCGGGGCTGAAACAGGTCTTCAGAATCATGTCCCACAAAGTCCACTTGTGGATGGTAAAGTAATTTTTCTCCACAGAAAATGAGGCAGCTGCTGTGATGAGGAAAAGTACGTGGGACTAGGCGTCTGTTGGGGACAGTTTTAGGCTGTCATGTTCACATCTGTAGGTGCTGATTCCCTGTGCCGAGTTTCCGAATGAGAGTTTGCACCATCGGGAGCCACTGTCCTGGCCTGAGAAAGTAGCCTGGGTGTGGTGGCTTCGATATTCTCTGGAGGTCAAGTGTGTAATTAGATTTAACCTTGAGAATTTATTTCATTAAAAGTTTGCATCATGTTTATGAAGTTTAATTCAGAAGAATAAAAGTCATCGTAGAACACATGGGCCCAACTGATAACAGGGATACATTACTCGTGGAGTGAGTCTCAGTCTTTTTTGGGGGGGATCCAAAATGCCATCAGCTACTTTGGGAAGCCGCCTGGCGATTGCTCACAAAGCCAAGCACACTCCCACCCTACTACGCAGCAATCGCATCAGGTATCTGTCTAAAGGAGTGAAGATGTCTCTCCTCATACGATCCTGCACACAGATGTTTACAGGAGCTTTATTCATAAATGCTAAAACCTGGAAACAAACTAAAGGCCCTTCAATAAAGAGTGCATAAACATTCACGGTATATCGACTCAGTGGAGCGTTACTCAATGATGAAATATAAATGAGCCTCAGGGAAACACAAAGACACAGAGGAACCTTAAATGCACGTTGCCCAGTGAAACAAGCCAATCTGAAAAAGCTGCCTACGTTGCAATCTCAACAATAAAACACACTGAAAAAGGCAAAAGTGTGCAGATAGAGAAATGATCAGTGGTTGTCAGGGGTGTGGGGCAGGGAGGAGGGAAGAATGGGTGGAGCAAAGAGGATGTGAAGGGCAGTAAAAGCACTGCGCAGGTCGTGACAATCACGGTGGGCATTTGGCAAAACTCACAGACTGTGCAACACGCAGAGTGAATCTCACCAGACTATGGATATTCATCCATAATAATGCATCAATATTGGTTTATATCATAAATGTTGGTTTATGCAATTTTATCAAAAGTGCAAACATTCAGGATGTTAAAATAGATGAAAGGGTGGAGGGAGGTAGAAGGAACTATATTGGAGCTATACTGCTTTCTGCTAAATTTGTTTGTAAACCTGTAACTGCTCTGAAAATGAAGTCTATGCATAAAAAAACTATTGAGAAAATTATTAAGTCCTAACAGTAAATACATGAAAATATTTTTATTATTTCAAACTGGGCATTTGCATCTTAAATAAACTAAAAATAACACAAAATATTAAATTAGTAAACATTAATAAACATTCAAAGAATACTAGGGAATAATATATAAGATAGAAAACTAGAAAACAAAAACTGGAAAAAGGTGAGTGATGTCTAGGATGCATTAGAGACATTTGCAAATTGGCAGCAACAAAAAATAAACACACTGGAGTAAAGGGGCTCCTCACACAAGGTAAAATTTATATTGACTCATTAATTTCCAACTAAAGTCAAATAGGTGGAGACAGCACCTACGGGGGAAGTGGTGGAGCGAGACGAGCTGCGAGTGAGACAAGGCTTGGGGACACCCTGGCAGAGGGACCTGCAGGTGCAGAGGCCTGCAGGCTGGAGCGGGCTTGGGGGAGGGCAGCAGCTGCAGGAGGTCTGGACCAAAGAGCCCAACCCCAGCATTAGAGTAACCAGCTGTCGCCCCCTACTGGGGCCTGGATGTCTGTGCACTGGCGGTCAGGGGGGTCTGCCCTCAGGAAAGGTGACCTGACATGGCACCAAGTAGGACAGGCTACTGTCTTTGAGAGAGTGGGAGCGCAGCTGGGCCGGGCTCCAGGTGGGGTGCTGCTCCTGTCACCTGCACTCCTCAGTCCGTCCTATGGGCCACGACGGGCTTCCAGAGAATCACATTTAGGGTCAGTAACTGGGTGCACATTTAGGGTCAGTAACCTCTTGCCTGAAGCCATAACGCTCTTCTGCAAGGGTGGAGAGAGCTAATTTTCTTAAAGAACTTCTCCTTGCTGTGAAATCTGCTCCCTCATTCCAAGACTGAGTCTTTCTCTGCAACAGGATTTCCACAGCTCCCACGAGGAGCCTTCCCGGGCAGCTAATACAGTCACTTCTGTCTCTTTGGCGCCCATTATCCAGGTCCCCAAACCAAGGTGATGCCAAGTGATGAGCATAATCCTGGATCTAGCACCCACACCCCCAGGTGGGTCAGGGACCGGGAAGGGCAGTGGCCATGGGTCCAGCAGGGGACAGTGGTGCTGGGCTGAGATGGGTGCGGAGTCGCCACGCTGGGAACAGCCTTGGAAGCTCTGGAACGGTGCACGAGAGGATTTCCATTTGGAAGAATCATAAACAATTCCTAATTAAACACATGCAATGCAAACACTGACAACTGCCCGCGCAGCTCTGTGTCTGCTTCTTGTCGCCAGCCCCTGAGAGGAGTGAGAGCCGAAGACGGCGTGGACCTGGAGACCCCCGCGGGGACGGTCCGCGTGGTGTGTGGGTGAGGGTGGGGGGAGTTGGGCCAGAGGCCTGATCCACAGGGGAGGGGTCCATTGTGCGACTTTCAGAACAAGCAGGAGGGAGATGGGTGGAGGGCGGGGGCCACAATGTTCCCATCAGAGCTGACAGTGTCCAGGAAGAGACATCCGTCATTGGAGTGACTGAGAAAAGCTGCCCTTGAGCCGAGCCTCGGTCACTGCAGCCGGCGGAGCTCTGTGCGGGGAGGCTGCAGGGCTGGAGGGAGGTCGAAGCAGATCTCCACGGGGGCCTCCCCTGAGAAGGACACAAGAGCCACGGAGGGCTTGAGTGGGTGGGGCGAGTTCACGTGGCATCTGGGCAGTGACTCTCCAGCTGGAAGGACAGTCACAGGGAGCAAGAGCTGGGCAGGGGACAGGACGGCGCTGGTGCCCCGGGGGACGCTGGCAGGAAGGCCAGGGTCAGGTGGCTGGGGACAAGGGGAAGGGAGCAGGTTCCGGGTCTGCTGTGGAACACGCGGACAGTGCCTGGATCTGGCACATGATGTACACGGATGTGCTCAGGATGACTCGTGCTCTGGCTGACAGTTTGCATAGATGATTATGGTCCAAATGAAAGAGATGCATTGAAATTTTACATATGTGTGTGTGTGCATGTGTGTATATACACACGCACAAATTCAGAAAGGTGGATATTTGTAGTATTTTTGTGGGGTTTTTTTTGTTCATATATGTATACTTTCTTACGTAAAAAAATTAAGCATCTACTAAGTGTAAATATTGTCCTGTGGGTAGGACAATATTTAGGGTAGAGTGATGAAAGAAAATGGTCAAGGTTGGGGCGTCCTTTGGGTTGGTCTGCCTCACGATAAGAGATTCTGTGTTGATGTTTTCCCTGAACTGTTCAGGTGGGAATTATATCTCTCTATGAACATCTACACACACACATACCAGTGTGTGCATGTGTGTGTCTCTACATGAACTATTGTGCATAGCATGCCATTGTCACTACAGGTGTGGATTAAGTCACTGAAGGAAAGTTCTTGTGTTAATATTCATAATGAGAGTAGAACAATCTCTGACACATAATGTTACCGTTAAGTAATTAACTAATTAAATAAGTAACTAAGTAATTAAGTTTCGTGTTAAGTAATCAAAATGACACTGCACTGGGAGACGAGGGCTTGGACAGGGAGTCTGGGGACGACGGGCTCCTCTCCTCGTCTCTCTGCAGCTCCAACCCCTCTGCCAGCCCCGAGTCCCAGTCCCGTTCAGATGTGCACGCCCTCCTGGTGTGCAGCCCCTGTCACCCTGGTGTCCCTTCTCAGGGCTGTCACCCCTCCCTGGTGTCACTCTGGCTGCATCCTGGTAGGGCTGTTGTCCTTGGTCATCTTCTTCAGGGTGGGCGAGCCACAAGGGAAGCAGATTTTTCTCTCCTTAATAACTATGGTCTCTCTTGAAGAATGTCCCTGCTCATTTGTATTAATAGGCCCCTGACCCACCAAGGTGAGATGGGGACAAGGGACAAGGGTCATGGAGACTGCCCTCTCTGGGGGATGTGGAGTGTGATGACAGAGGGGCTGGTCCCCTCAGGCCCACAAGAGGCTGGGAGGGTTGTTAAAGCCCCTGCCCTCCTGCCCACTGGGTGCAGGACATTCACTCTCTGAGGTCACTCACTGGTGGCCCCACTACACAATGATCTAAACGGGGGAAGGAGCAGAGGGGGATTTACGCTGCGGAGGCCACACCTGTGCAGTGAGGAAGCGCTGTGGGGGCGCCCTGCAACACAGGGAGGAGCCCGGGTGGCCTGAGCCTGCCCCTGTGTGGGGACAGCGTGTGCAGGCAGGGTGGCTTCCAGCTTCTCTCTGGTCAGCTCCAGGACCTTCGGCCCAGTCCTGACGACCCTGGGCTCTGACACAGCGGGGGCACTGGGGCTGTCCTGAGGGTCTGTGGAAGTCTCAGCTGGGACAAGGTCTTGGAGCCCTGCCCTGGGCCCTCTGCTTTGTGCTCATGGGACAGCACCTGGGACCTGCCAGGGCCAGGAGAGGCTGCCCCAGCCCCACCCCATGCTCAGCCGTCCCGGAGTTCAGCCCGAGAGACATCAGGGCAGGGGACGATTTGCATGAAGGGTCCTCGCTGCCCTCAAAAGGGAAAGGGCGGGAGAGACCCCGTGCAGTTCTGCTCAGCTGCGGCCAGGAACAGAGCCTGGGGTGTCTCCACCATGGCCGGGACCCCCTCCTCCTGCCCCTCCTCACTCTCTGCTCAGCTGACTCCCTGTTGGAAGCAGGATTGACTGAGGGGACATCTCGGGGTGATTTTTCCCCATTTATCTGAGAGCGCGGGGTGGGCAGTGAGCCCAGACTCACCTCTCTGTGTCTCCCCCTCCTCTGTTCCAGAGTCCTGAGCACAGTCTGGGCTCACCCAGGAAGCCTCGGTGTCAGGGTCTGTGGGACACAAGGTCACCCTGTCCTGCACTGGAAACAGCAACAACGTTGGACACCCCGGTGCTGTGGGCTGGTACCAGCAGGTTCCTCGTGGTGCCCCCAAAACTTTGATGCTCGGGACTTCTCGGCCCTCGGGGATCCCTGATCACTTCTCTGGCTCCAGGTCTGGGAACACGGCCTCCCTGACCATCTCTGGCCTCCAGCCTGAATGAGGCTCATTATCAAAGTTCAACACGGGACGGAAGCCCGAGTGCTCACACAGCGCCCCAGACACAGGGGGAACTGAGACAGAAACTGCCCTTGGCCTCCGGTGAGGCCGATTGCCCTGTGACTGCCGGTGATGGACACAGAGGGTGACTGCGGCTGAGGCTGCAGTGCCAGCATTAGAGGAAGTGACACTACGCACGTGGCACCTCCAAATGGTCAGTGGCCTGTGTTCCCACATACTCCTCATTCATTAAAAAAAATTTTTTAAAAAGACAGAATTGGCATGCTAGAAAATGTAATTAAATAGTTTTGCTAAATATAAACAGAATTATGCATCCATCATGATAATCTAAATTCGAAACATTTTCATCACCCTACCAAAAAAGACCACAATGAACAGTCGCCCATATCCTTCCCCCTCAGCCGTTTGTCACCATCTTTCTGTGAAGTACATGGATTTAAGATCCGAGAAACTTAGTGATGCCAAACAAGGTACACTTAACACACACACACACACACACACACACACACACACACACACAAAACATGAAAAAGAAAAAAGGAACATGTCTAACACATAATAAAGTGTGGAAACCAAACGTAAAGACAAAATAAGAAAAGTTGAAAGAAAATATTACAACATATACAGAAGATCAACAATTCAAACAATTGTGGATATTTCACAAGTATGCACTGAGAACAAAGGGTACTATTAGATTTGTACCATGTTGAAAGACAGAAGGAAAAATCTATCAACCTATAACGCTCTGTCCGAGTACATTTTTTGTAGGAAAAAGGAAACATTAAGATCTTGTCAGATGAAGAAAACCTAATAGATTCTATCTTCAGTAAATATGCAATAAATTGAAAAACAAAACACCAAAGGAAGGATTTCACGTGGAGCATACATGCTAAATGAGAAAAACATTCAGCCTTCGGTATGTAGGAAGAAGCAGCAATTCATACATTACTAAAACACTGATTTTTCAGTTCTAAGTTCTGTCTAAAAAAATGTTAGCATTTTCAAATTTTCTCTGTAGGAAAAATACATATGAGAACTGCAAGCAAAAGCGGCAACTGTAAAGGAATCTATGCAACTGGGAGAATATTAAGCTTATTATTAACTCCATGCAGATTGTGAAAAGTTAGGCATGCATGTTGTGATCTTTGGAGCAACCAGTGCAAAACCAAATGAAGAGATAAAGTCAAAGTACCAAAAGAAAAATCAAAAGGAACCATTAAATAGTGCTCAAATCATCTAAAAGAAGGCAGGAATACTGTAGAAAGGAACAAAAATCATGGCAATAAACAGAAAATGAATATTAACACTGCAAGCCTAAATCCAACTGTAGCAACAATTTCATTCAATGTAAATGAAATAAGCGTATACATTGAAAGGAAGAGATTTTCACACATTTTTCAAAAATGAAAACAAGAGACAACTACATGATTCTAGTAGAAATCCACTTAAATATATTTATATATGGAAGTTAAAAGTTAAACGATGGGCCGGGCGCGGTGGCTCACGCCTGTAATCCTAGCACTCTGGGAGGCCGAGGCGGCAGATTGCTCTAGGTCAGGAGTTCAAAACCAGCCTGAGCAAGAGCGAGACCCCGTCTCTACTATAAATACAAAGAAATTAATTGGCCAACTAATATATATAGAAAAAATTATCCGGGCATGTTGGTGTATGCCTATAGTCCCAGCTTCTTGGGAGGCTGAGGCAGAAGGATTGCTTGAGCCCGGGAGTTTGAGGTTGCTGTGAGCTAGGCTGATGCCACGGCACTCACTCTAACCTGGGCAACAAAGTGAGACACTGCCTCAAAAACAAAAAAAAAGTAAAAGTATGACTCAACTATACACATATGTTAAAATGGCATTAACATTATTTCAATGGTCAACTACAAAATTAACATTACTAAGGTGTTAATTTTATTCTTTTTATGTTTTCTATTGTAGCTAGAGTTGTAGGATGCCCCCATTGAGGGAAACTGGGCAAAGGCTACACTGGAGCCCTATATAGTATTTGTTCACCTTAGTCTGTATCTGTGATGACATTTAAAGAAACATGAAATGTCTGTATCATGATGGGAAAAGTTGCTCTATTCCATGTCATTGAATAACCTGTAACTCCTCTGCTATGCAGCCTTCCAGGGATGTTTTCTGTTCCTCAATTCCCCTGAGATTGCCCCTGAGCCACCAACCCCATCTGTAATCTGGAATTGGATGAACCATTCTGAGGCGATGAACAGCAGCGCCAGAAAAATTCACGGGGAAAATCCGGGACCCCACAGGGGAGCTCAGGCGCGCCAGGTGGCCCGACAGAGGCTGGGGCGACGCAGGCAGCGGGGGGCACTGAGGCTCTCCTGGGACTGTCCCATAAGCTGGGAACACCCAGGCCTTCTCCAGGAGCTGAGCAGACGGCACCTGCACCCAGCACTGAGTGGCCAGAAGATGCCACCCGCCCTGACCCAGGCCCGTCCGAGTCCAGGCTGCGTGTCCCCTGGGACGGGCTCAGCTCACGTCTCCTCCTCTTTCTCTGGGCGACTTGTGAGCTCCCAGGGCAGGGGGGACTGGGTACAGACCTGAATTAAGTTCTTCCTGAAGTGTGGGAAGTGGGACCCCTTGAGTGTTTGGGAGACATAAACAGACACAGTGTCTGAAGCAGAGCTGCAGGGAGTCTGAGTGTCGCACCTTCAATGCCATTGACTCTGTATCAACTGTGTAGTGTCCAAACATACAGTCACACCATGTGTTCACAAATATGCACATGCATACTGATAAATATGCATCATATGCTCACATACATGCACACTCACATTCACACATATATGCATTTACTATCAACTGATGTTACAATAATCATTGTATTATGTATTCAATTTTCATTTGATTTTGCCCACATTTCCCCATTTTCTTAATACTTATTTAATAGTCATTTCCTGTTGATTTTCTTGGCTACCTATTGAGATTAAGTTTCATGTCATTGAAAAACTTTTAGAATTGCTTTTAGAGCATGCCTGCTGGTGGGAAAATTGATGGCCTTTATTTATCTAAAAAACTGGCTAGTTTCCCCATATTCCCGACAAGTCCCCCCAGGGCACTGCTGAGGGTCCCCCCTCATGGGGTCCTCTGCACACTGGTGCTACCTCTGTGTTGGGGGCTGATTCTGGTGTTATAGCTGATGCTAATCATTCACTACGGCCTGTGATGTACGTGTGCTGCCTGACGCAGCGGTAGTCAGCATTGTCTTCAGACACGGTTGCTGCCTTGTGACTGGATAAGAGGCCTGAGTTGTTGCACTAAGCAATTGCTCCCAACTCCCACACGGAGGGCCCCCGTGGTGGGATTCTGGAGGCCACGAGAACAAGAACAAGAAGAACTCTCCCACGAACTGGCCCCCGTTGATGGTTTGTAGTCAATGATGGGTAAGACTCACCATGGAGGAGTGCGACCAAAGACAGGCACAGCCGTGGGGGCCAGGGAGGAGCCGCCACCTGGGATCGAGACCAAGAAGCACTTCAAATGTCTGCATTGTTTTATGTTGCCTATCTCGGCCTTGGCTTTTAAGCTCTGTCTGGCACCTTAACTTTAGTAACCGTTTTGAGGTCTGAGACCATGGGAAATTGTTCTCTTTTGAAACAACTCAGGAATTGACTGGTATCACTGGTATGCTCAGATGCTCACGTTCAAGGAACCAACCTTGGGTTTGTGGGGTATAAAAATAAAGTGACCAGTGCATTGGTCACTCAAATCATTGTTATGTGCATGTGTGTCTGTGTCCTTGTTTTATGTTCTGTGTCATCCCCCAGCCTGTAATCGGACCACATCACCTCTGCCCCCTCCTCTTCCATGTCCTGGGAGCTGGGGACAGAGTCAGCCTCACCCTGCGTCAGCTGTGACTCTGCCCTGTCAGGACACAAAGCCTACAGCCCCTACTGCCCCCTCCTCACCGCCTTCCCTTGGACTCTCCTTCTCAGCTTCGTACTGGGGCTGCTCAGTGACTGTCCAACTCTGTGGCGTGTCCTCGGGCCGCTCCCTGTCCCACATAATACACTCTTATATCCTGTCCCCTTCCCCTGCCCAGTCCTCACCTGCAGGCTGATGACCCCAAATATCATCCACGGCCACTGTCCTGGGAAGGGCTGGGTCTCTAGAAACCAGCAGGGCAGCCACAGTGAGCACGTGGGGCCTCTGGGGCCACTCCAGAGCCAGGCAGAGACCCTGAGCCCAAACTCAGTAAATCTCTGTGCGGCAGTTTAGGTAGACAGGGCAGGTGGTCTCTTTGGGACTCTCAAAGGATCACTTAACAGAGGTGAGAGGATATTTTTGAAAATAACAAACATATTAATTTATAACGTATGGAATTAACGTGTGTCAATATTTTATTTAGCTGGGATGTTACCGAGGAGACCAGCAAGATGGTAAATCTTGGCCGATGAGGGTTTGTAAATCACCGCATATAAACCCAAAAGGAAAGGACCTTGGAAACCAACTGCCTGTGTTGGACCTGGACCAGTTGACATTCTCCACGTTAATAAAGCCAGAAACTTTATGCTCATCTTCTCCTCTGACAGATTCTGCAAATTAGCAAGATTCCATTTATACGAAGTTTCCTGAGAAGGACAGGAAGGTTTTGGACGTTGTCTGTGTTCACCCTCCCACCCAGTCTCCCCTGCAGGGGCGTCTGCGTCCTCCTTCAGCGTCTCCCCATCCTTCCCGCCACCCCCTCTGAGGCAGGGCTCCCCTCCCGCCCTGCAGCCCCTCGACCTCTGCAGACCACGACACCGTCAGCAAGCTCCTCGCCCTGACACGTCCACCCTCCCGGATGGCTGAGACCCTGGTCCCGCCAGCTCCTTCCCCTCCTGAACCCCTGTCCCTCAGTCCCAGGCGGCCCCTTCATCGGGTCTCATCCTTCCTCCCTGCTGCTCCTTCTAGATCTACTTTGCAAACTTGTCTTCATCTTCACTTGAACCCAGGAGTGACCCCTTCGCTCATGTGTGCTCTGATTCCTCCTCCCCTGTGGTGCCAGGAACCTCCACCCGCTCTGACCCCCGAGTGCAGCTCTGCCCCTGCTCTCTGCCTGCAGCGGTGACATGAGGAAGGGAGCCCCCGTGAGCATCACACCTTGTCACTCCATCAGGGCAGCTCCCTGAGGCAGGGACAAGGCTGCTCCCTGCACAGTGACACACCCCCTGCTGAGAGCGCCCAACACAAGGGACGCGCCCAGCGTCTATGTGCCACATGCAGCCCGCCTCTCACCACACGCACGCTGTCCTGAGACACAGTGGGTGACCTGGGGACCCGGCTGTGGCCCTGCTCCTCTCCCTGTCCTCGGCCTGAGAGCTTGGGGACACCCCTGGGAGAATGTTCAGGGGCCGGGAGGGACATGGGCTGCCTCGTCCTCTCTGCAAGTGACACTGCTCGCCTGGCGAGTCCCTGCTCATTCAAGTGGAGAAAAAGGGAAACGCGGGTCACTGTGACGGTCCCGGCTCCATCAGAGAGGAGGCGGCACTGGGCGCACAGACCACGGCGCAGTGGCTCAGATCAGTGTCCGCATGGCAATCACAGAAACAGTTACACACGGCAAGGTGAAACACAAATATAATTTAAAATAATAATTAAAATAGGCTATGCTTATAAAACAAAATGAAAATGTACTATAGATTTTATTTCACACAAATTTATAGACCTATGTTATTTGGGTGACTAAATATTCAATAATTCATTTTCTGAGAAATATAAAATGTGGTGCAGTTAACATCTGACAGTCCTAGAACCACGCTGTGACGCAGTCATTGATACAGATGCGAAGCTGACGGTCCTGGTGGTCCCCAGCAGCCCCACCCCCCACGCTCACTCGCTCACCCCGGCTGGAGCATGTACTGCCCTCCACACGTCTACAGTCACACACGAACCTTTGGTGCTTTTCGGTCATTTTACTAATTGGAATTATCTTTCCTGCTAAGCTTTATTCTTTTTTGATAAAATAATATATACTGCATATTCTTTTTGGTGAGAAATTGTTATAATGTTGTCATTTTAAAAAAGATAGACAGCACCCATCATTCAGTATAAACCCTATTTTCTCTTAGCCTCGTATTTTGAAGGCTCATTCCCAATGGTTCTTACAAATCAGGGTCACATGCGACCTGGACAGTGGACAGAGCAGTGGGGAGGCAGGGCAGGCTCTGGGACACTCTGGTCACCATGTCACATGATGGTGACTCAGGGCCTGGACACCAGGGGGCGCTCGGGGCCTCCTCTTGAGAGGTGTGGGGTTATCAGAGCTGGAACCAGCACCTGCCCTGCCTGGTGCCCTCTGCTCAGGGCACAGCTGTGACCTCCCCACCCCCTGGGACCACACAGCCCCGCCCCCGACCACCCCTGACACCCTCAGGCACAGGGCCTGACCAGGGCCCAGGGGGTGCAGAAAGCCGGGGCCATTTGCATGGAGGAGCCTCCCCTCTCAGGGTATGAAGAGGGGAAGGACAGACCTGGGGAAGCTGCTGCAGCTGCGGGCACAGAAGGCAGCACTCGGGACAGTCCTGCCATGGCCTGGGCCCCGCTCCTGCTCTCCCTCCTGGCTCACTGCACAGGTGAGCTGACTCGGGCCAGGGAAGGGCCCTGGGAGGACCGTGGGGCCCTGCTCTGTCCTCTTGTCTCCAGACACAGAGTCACCATGTGTGTGTCTCCCCCTTCCAGGGTCCTGGGCCCAGTCTGCGCTGACGCAGCCGCCCTCGGTGTCTGGAGCCCCGGGGCAGAGCGTCACCATCTCATGCTCCGGAAGCGGCAGCAACATCGGGGGTGGGTATGTTGTGAACTGGTACCAGCAGCTCCCAGGAACGGCCCCCAAACTCCTCATCTATGGTGGTAGCGGTAGACCCTCGGGGGTCCCTGCCCGGTTCTCTGGCTCCAAGTCTGGCAGCTCGGCCTCCCTGACCATCGCGGGGCTCCAGGCTGAGGACGAGGCTGACTATTACTGCCAGTCCTATGACAGTAGTCTGGGTGCTCCACAGTGCTGCAGGCCCACGGGGAAGTGAGACAAAAACCTGCCCCTGCTTTCTTCTGATCACGGTCATGACTGCCCGTGACAAACACCAGGCAAAACAGACTGCAGGGGACCCTTTTCCAGGATGGTTTGACTGATGGCAAAGAAACTAAATGCTTACCAAGGGGAATGTGTCCCATGTCTCCTTAGAATGGCAAAATGAAAATTAACAGAGAAAACCAAAAATAAACCACCAGTAGGTGCTATTTCATATATACCAACAAAACCTCTACAGAGTTTCCTAATATAATGTCCAACATGTATTGAAAACAATAAAAATCACCTGATACATCAAGAACCAGGAAAATTACAACTTGAGTGGGGAAGAGACAATCCACAGACACAGACACTGAGATGACACAGGTGATGAAAGTATATGGCTGACACACTTAAGTCAGCAACCGCACAATTCCTTTGATGAGCTGTTTCTGATATTCTTGAAAAAAATGGGAAAGAGAAAAATCTCAGAAAAAATTAGTAGTCATAAAAACAAACTCAATGGGAATAATAAAAACAAATAATTAAATAAAAAGAAAAAAATAAATCTTTGAAGAGGCTCAAGAACAAGTGTCTGTGAAACTAAAATTCCGGCACTGGAGCAGATATTTAACACTAGAGAAAGAACAAGCCATAGTTATCACAGCCCAGCAGGGGGCGCTGCGGATCTTCTCAGAGCTGAGCCAGGCCTGAAACAAATTCAAATGCTTCAAATTTCATGGTCCCAGGGGCCCTGCACAATGGCCTTTGTTAGAGGTGACAGGAGGTGCTTCCTCCCAAGGGGCAAACTCAGAGCTGACACCACCCTAACTGTCCTGACAATGGAGCTGTCACCTGGGCCAAAGACACAGAATCACAGGGTGCTGGTGGTGTTGGTGACAGGCCCATATGTGCATGAAGCATGACGCAAACACACGCTTCTCCCAGGGAGCTGAGGAGGAGACACGGGAACCATCCCAGAGACCAGGGACAGCTGTGGGTCCAGAGGGTCTTTGGCAAGGCCACACCATGGCCTGGACTCCCCTCCCTCTCACTGTCTGCCCAGGTGCAAAGGGACTTCAGAGACCTTTGGAGGGTCCCCGTCCTCTTCTCAGTCCTAACTCGTGTCTGATTCGGGTTCCAGGTTCTGTCCTGAGTCTGTGGTGACTCAGGGGCCTCCCATAGTGTCTCCCGGAGGGACGGTCACTCTTTCCTGTGGCTCCAATGCTGGGGCCGTCACCAGTGGTCACTGTTGAAACGGAATCCCGCAGAAGTCTGGCCATGTCCCCAGGATGTTAATAAAAGATATAAGCAACAAACAGTCCTGGACACCTGCCTGGCTCTCAGTTTCCCTCCTTGGGGGCACAGCTGCCCGGGCTCTCTCGGGGACCCACCCCAACACCGGCACGCATGCTTCAGTATCACCAAGTGTGTAAGGATGGTGACAGAGAAGAAGGAAAGCCACTGGCAAATAGAAGCTAAGGAGAACCTGTCACAGAGAGAACTAAAGGGCTTTGATGAAAGAAGGTCCCGAGTCCAGGCAGGGAGGTGACCAGAGAGGGCAGCTGAGGAGCCGGGGGAGGTGCCACCTTCCTCAGGAAACAAAACAGAAATGAAAACAACACACCCCAAACCTCCCTCGACCCAACCACCCCGGCTCCTGCCCAGTGTCCCCACTGGCTTCTCCTCCAGTCCCTTCCACAGTGTGGACCGTCCTCACCCTCCCCTTCCCGTCTCTGAGTCACGACCTCCCTTCTCGTCCCTCGGGTCTTTCTTCTTCCTTCCACTTCCCTCCTGTCCTATGAGCTCCTCAACTAATTACTAAAACATTTCTTTTATAACAAACGCCCAGGACTTTCACAATATCTTTTCTTGGGCATATTCACTCACACCCTCTATTTTTCCTCAGCTTCTCTGACCCTGCTCTTCAGAAGAAGCCCCCAGCGAGCTGATGCCCTTTTCTCATCACTCCAGGACCTTCCCCTTCTCCTCCCTGGTCTGTCCTCATCCCCAGGGAACCCAGAGAGTCACCAACCTGCTCACGTGTCCTCCAGACACTCCCACTCTGTCCCTGTGTGTGACCTTCTGAGAAATCCCGGGCGGAGAGACACCTGCTTCAGGAGCAGCCTGGGAAGTGGGTTCAGGGACAGTTTGCCTTGGGGACACCCTTCTTCTTTGAAATAGAGTGAGTTGTGTGTCCTGTTCCCACTGATAAGGCGGAAATAGCAAACGAAGGACTGAGACAAGGTAGCAGCTGACTAGAGGAGGGGCCTCAATTTGTCCCTGGGCAGGGAGTGGGCAGTGGTCAAGGCCCTGGTCGGGACAGGAGCCTCTGTCAGGTCCCCCTGGCATCTGGGCACAGAACAATGGGCCTCGCCCTGGGCAGCAGGGGGCGCTGTGGGCCTGCCATGGCAGGACTGTGGGGCTCAGCTGGGAAAACAGACACCTGAACATGGCTCTGCTCAGGCGTCACTGGGCCCCTGGGGAGCCTCAAGTCAGGCAAAGCCAAAGCTGCTCCTCTTGGAACTGACCCAGCCACTGGGGCTGCACACAGGCCCAGGGCGGGATTGGTGGCAGGGGAGGAGCAGCACATTTGCATGCAGGGCCCTGTCCCTCCTCTGGGCTGGAGGGTGGATAAGAGACACCTGCAGCGTGGCAGCCTCGGCAGAGCTCTGGGTGTCTGCACCATGGCCTGCGCCCCACTCCTCCTCCTCACCCTCCTCCTTCACTGCACAGGTCAGGACGATCCCCAGCACCCTGACCCCCAGCTCACTGACACCCCTCCCAAACCCATGCCTCACTGTCCCTCCCTCCTGTCCTTCCTCCAGGACACAATGTATGTCTGTGTTTGCAGGGTCCCTGTCCCAGCCTGTGCTGACCCAGCCGCCCTCTGCATCTGCCTCCCCGGGAGCCTCGGCCAAGCTCACCTGCACCCTGAGCAGTGCGCACAGTGGCTTCACCATTGCGTGGCTTCAGCAGCAGCCAGGGAAGGCCCCCCGGTACTTGATGGATGTTTACAGTGATGGAAGCCACAGCAAGGGGGACGGGATCCCCGATCGCTTCTCGGGCTCCAGCTCCGGGGCTGACCGCTACTTAACCATCTCCAACGTCCAGCCTGAGGATGAGGCTGACTATTACTGTGGTGCAGGGTATAGCATTGGTGATTCATATGGTTGAAGCACAGTGATCCAGATGAATGGGGAAGTGGGACAAAAACTGTTTGTCTCCTCTGCTACCAAGGCTGCCACCTGGCTCCCAGAAACAGTGCCTGGTGGTCTGAACCCTCAAAAATGTTGATTTTTTCTTAGAAATTTTACAAATCAGAGGAGTAGATCCATTCTGATACTGTCAGTGCTTCCTTGGGAACCAGGCTGCTCGGCCAGGCTCCTGTAGAGTGACCAGATCTGTAGCAATGATGGAAACGTAGCAACTGACAGTGTCACCCCATGCTGATTGCTACATTGTACCTACATGGAAATGCAGGGACAGTCTCCGTTCCAGATTCAAACACTTAGACTACAGAACATACCTCGCTCCAGCCTCTTGGAGGTTTATTTAAATGACTATGTTTAACGTTAACTTTATTCACTTCTAAGAAATTTTCAACTTCTCTCTACATGCTAGAAAGAACACTCTGAATAAATGAAGAGAGAGGGAATAAATTTGTGAGTGTTGTCAGAATAAACCTTATGACCTTTGTCTGTTTTTGAAGGTTGTCTTAGGTTTGGGCAGTGAGAGACAAGATTGAGAAATTGATGCCAAGATTCAGAACATGAGAAGTGATGTGCAATAATCTCAGATAAAATGTCACTTGGACAGGTCTGAGCTAGAAAGTGTTTTAATCTCCAAAAAGGTAATCACTTAGGCACTGGTGGACTGGAGCCCTGGGAAAGCCTTTTCCCCCATACAGGACAATGAGGACACTGTTAAAAATTGTCTACATCAACTTAAGAACTCCAGACATTTATTAATGGCTTGCAACAATTGGACAACCATTTAACAAAAAGTGGGAGCTTTGTAAGAACAATAACTATGTGGTTTTTATTGCATATCTCCCTAGACTCTGAGAAGCCCTGGAATTCAACACCCTTGAAACCATAGTAGCTGCGAAAATAAGGAGAATCATATCCATGGGGTTCACAAACAAAAAGGTTTGTGCTTTTTCCAAAAAGTCCTATCCGCAAACAGCTGTCATTGTTTGAGTGTTTTGGATGGCCTAGGAAAAGCCTCCTTCTCAGCACTTTTCTGAAATGGAATCAACCCGGAGGTTGTTTAGTGGAAGCTGCTCCTTCCTCAACTTGCTGTGGAGCAAGTGCAGGCCTTTGTTAACACTGAGAATATGGAGGGCGTTGGAGACAGTGGCACGAGATTGGCAAAGAAAATGATCAAAATTCTTGTATTGGAAAAAACTGCGAAGTGTGGGATGTCCAAAGTGGTGTTGATAAGCTCTGACACATTCCTGTGGATACAGAAGAGCATTTATAAGCTCAGGCTATTTTTATGGCCAGGTAAGATCCTTCTCCACTGGCTAAAACTGAAGATCTGTGCAAAGATGAACTGGAAGCCAAGGCAGAGCTGTGAGCTGCAACAGCGCTGAAAATGCCCCACCCCGTGCACGAGTGTCTGGGAAAGGCTGAGACATGCGCTGTTTTGAGGCATCCAAGGGAATCTCTGCCCAATAATTAAGCATTAATGGAATTATCTGAGACTTCAGTGTCCACATAGGCAGAGAATATAAATTTAGGCCAGAAAACCATGAAACATTAAACCGTCAACAACAAGAACGACTAGGACAACACAAATCATCAGGGAATGGATCTCATTCCGAGCTGTCACATTGTATTACTGAAAATCTGTAATATTCCAAGTGATATTTTGAGGCAGATAAAGAAACAAGAAAGTATTGTTCCAATAGACTACTAAAGGACAAACATTACAGGAATAACAAAACACAACACAAAGACTAAAATACAAAAACGTTGTTGAAAACTATCCCCAAATAACCACAGACATTGGAACTACGAGAGAAAGACTTTGAATCAGCTATATAAAGAAAATCATGTGAAAAATTAAGGGAAATCTCAGAAGAATATCTCTTCATATATGGAATATTAATAAAGAAAAAAAGAAGAAAGAATAACTCTACATGAGGTAGATGAACTGATATTAGTCTGCCAGAGAAACAGGAACATACCAGAATTTAAAAAATGGGCAGAACTTGAGGGACCCGTGTGGCACCATCCCGTGTGTCAACATACGCATAGTGAGAGTCTCAGAAGGACAACAGCAGGGGAAAGGGACAGAAAAGTGTATTTGAAAAATGATGGCCAAAACCTTCCCTGACTGTTGTGAAAAGCACATCTGAGACGCTCCATAAACACTGACAGAAATCCATCAGAGCCGATGATTACCGTGGGCATGAGGAAAGCACCACAGACGGAGGAAACATTAAAGGCTGACAAGACAAGTAGGCAAAGACAGTGACTCCAGGAGCCTGTCGTAATTCCTCATCGCGTCCATGATGTAATAAGTGGTGACAGGTCCAGCTCTCACCCCGTCCACAACTCCAGGACGGGACCAGATTCTGAAATAGTTGTTTCCTGACATTGCACGTTGGACAATGAGGAGAACCACACTCCGCAACCTCAGAGAAGAAATACAAATGCAATTTCTTGTATTACATTTAGCAAATTTATAATGGCTGATTCATAGTGTTTCTCTCATAGTTCCAATGTCTGTGATTATAAGGGGATATTTTTCAACAAAGTTTTTGTATTTCACTCTTTGTGTTGTGTTTTGTTATCACTGATACGTTTTGCCTTTTGCAGTCTATTGCGACACTACTGTCTCGTTTCTTTATCTGCCTCATGATTTGCACAAGCAGAGCTGGACCATCTGGACACACAGGCGCACACGTGCATGCAGCACATGCACATCCGCTCACACACAGCTGCACACACGCATATTTGCACACACGTACACATGTGCACTCAAGATGAGCCCGCCAGAGGCTACAGATTTACTTCTAGACTCATATTTTGGCCCCAAATAAGGTGAAGCCCCAGCTGATCATCAGTGTGTTGTGAGGGGTTGAGACATTGCATACCTGCAAGGCCCACACCCCAGTGAAGCCGGAACTAGCAACCGGCTTCTGGAAACTGTTGGTTGCTTGCCATGGAAACCGTTGCTTGCTTGCTTGTTTGCGCCAACTTTGCATTGTTCGAACCCCTGTATAGTGGGGCTACCAGCCAACCAATCATGTTAAAGGTCAATGCATGATCCACGCGTGATCAGCCACTGCATAGCATATGTACCATAGGGGTAAAAGGCATGCCGCAACCCCGGTCGGGGTCCTTGCCTACCAGAGTGACCACTGTGTTGGTACTCAAGGCTTGGACCCTGGCTAGCCAGAAAATAAACTCCTCTTGAGTGTTTGCATCTTTGGTGTCTCTGTCTCTCTGTTGGGTACGGTGGTGAGAGGTAGTCGACTGCCAACAGTGTCACTAAGCTGAGAATATACAGGTGAGAGTCACAGGTACAGGGATGACTGGGATTCTCAGAGCAAGACACTGGAGAGCAGGTGGCTGCACAGAGCAAGGTCCCTGTGACTCTGCACACGGCCCCTTTGGCTTTGGCTGAGCAAAGTGACAACATGCAGGGGGATTATATCTTGATGAACAGGCCTTGGGAGAAGGAACATAAATCTGCTGCCTTGCATTCTCCTGATTCTTAGGACCTGCTTGCCCAAGGGCCTACGCCTAATATTCTTCCTATCTCAGTTTAAACAACACTTACGATGAGATGCTTCTCACACCCACCCACCCCTGGAGGAGGTGAGAGCCCACAGCTCACCACCCTAGTGACCCAGGGGGGCAACTGGAAACCCTCTTTGCATGTCTAATGCACATGGAGGCTGCCTATTTGCTGGAATGAAAACCCTCTGATGCAGAAAAGGAGGTGCGGAACAGAAGGTGAAAGCTACCCAGAAGACAACACATAATGCCACTACAAATAAAATGAAAATGTATACAAATTATATATGATGCATATGATGTATAATAAAATGTTAAAATTGTGACATTGACCTCCCTACAAGGTGGGACAAAATTTCCCACCTTGACCTCAAGTTTGAGCAGAGGCTGCAGCAGCCATGGCAGGTTCAGGATTTCAGGGGGGCCCAGGACAGAGCAGTGGGTGTGGCTGGAGCCCCAGAGCCAGGGGAGGGGCTGCAGGGCTGTGGGCTGGGCGGGGCCAGACCAGGAAGGGGCTGAGACAATGAGGAATGTGGGGTTTGTGCAAACAGCCCTGGGGAGTCACAGATGCAGTTTAATCCCAGGGTGACCTGCTGGACCTAAATGGGAGGGATCTGTCTGGATGGCTTCAGGGAGAGGCCAGGGGGCAGCAGGGGATCCTGCTCATAGCTCAGTTACGGAAAGAGCCTCTGAGTCCAGGATCTGGGGATATTCACACAGTTAAAGCAGAATAGCAGTCAGTGCAGGATTTTAAGCAGGGGTGGGGAGTGGGGGGTGGGGAGGTTTTTGGGGTGGGGGGATGTGATCTGCTGGACCTGACATGGAATTATCAGTCTGGAGGGCTTCAGCAAGAGGCCTGCGGGAAGCAGGGCATCCTGAGTCCAGGAGTCTGGGGACTATTCACACAGTTAAGGCAGATTGGCACCCGGGACGCAGTGAGGAAGGAATGAATGGTCTCTGCATTCACCTGCCCAGGCAGTCAGCGTTTCTGCAGAAACATTAAAGTGTCACACATATAGTCCTAGTAAACTATAAAACATATGAGTAAGAAAATACAAATAGAGAAATTATATTTAGGAGACCTTAAAAACATACTGGTACTTAGAAAGAGAAGCAGAAAAGGAGTGAAAAAAGAAAAGAAAAGAAAACAAAACAAAACAACAAAAAAACCCGCCACAAAATGCTGGTATGAAATATATGACTCAGATAAACACAAAATGCAAATTAGCAATGTAGACCTCAACTATTAAAATTAAGAAATGTGTTGCTCTATGAACTGTTAAATGTTATGACTGCTGAACTAGTAATTTTACACAATTCAACTCTAGTCGGTATGAACATTCTGAAATGTGTGACTATTGAAAAATTTTTTTCTTTTTTTTTCTTTCTTTCTTTTTGACCTTTAGGGTCTGTACTGCATGAAAAGTTTTCTGAATTGCTGAAATTTAAACATACAAATGAGCTAGTAGCTTGAACATTTCCCTTCTACAACATCTCCCTCAACACAAATTGACACCGTACAAACCAGTTCAGATGTTCTAGCACATGTGGAGCCTACAATGATGGCACAAGAGGGTCATTTAGAATTTTCTAGAATGGTTTCTGAAAGAGTTATATATGCACATGATTGCATCTCTGTTAGTCCAGGAATCCTTCTGGGAGTGAGAAACTCCAGTGATCACTCAGTGTACTGGGGTCACTCCACCAGGGACTCAGCCCATGGGTGTGTGACCAGAGACAGTGACTGGGGAGCTGCAGAGACCAGCTGGGCTCTCAGGTCTCTGGGCCATGGGGAGGTGTGTGCCTGTGACCAGCAGGGGCCGCTGGGGGACTGCCCTGTGGTCCCTACACAGCTGCTCAGGGAGGACCAGTCACTCCAAGGAGCCTTGGTCTGGGGGTTGGGCCCTGTGCTCACTGATGGGGACTCAGCAGCTGTGTCCTCTCTGGCCTGGCAGAGTCCCCTGAGCAGGGTCCTTTGTAGGGTCCCAGCAGCTGCTTCCTCCCAGGGCTCCCCCAAGGGGCAAAGCAAAGCCCCCCTCCTCAGTGTGCAGTGAGAGCTGAGCTCCAGCCCAGGGCTCAGGGAGGGGCTGGGCAGTCCCTAGATGGAAACACGTTTGCATGAGCAGCCCCTCCTCTGCAGAGGGTGGGGACAAAAGGAGGCCTGGGCAGCCCAGCCCCACTGTGGGGACCAGGGGCTGTGTGCACCATGGCCTGGGCTCCTCTCCTGCTCGTGCTCCTCTCTCACTGCACAGGTAGGGACAGGCCTGGGAGACCCAGGGCAGCCCCAAGTCCATTCTGTCTCTTCTGGCTCAGGACCAGAGATGTTAACCCTGATCTCGGCCCCATCATCCATGTGTGTCTGTTTGCAGGTTCCCTGTCCCAGCCGTGGTGACTCAGCCGCCCTCCCTCTCTGCATCTCCTGGGGCATCAGCCAGACTCACCTGCACCTTGAAAAGTGACATCAGTGTTGGTGTTAAATATGTGTACTGGTACCAGCAGAAGCCAGGGAGCCCGCCCCGGTACCTGCTGTACTACCACACAGACTCGAACCAGCACCAGGGCTCCGGGGTCCCCAGCCGCTTCTCTGGCTCCAAAGACGCCTCGGCCAACGCAGGGATTCTGCACGTCTCTGGGCTGCAGCCTGAGGACGAGGCTGACTATTACTGTGCCGTGTGGCACAACAGTGCTTCTCACAGTGACACAGGCGGATGGGGAAGTGGGACGAAAACCCCAGCCTGTGCAGGGTCTCATCTGATGATAATTTTCAGAAATTAAAATAACTGATAAAGGCACATTCATCTTGGAAACATATTCAGTTTCAAAAAGGCTCTACTCTCAATTTTCCATTTGATATTTCTGAATTCTCAGAAATGGAGAAATATATTGTCCTGATGACATTGAAATGTTGCCTGTTTATTCAATTGTCCTAAATCCAGAGTCTCTGGAGCTGACTTCTCCCTCTTGAAACAAGAAAAATTAGCCATTTCTAGCTGACATCTGGGTCGGAGCCCGAGGACCAGCCCAGGAGGTCGCTGGGCCCTCACTGCTCGTGGCAGAATCTGTGGGGAAACTTCAGCCATTATGCCCCGTTGTGAGAGGCTCAGCCCTTCCATGGAGCTCGGATCACTTGGAGGACGTCAGCACCACGGCTAATAGGACATTCTGTATCTTGTCACCTGTATGTGGACAGCTGTTCCATCCTCAGGACACAGAATCTTTCCAGTGGAAACAAGTGTCTTGACGAGTTTTGACTCTTGCATGGTAGTTAGTTTATATGCACAAATTAGTCTGTCTGTGATCCAAACATGATTGGGAGTGCTAGTTAAGGGTCCTGCAGGAAAGGCCGTTGCACTGAAAATAAGGTAAATACACACAAATTCAATAAAGGGGGACATTATGAAGGTTTGAGCAGAGTGTGTGGAAAGCCTAATTGAGGGTAGGAACCATGACCTGCCATCCTGGGATCACTGTGTCCCTGCAGGTGATGGGGAGTTCAAGGCAGGAGATGCAGAAGGCCACCTGTGGATCCCTGCAGTCCATGGTGACCCCACACGAGGGCCCCTGGGGAGCCAATGCTCCAACGCACGGCACTACCTTTCCCAGGTGGGAAAAGGGCCAGAAGCAGGTTCATCTGCCAGGAGGGCTCAGCTGTGCCGTGCACATGCGCAGAGCGTGTGAGGCTGTGGCCAGCAGGGGGCGCTGCAAGTCAGACAAGAGAGTGAAATTGAGGGGCTCCCAGGAGTGAAATGGCTGAGCCTCCTCTTGTGGGACTGGGTGTGATGACCCCATGGCTGAGGGACTCTCCTGCAGGGGGACAGCTCTACCCATGGAGACACTCGGTGCCTGGGCTTCCCTCAGCCCAAGGGAGACTCAGGCCATCTCTTCCTTCTCCACCCAAGCGAGTCCTCTCTCCAGGCCAGAGTCCCACCAGGGGTTGGAGAGGAGCATGGTAGGGTCACACTTGCACGAGGTGACTCCACCCATCAAGAAGGACAGGACAGACTCAGGTGTCCCCTGTCGAAAGCGTGGAGCCCAGCAGGCAGTGCTTGGTGTCCCCACAGGGCTCCATGGACACTCGCATGTCGGATACACTCACAGGACAACACTGTGAGCTATGCAAGGGCAGCTCACAGGCAGGTTCCTGTCCCCACTACCAGAGAGGTGACCCCCTCCCCTCCCCAGCCCGGGCGGGGTCCTGAGAGGCCACCTGCTCCCACTGTGGAGACCTGAGCAGCAGCAGCAGCGTCAGTCAGCACAGGCAGGTCCCTGCCCAGAGTGACCAGAGCACCAGGGAGGACAGGGGGGCCCAGGGGTGCTTTGATGGGAAGGGGATGATTGGTTGTCCTGGGAGGATGGAGGGTGTGGGACTGTCCCACACTGGAAGTCACAGTGCAGGTGACAGATGGCAGCATGTGAGCCCACAGGCCCCACTGAGCTGATATGGGACTGTGCTGTGACTGGTGGATCTTCCCACAGGTTTTCTGTGCCTGTAGCCGCCTCACACCCGCCATCATCCCATCCCTTCTGCAGGTCCCTGGGGCCCCTGGAGGGCAGGGCTCTGTGTGCAGACCCCATGGTGGTTCCTCCCTGCCACGGGTGCTGCTCCCTCCCCTGCTCCTCCTCATGTTGCCTTTTCTGCCTCCCCATTCACCCCCAAACCTCTGAGCTCTTGTCCCTCAGGGTCATTCACCGACTCCTCCCAGCCCTTACAGACTGTCACTCTCAGGCACAGGAGGACCGTCCTGACTTCCGCTGGGGCCTGGCGAGGAGCCGCTGTCCTTGGTCAGTGTCCCCAGGCGCAGACCTGCCAGGACCACATCCCTGCACGCCCCTCTGAACGCACCTCCTCCCCTTTTCTGTCTTTGCTTCTCCCCTCATGGCAACCTCAGCGCCACACGGACTGTGTCCGGGACAGAAGGCGGAGGCTGGCTCTCCTCCGTGGAGCAGACACGGGCTGGACGTCCCCGCACACAGGGGAGGAGCCTCCCACGGGAACCGCTGTCATGGGGGATACCAAGTGTCTCCCAAGTGTCCTTATTTCTCTCCTCCCTCATCCAGGGAGGTTGGAGGGCGGCAGGCACACATGTGACCCATGGCCACCTTCACACCCGAGCGTTCACCTAGATGCCCCATTTCCTCTGAGCATAAAATCACTCTGGAGTAAATCCATGCACTTTTATCTTTGCATATGTCCTCACTCATGTGTGCAACATATAGTATTCCAGACATTAACCCGTGATTTCAATATCCTTCCTTTATTTGACAACTTACACACATTTGGATCCTGTGACGCTGTCAGAAGGCTAATACTCAATGATTTCTACAAATATGTAAACATAATTGAAAACAATTTACTAAAGAGCAGGACAATCAATAAAATAAAATTATAAATATATTGGAGTAAACCCATAGATACTAATTTATGGGAAGACATCTCAGACTAAACTTGAAGAAGTTTAGGGGAAATCATGGCAAAATCCAAGTGTAATGTGCATTGAAAATCATGAACAAGTGATGTTGAACTGAATCTGTCTTCCGAACTCCGGGTACTCCCACTGTGTAAGGTGCATAGAAACGTTTATGAAAATTATCTTTTTATGTCACCAACTTTGTCAATGAAAGCTGAACCAGCATCCAGTACCAGGTGGATGTCTGGGTGACGTCATAGGTTGGGGAACCTGCCCAGTGACCCCGCTGAGGGCCCTGAGAGGGCGGGGAGGCTGAAGGCCCCAGGGCGGATCCCGGAGAGGCGGCGCGGGCAGCAGGTCCCATCCGCGCCCCAGCAGGCCCTGGCGTGGGCGCAGCGCAGCGCCGGGTCCCTCCAGCCCCTCTGGCGCCGGCGGGGGGAGCAGGGGCTGCACGAGCGTCTGTTTCGCACGCGCCTGCACAACCTCTTTATAAATAAACCACAGGTTTTTCCAACACACAAGGAGCCTCGGCGTCTTTCTGTGCCCAGAGCGGGGGCGGCCCCTGAGGTCCCATCTCCGTCCTCCACTCGCCGTGCACACGGCGCACGCGGGGACAGCACGCCCAGCTGGACCGCACAGCTCCGCCGTCACACGTCACCTGCCCCACTGCCTGCCGCCCACTTGTCCCAACTGGGAAAGCAAACTTTCGTCCCAGGACCCCAGACAGGCCCTGCATACTGTGTCCCAGGACGGCAGCGGGGACCCCGCCGACCCGCACCCAGAGCGCCACATTACCCGGATCCTGACCCGCCCCCACCCAGACAGCCCGTCGCCCGGCCGCGCGGACCCTCTCTCCAGACCTCTCCGCCGTCCGGGCCCCGGGCCTCCCTCTGCCTTGGTGGCCCTCGGTGCTGAGGGCTCTGATGAAACTGTCCCCTGACGGGCCTGGGCCCTCACCCTCAGGGTCCCTCTGCCATCACCGTGTCTCTGGTGGAGAATCTGGTCCCTGATAGAGTGCCCCCCTCTGTGTCAGTCCTCTCAGTCACGTGCTCCAGCCCCGGTCACGTGGTCCCCCTGGAGAAGGCAGAGCCTCACCCCTGTCCGTCCACACTCAGCCCATTCTGCCTGCGACATTCACACCTCCAGTGACACAAACTGAGTCAGAGTGTCTTCACCACAGTAGTGGCCCCGGGACCATCGGGACAGATTTGGAGGCTAAAATGCGCAGGGAGCACAGGATGCTGAGCAGAGACCCTGGGACAGTGGCTGGAATTGAGAGGGGTGCGGGGCGGGGAGGGCAGGAGCCTGAGCGCCTCCCCTTCCCAGGTGCTCTACCTCCCACGTCCACCAGAGGGCGCTGTGGTCTCAGCACCTGCCCAGTCTCCCCTGGGCCTCAGCTGTTTCCCCTGCCCCACCTGCAGGTGTCCCTGTGCCCTCCGTGGGGTGTACCCTCCCCCGGCACAGTGTCTGCATCTCTCAGCCACAACTAGTGTGAAAGCTAAGGTGCAGCTGGTGCAGCTTCCAGGAAGAAGATATTTGCATGGAGACCTCCCACCCTGAGGCTCAGAATGACAGATAAGGGGGGTTGGTGGGCTCAGTCCTGGCTGTCAGCTCAGGAAGCAGAGCCTGGGGTGTCCCCACCATGGCCTGGGCCCCGCTCCTGACCCTCCTTGCTCACTGCACAGGTGGCTGCCCGCGGGGAACTCAGGGAGGGCTCCCCGATGTCACCTGGAGTGAGGATCTCGCCCTCCTCTTTGAGATAGGGTCTGATCTGTTCTCACTGATCTCTGTGCCCCTCTCTCTTTGCAGGGTCTTTGGCCAACATTGTCCTGACTCAGCCCAGCTCTGTGTCGGGGTCTCCAGGGCAGAAGGTCACCCTCTCCTGCACCCGCAGCAGTGGCAGCATTGGGAGCAGATATGTGAGCTGGTACCAGCAGCGCCCGGGCAGTGCCCCCACCACTGTGATCTACAGGGATGACAAAAGACCCTCCGGAGTCCCCGATCGGTTCTCTGGCTCCATCGACAGCTCCTCCAACTCTGCCTCCCTGACCATCTCGGCGCTGCAGTCTGAGGACGAGGCCGACTATTACTGTCAGTCTTATGATGACAGCTACAGTCACACAGTGCTCCAGAGCATGGGGAAGTGAGACAAAAACCCCCAGAGCGTCCTCGCCCTGGCGCTGCCCTCAGCCTGTCCCCACCGGGCTGTCAGCTCTTCCCCTGTCCCTCCTGGATGCTTGAGATCAAATTGGCCTCTCACAATTTGGCATGTTTTCCTTCAGTGAATCAATTTCATCTTTCACGTGCTGATGGCTTATCTTCTAACGCATTTATAGTCCGTCATGTGTTAGATTTAGTTGAAAACAATGTGTCTGAAGGTAAAACCAGGTATTTTGGGCCGGGAGCTGTCTGGCACAGTGTAAGAAGTTTAGTAGCAACTCTGGCGTCCAGTAACACTCGCCCTCATTTGTGACAACAAACCTGTCTCCAGACACTGCCAAATGTCCCCAGCCTGGAGGGCAAGGTCGGCTCTGGTTGAAACCACTCAGTGACAGAGCCTGTCCTCACATGTCTGAAATCCCCTGACATTGCATCATGGTGCCACCATTCAGCCGGACATGGCACTAGATTGGTCTGATCTCTGTTGCGGTTTCCCTTTCATTAGACAAAGCAATGTCACAGAGCTCAAATGACTGCGTTCATAGTTGAAACGGATGTTAACCACAGTGAAGTCAGAGACCGTGTTACCCATGGTGTGGAAACCTGAACCAGCGCCTGAGGCGGTGTTGAGCCAAGGCTGGGTGTGGACAGTCACTTCTGTCTCTGCACACGCACACAAGGCGCAGGGATCCTCCTTCCACACAAGGTGACATCACCCAGCCAGAAATAGCTATGAAGTTCGGATACATGTTCCGTATGGGTGGACCTTGTAAAATATACTCATGAAAGGGACCACACACCAAATCCACATACTGCACGATGCATTTTTAAGAAATATCCATAATAGGTAAATTCTAGAGGTTGGCCTTCGCCTGTGCAGGGGTGAGGAGGTTCCCCGATTGTCATTTCCTCTCTGAGAGCAGGCTGCCATCTCCTCGCAGCAGAGCTCGGGACTCAGCGTAGCTCAGCTCCCTGCACCACGTGAGAGGGTCCCCGCTGGCAGGACCAGCCGCACGCGCCTCTGAGACACCCGCAGAGCCAGTCCCCAGCTCTCAGGAGCCCCTGGGACGCTTGGTCCATGAAGGGCCAGGTTCTGTCACCCAAGGGGGTCTGACTCAGGTGAGACCATCACCCATCACTACAGTGTGATGTAGACATTGCCTAGGACCGTGCGGTGGGCAGGGTGCAGGGACGCATTTGACTGTGGGAAATTCTCCCTCTATGGGACTCACAGATACTGAATAAAATTAGAGGAGCACACTGTCCCTGCTGAAGTCTAAGGATGGGGACATCTTGAGCACCTGCCCCACAACCGGCCCCGCCCCCATGTGTCCTCCTCACTCTCTGCACAGGTGACAGCCCTCCAGCCCTGGCTGGAGACTCCACGGTGCCCCAACACCTCTTCTTTCCCCACTCCCTTCACGGGGCTCATTGTCCTCTTTGTCCTGCAACTTCCAGTGTCTGTGGCCCAGGTGGGGCTGGCTGAGCCTCCCTCAGTGACCAGGTCCCCAGGACAGATGGTCATGGACATGTGCACTGGAAACAGCCAGATGTTGTCAGCCGGGGTGCAGCTCGGCTGCAGCAGCTTCTGGGACGTGTCCACAAACTCCTGGTCCTCAGGACAACTGTCCTCAGGGAACTCAGAGACTCCCTAGCTCCAGGTCAGGCTGGGTGTCCTCCCTGTCCATCCCTGGACTCCAGCCTGGGGACAGTTCCGATCATCACTATTCAGCAGAGGACAATAGGACAGTAGCCTCGGTGAGGTCATTGTGGGGGCCCATGGGGACAGGAGACACAAGCCTGCGAGTGTCCAGGTGCCCATTCACTGCCCCAGTGCGAGACCCAACGGATCTGTGAGGAGGCCTGGCCTGGGAAGCTGGTGGGCGCTGTTGGGTGTTTGAACAGCTCTTAACTGAAGTATCTCTTCTTAAGGAGGAACTACACACAAAACTCAGTGAATTTAGTTCATAAGATTTATAGTACTTGTTACAAAAATATTTATTGGTCATGAAGCAGAAAAATTAAATGCATTCTAAAAATATAACAAGAAGTCAAATATTTGGAGGGTTTCTGTGAGGGGGTTAGCAAATTAACATGTCATTGATATGCATGCTTGCAGCTCTCCTCGTCCAAGATTCCTTCTGGAAGTGAGGAACGACAGCAGGACTCACAGAGTTTCAGAACTGCAATCACAGGAGGTGGAAGTCAGCCCATGGGTGTGTGACCAGAGACAGTGACTGGGGAGCTGCAGAGACCAGCTGGACTCTCAGGTCTCTGGGCCATGGGGAGGTGTGTGACTGTGACCAGCAGGGGGCGCTGGGGGACTGCCCTGTGGTCCCTACACAGCTGCTCAGGGAGGCCCAGTCACTCCAAGGACCCTGTGCTCACTGATGGGGACTCAGCAGCTGTGTCCTCTCTGGCCTGGCACAGTCCCCTGAGCAGAGCCCTTTGTATGGTCCCAGCAGCTGCTTCCTCCCAGAGCTCCCCCAAGGGGCAAAGCAAAGCCCCCCTCCTCAGTGTGCAGTGAGAGCTGAGCTCCAGCCCAGGGCTCAGGGAGGGGCTGGGCAGTCCCTGGATGGAAACACGTTTGCATGAGCAGCCCCTCCTCTGCAGAGGGTGGGGACAAAAGGAGGCCTGAGCAGTCCAGCCCCACTGTGGGGACCAGGGGCTGTGTGCACCATGGCCTGGGCTCCTCTCCTGCTCGTGCTCCTCTCTCACTGCACAAGTAGGGACAGGCCTTGTAAACTCAGTGTCATTTTCCATGGTGTGTCAGCCCCTTTGTCTAAGACCCATGGAGTACTTCAGTCTGGATTCTGCCCCAGCACTCAGGAATGTCTCTCTTTGCAGGTTCCCTGTCCCAGCCTGTGCTGACCCAGCCGTCCTCCCTCTCTGCATCTCCTGGAGCATCAGCCAGACTCACCTGCACCCTGAGCAGTGGCTTCAGTGTTGGCAGCTATGCTATAGCCTGGCACCAGCAGAAGCCAGGGAGCCCGCCCCGGTACCTGCTGACCTACCACACAGACTCGAACAAGCACCAGGGCTCCGGGGTCCCCAGCCGCTTCTCTGGCTCCAAAGACGCCTCGGCCAACGCAGGGATTCTGCACGTCTCTGGGCTGCAGCCTGAGGACGAGGCTGACTATTACTGTATGACAGGGGATGGCAGCTCTAAGACTTACACAGTGATCCAGACACATGGGGAAGTGAGACGAAAATCTCCCCCTGTTCTTCTGACCTGGTGCTGTCACCCTTTGTTTGTGGCCCTGACAACATCTACCTCAGGGGTGACTTCTCTTCTCAGATCTTCTAGCAATACCTGATTTTTCTTGAACAAATAAATGTGCCAATGTTACATCCTGCTGTTCAACTCAACTTTTGGATTGACCTAGTGCTCAAATCTTCTCACCCTGTGCGTGTTTTGTCTTGAAAACTCCTTATGTAAGTTTAAAATCTCTCCATGGAGACTTTGGAGGAGACTAAACATATTTCACTCAGGTGATGTCTCGCTCAGAGTAGAAAGTGTGAGAAAAGATGTGAGTGGGATTGCAGTCCTGGCAGACGCTTGCCTGGGGGCACGTGACCTGCTGGCGTGTGGGGAAGGGGGCGTGGGCGGCTGGCTTGCAGTCAGGGGAGGCCGACAAGGTGGGCAGGGAGAGGCCCAGACCAGGACAGGACTCGCTGCTCTGAGGCTGCTGGGCAGAGTGTGGGAGCAGCAGGCCGGGAATGGGCTCTGCTGGGCTGAGACTGTGCTGTCACCTGCAGTGTGACCCGAGGGGTGTGGTTTGGCCTCTCCCTTCACCCAGTGAAGAAATGCATGACCTGCCAGCTGTTAGAAGAGAACCACGCAATCTTCAGCTCCTCTAAAAGCCTCTTTAGAGGAGAGGACACCCTCATAACGGCAAGATTTCCGAGTGTCTCTCCGAGAGTCGGAAGTGGAACATGCATCCATAATGCCTGGATGGGCAATACAAGACCTTTCTCTCAAAATACACCCTGTCTAACAGCTGTCATGATCTGTCCCAGAATTGGAGGGTATGTCCCTGACCACATTGGTGCTGCTGGCCTGGACATTTGGGGGGAGTAGATTGGGGTATGATGCATAATGGGGGTATCTGAGACTCAAGATGTTAGGGCTTTTGTGGGAACTGGGGCAGGGACTTCCCCTTCCTGCAACAATTAGCACAGAATGTTCCACATAACAGGATCCAGGAAAGTCCAGAAAGGCAAAGAGAAAGATAACAATTTAGAAGAAGTGCCTGTGATGTTGCTCTGCGAATTGGACAGGGAAAGAGATTCAAGGCAGCTCTGTCTATACTCGGGTCTTAAGGTGCAGGGTTATGAGCTGTCCCCATCCTGTTCTGGGTCACCTCTTCCTCACTGTCCTGGAAGATAACCCAGGCCCAGGTGTCTGAGGCCCCTACAGACATCCTGCCCCAGCTCTGCCCACCCTAGGGGACCTTGCCTTGGCCTACCGGTCTCTGCACTTCTCCCTGCTGGTCCAGCCTCCTGTAGGGCCCAAGTCCCCAGGCGAGAAGCTGACACCTCCTGCCCTGGAAGACATAACAGCGCTTGGTGGAATGGTCAGGTTGTGTCGTGTTACCATCAGGGATGTCTCATCAGAACTCTTGACCCTTTGAAACAACCACGTGCTCGTGGAATCCCAGTTCTTCATGTGGGTTCCAGGCCATTCTCCCCCAAGAGCTCTTGCTTTTATTTCAGGGATGAGCTCAAGAAAGGGATTCTTACATGACAAACACCAGTCACTCATCACCACACAGGTGGCTGTGTCTTCTCAGTGCCAGCAGTGATGTGCCCCACGTGTCCTTCCAGGGTCCTGCCCACAGGCTGTGCGCACTCACTGCCCGTCCTCTGGAGAAACGTAACCTCCTCCAGCACTGGGGTCAGCAGCGTGGGGTGGACAGTGTGGTCTGGTCCCACCAGCTCCCGAGAGAAACCACAAATGCGGATACCTGGTGGTTCTCAACCTGCAGGGTCCCATGTTACATGTCTTGCTTCACGTGTGGCCACGTAGACTCCTGCAATACTCTGGGCTTCTATCTGAGGATGAAGGTGCTGATGACGGTTCAGCATGTGGAAGGAGCCCCGTGCTAACCCTGGGCACCTGCTCCACAGGAAAATGAGACACACGTCTCCTCTCCGATCCCCCATCCTGACCCATGAACCCACTCTGTCATTTTATGGCCAACACCAGACTCAGGGAACATTCCTACAGTCATTCCTCACTCCAAGACTAAGATTCTGAGATGCTTCCCTGAATCTGGAACAATCTATCCACCCAATGCTAATACTAAGCTATTAAAATAAAAGACCCCAGACGTGTCATTGTCCCATAGACAGGCAGATCAGATGGGAAATGCCTTTGGCCATCTCAGATGTCTGGGCACGTGTCCTTGCTGTGTGTCTGTGTCCATGACTCAGGACGGGCATGTGGTTAGGAGTGAGGGTGGTCACCATGGGTCAAGGGAATGGTGCTGAGTTTTGTAAAGTCAAAGAGTCACTGCACTTATCTTTACCTAAGGCAGCTTCCTGATGTCTGCAGGTTCCTGTGATTGTCTTCAAATAGTGCCGGAACATTCCCTAGACTAGATGATGGGGACACCACCAAAAATCGGGCAGGAAGAAGGTGCAGACTTTAGCACAGACTAATCAATGAAAAGCCACTAGCGTATGCCCAAGGAGACTAAAACACATTCTACTGTCATGCAATTCCCTGTAGGTGTAAAAACAAACTGAACAATGACGGTTTTAAATCACCACAAGGTCCTTGTGGAAACAGATGGCGACTTCCAGCCCACATGTGGCAGGGGCAAGAGAGAGGACAGAAACCTCTGGAATCCAGATGGAGGGAATGTCTGCAAGTTCTTGGTGCTGAAGCGATAAAAATCCTCCAGAGGCTGTCTCGGAAGTCCTGCAGGCTCACAGCACAGGGGAGGGAATGTGTGGAACACACAGTTATAGTGAAGCCAGAGTCACCACCACTGCCAGCAACAGCGACAGTTTCCACACATTTTATAATTCATACATGTGGACATGTAGAACATGTAGCAGTGTTAATTATCAAAATGGACAGGCTTTCTGTAAACCTCTGTTACTTAGAGCGAAGGAGGGTCGGCAGCCCAGCCTGGCAGTGCCACTCGGTGTGTCCCACCACAGCCCTGGTCCCTCCACTGCTGCTCCTAGACACGGTTCATAGGACGGTGTCAGCGGGAAACCCCTGTCCCTTCTCGCTCCCAGCCACGGGATCTGAGGTTTCCCAGGGGGCTCACTGCTGGAGGGAGGA
This sequence comes from Microcebus murinus, assembly GCF_040939455.1. Taxonomy (NCBI): domain Eukaryota; kingdom Metazoa; phylum Chordata; class Mammalia; order Primates; family Cheirogaleidae; genus Microcebus; species Microcebus murinus. Next base: position 23,219,899 of record NC_134125.1, read on the forward strand.
GGACCCGCTAGTCACCCACAAAGAAGACGTGGCATCATTTCACCTGTGCAGGCAGGAAAATGTTCTCAGGGCTTGGGTTACGTTTGGGGAAAATTCAGTCATCAGGGCAGGATGTTGAGACCTCATGTAGCTCATCCTTCAGTCCTGAAGTTTCCAGAGAAGAAATGCAGGACGCAGGTCACTAAGGGTCACTAAGGGGAGCTGATTTGGTGACAGATGTCACTTCATATCAAGAGTGCACTTCCCCTTCCTCAAGTCATAAGCAGCACTGGGACCCATTTGTCCAACTGCAAAGAGAAAGATCATGATACAGGATGAGGGAGACGTGAGGCTGCAGGACCATTTCAGCAGGTGGAAAGCAGACTGCAGGGGACCCATTTCCAGGATGGTTTGACTGATGACAAAATCTGAAACTAAATGCTTAGAAGGGGAATGTGTCCCATTTCTCCTTAGAATGGCAAAAGGAAAATTAATATGGAAAACCAATCAACCAAAAGCAGGCACTATTATGGATCTTTGACAAAACCTTTTCAGATTCTCATAATATCCAAAATGACTTGGATAAAATTTTTAAAAGTCACTTGAGATATCAAGAACCAGAAAAATAACGACTTGAATTTAAAAAGACAATCCACAGACACACACACTGAGATGATCTTGCTGATGAAATTATATGGCTCACATACTCAAATCAACAACCACACAATTCCTTTGATGAGCTATTTCTGATATTCTTGAAATAAATGAGAAAAGAGTAAATCTCAGAAAAATTTATAAGTCATAAAACAAAGTAAATATAAATTATAACACCAAAATTTTTTTATGAAATTAAAAAACAAACTCTCTTTGGGGAAGCTCAAGTACAAGTGACAATGAAACTGAAATTCAGCCTTGGACAAGACATTTAAGACAACTAGAGAAAGTACAAGCCATCGTTATCATGGCCCAGCAGGGGGCGCTGTGGATCTTCTCAGAGTTGAGCCAGGCCTGAAACAAATTCAAATGGTTCAAATTTCATGGTCCCTGGGGCCCTGCTCACTGGCCTTTGATAGAGGTGACAGCAGGTGCTTCCTCCCAAGGGGCAAACTCAGAGGTCACACACCCTAACTGTCCTCACAACAGAGCTGTCCCCCGGGCCAAAGACACAGACTCACAGGGTGCTGGTGGTGTTCGTGACGGGCCTATGTTTGCATGAAGCATGACGCAAACACATGCTTCTCCCAGGGAGCTGAGGAGGAGACACGGGAACCATCCCAGAGACCAGGAACAGCTGTGGGTCCAGATGGTCTTTGGCAAGGCCACACCATGGCCTGGACTCCTCTCCCTCCTCACTGTCTGCCCAGGTGCAAAGGGACTTCAGAGACATTTGGAGGGTCCCCGTCCTCTTCTCAGTCCTAACTCGTGTCTGATTAGGGTTTCAGGTTCTGTCCTGAGTCTGTGGTGACTCAGGGGCCTCCCATAGTGTCTCCCGGAGGGACAGTCACTCTTTCCTGAGGCTCCAATGCTGGGGCCGTCACCAGTGGTCACTCTTGACACGGGATCCCGCAGAAGTCTGGCCATGTCCCCAGGATGTTAATAAATGACAGAAACAACAGATAGTCCTGGACGCCCACCTGGCTCTCAGTTTCCCTCCTTGGGGGCACAGCTGCCCGGGCTCTCTCGGGGACCCACCCCAACACCAGCACGCATGCTTCAGTATCACCAAGTGTGTAAGGATGGTGACAAAGAAAAAGGAAAGCCACTGGCAAATAGAAGCTAACGAGAACCTGTCACAGAGAGAAGTAAAAGGCTTTGATGAAAGAAGGTCCCGAGTCCAGGCAGGGAGGTGACCAGAGAGGGCAGCTGAGGAGCCGGGGGAGGCGCCACCTTCTTCAGGAAACAAAACAGAAATGAAAACAACTCACCCCAAACCTCCCTCGACCCAACCACCCGGCTCCTACCCAGTGTCCCCACTGGCTTCTCCTCCAGTCCCTTCCACAGTGTGGACTGTCCTCACCCTCCCCTTCCCGTCTCTGAGTCACGACCTCCCTTGTCAAGCCTTGGACCTCTGTCCTTCCTTACACTTCCCTCCTGTCCTATGAGCTCCTCAACCAGTTACCAAAATATTTTGTATAACAAATGCCCAGGACTGTTACAATATCTTTTCTTGGGCATGTTCACTCACACCCTCTATTTTTCTTCAGCTTCTCTGACCCTGCTCTTCAGAAGAAGCCCCCAGCGAGCGGATGCCCTTTTCTCATCACACACACACACAAACACACACTCACACACTCACACACACACAAACACTCACACACACACTCACACACACACTCACACACACTCACTCACACACACACTCACACACACACTCACACACACATTTTGTATCCTCAGTGCCCTGTGTGGAGAGCTGGACCCGCACGGCCCCGTGCAGGAGGCTCACGCAGGCCCGGGCACTGCTGGGCGGGACCCGCAGTTGTCACTCCTTCTCTCCGCACACAGCGTGTTTGCCCGAACGCTTCTTAGGTAAAATGTTGTGAGCGTCCTCACTGGGCACGGCCCTGCAGCCTTGAGCTTGGCCGGAAGATTCTTAGAGGCGAATCCTCGCTCTGAGTGTAGACTGACTCTGATTTCCCGTCTCTGGAAACACAGACAGTCAATACGTCCACAGCACAGCCCCTGCACACCGCGCCTCGCATCTCCTCCCGGCCCGGCACGAGAGCTCCTTTCTCCCCAGCACTGCGGGGCCCACGGCAGGGAGAGCTCTGGCCTCCACGGAGGAACCTCACATGAGGAGAGGACCTGGAGGCCCAGGGCTGGGGAAGCGGGTTCCTGCTGCGGACTTGGTCCTGACCTGCGAGGACTGTGCGTGGAGACCCCACCTCCGTGCTGACCCAGGGACGGCCCAGGGAGCCGTGCACACGTTCACCCGGAGGAAACCGGTAGAGCGAGAAGACGGCTCTGAGGGAATGGGGAGGCCCCAGGAGCACCCCTGTCCTGGCCTGAGGCAGGGGAAGTGGACAGAGCTGGGCGGAGGCTGGGCTGCCTCTGGGGGACTGGTCACCATGTACCGTGATGGTGTGTCAGGGTGTGGACAGCAGGGGGCGCACAAAACCCATTGCTGAGGTGTCTATGGGTGATCAGAGCTGGGACCAGACACTTGCTCTGTGGTGCCCTCTGTTCAGGGCACAGCTGTGACCTCCCCACCCCCTGGGACCACACAGCCCTGCCCCGCCCATCCCTGACACCCTCAGGCACAGGGGCCTGACCAGGGCCCGGGGGGTGGGGGCAGAAAGCCGGGGCCATTTGCATGGAGGAGCCTCCCCTCTCAGGGTATGAAGAGGGGAAGGACAGACCTGGGGAAGCTGCTGCAGCTGCGGGCACAGAAGGCAGCACTCGGGACAGTCCCGCCATGGCCTGGGCCCCGCTCCTGCTCTCCCTCCTGGCTCACTGCACAGGTGACCTGACTCGGGCCAGGGAAGGGCCCTGGGAGTACCGTGGGGCCCTGCTCTATCCTCTTGTCTCCAGATCCAGAGTCACCATGTGTGTGTCTCCCCCTTCCAGGGTCCTGGGCCCAGTCTGCGCTGACGCAGCCGCCCTCGGTGTCTGGAGCCCCGGGGCAGAGCGTCACCATCTCCTGCAGCAACATCAAGGGTAGCTATGCGCACTGGTACCAGCAGCTCCCAGGAACGGCCCCCAAACTCCTCATCTATGATAACAGCAATAGACCCTCGGGGGTCCCTGCCCGGTTCTCTGGCTCCAAGTCTGGCAGCTCGGCCTCCCTGACCATCTCGGGGCTCCAGGCTGAGGACGAGGCTGACTATTACTGTTCAGCCTGGGATAGTAGCCTGAGTGGTCACACAGTGCTCCAGCCACACAGGGAAGTGAGACAAAAACCTGCCCCTGCTTTTTCTGATCACGGTCATGACTGCCTGTGACAAACACCAGGCAAAACATTCACTGTGGCCAACCCCAGGCATTCATGTCTGAAGATCTAACTCTCAGGGCACAGACCTGCTTTAAATGCTCACTGACATTCCAAAGTCAGTGACCTTGCCCTCTTTCATATTGTTTTTTAAAACATCTTTATTAAGATATATTATAGAGATTGGATCAAGGTGGCGGACGAGAAACACCGCCAGACAGAGTGTCTCTGCAGAAAAGACAGATTCTAGCAGAAATTAGAAGAAAGAAGCAAGAAGACGAGCATACAGCGGACGAGGGCTGGAAGGAGGGGTACCTGAGACCCCGGGAGACTCCACGGGAGGAGGCTGTGGAGGAAAACTGGAAGCTGAGACCCCCGGAGCAGCCCAGAGACAAGTGGGAAGGGTAGGTGGATCAGTCACCTTTCTCCTCCCCTGCATCCGGGACTGCTGGTGGGCTCCCCAGCGGGTGGAGAGACCTGTGGACACCAGCCCAGAGACGGCCGCCGCCAGCGAGCGGTGAGCCATTAGCAGACACGGCACCAGGCTCCCAAATCCCGCTCTGCACTTCCGTGTTCACAGACCCGAGCCGCGCGGCAGGCGCCATATTGCCTCCTTCTCCTCTCCGCCGACCCTACCCTCGGCTGCCCAAAGAGACAATATAGCCACCAGGAAGAGGCACCTCCAGTGAAAGGGACCTTCCCTTTCGGGACCCTACAGCTGACTAAGGGGAACTCAGACTGTGAGCTCCCTACCCGCCAGCCCTCCCAGGTGCTGCTGGTACAGTGATCCCAGGAGAACGGGGCAGCCCCTGAGGCTGAGAGACATAGACCCAGCTTGGGCTCCCTGTGGGTGAATTGGGACTAACACTCCTCTCCCTGGTGGGGATATAGTTTAAACTCTGGGGCCCAGAGGTCAGACCTGCAGACCAGATCCCATGCACCGAGGTCTCGCATTGCCCGGGGCACAGAAGGGATATACGTGAACAGCCTGCTGAGGTGTGTGTGCCTTCAGGGGCAAATCGGCATCCTAGAGGGCAACCCTCCTCCCAAAGGGAGGCCGTGCACCCAGCCCGGGTGGCGTTCCTGCTCAGGGAACCTCCCCGCCGGCATCACAGTTCAGGGAGGCCCGGTGGCATGTGGTCTGGCATGGTGGCAGAGGCCCAGGAGTAGCTGCAGAGTTGGGGAGGGTGGAAAGAAGCGAGGCCCGCTCCAGACTGCGGGTCTCAGACAGCCCCACCCCACACGCAGACTTTCTGGCTGAGCGGGGCCATTCCAGCCCCTCCCTGACAGCTTTTCCTGGAAGCAAAAAACAGAACTTTGACCCCTGATAACAGGCATTGGTGGTGCCTGAGGGCAGGCTTACCCAACCCAGCTCTGCCCAGACTCTCTCCTAGGCCACCCCTCACTGAGGGGGAGAAAAGGACACACCTGGAAGTCCCCGGGCCCCACCCACCACCTGAGGCACTAGAGTGCCTCCCCAGTGGAACAAGAGCTGATATTAGGACACAAAAACAACAGCGTAGCATGTTCCTCCAAGCAAACGCCACCTACTGACAGGGACGGCATCCTGCACACCCTTTTCACGGCACCCACTGACTCATTATACAGGGAATGGTCAAATCTCACCCACAGACACCACCTACCAGCTCAGAACTAAACAAGGCGTGTGAATACCCAAACGAAAACCTAAAGGAAAGAAACAACAACTGATCGACATGGGAAGAAATCAGCGAAGGAATTCCGGAAATATGAAGAACCAAACGGAAAACACACCCCCAAAGAAGAGCATCAGCCCCCTAGAAATGGGCACCAAACAAAGTCAGGCAACCAAAATGACAGAAGGGAAATTTCGTATGTGGATCATAAGAACAGTCACCGACCTGCAGGAACAACTCAATAACCAACACAAAGAAACCATAAAAAGCCTCCAGGACCTAGAACAAAAGTTCACTAAAGAAATCGACACAATGAACAAAAGTTTAACCAAACTCCTGGAAATGAAGAATCAATTCAGGGAACTACAAAACACAGTGGAAAGTCTCAAGAACAGGGTAGATCAAACAGAAGGAAGAATTTCAGAGATTGAAGATAATACCCTCTAACTAAATAAAACAGTCACAGAGATAGAGCAGAGAAACAAGAGAAAAGAGCAAAGCCTACAAGAGATGTGGGATTATGTGAAGAAACCTAATGTGACGGTCATAGGGTTACCAGAAGGGGAAGAAGACAACACTCATGGGTTGGACAAGCTATTTGAAGATATAATAGAGGAAAATTTCCCAGGTCTGGCTAAAAATCTTAATATACATTTCCGGCAGAGAGCACGGTGAGACACGCAGTGGCCAGATCCCAAGGGGCCCATTGGGCCCTCTGGGTCTTCCAGGCCCTCCGGCTCCAGGTAAGCTGGGGCACCCTCCCGGGATGAGCCTTGGCCTCTGCCCTGCAGGAACCCGGTGCCCTTGCTGTAGCTGCCCTCCAGTGAAGCCCAGGCCTAGAAGCAGCAGCGAATGTCTCTGGCAACCCCACCTTGGTGACCTGATGATGGCGGCCGGCCGCCTGGTCTTTTGACCCAGCCCTGCCCGGCCTAGGCTAAGCCCCTTCCAAGCTTCCAGAAGGCGACGCCTTTGGGAAGCTGAAGGTGTGGCGGGGTGAGAAGTATGGCGACCGCCCAAACGCTGAGGAGGGCTGTTAGGGTTTGGAGAGCCTGAGAAGGCCGGTCTGTGGACGCAAGCTCGGTCACCTTCTTGGGCCGTGGAGTGGCGCAGATCCAGGTCTTGCTGTGCCCGCTCTGTACCAAAGGTGTGCACCCTACGTAGTCCTGACAATGACGGACAAAGGCCTTAACAGGCCTGGAAGGTGAGCAGAGCCTGGGATGACGATGGGTGGAATGGTTAGCGGGCCTTTGGGCGGTTGGTATTCATTCAGCCAAAAGACAGAAGAAAAAAAACATAACCACATTTGGAAATGCCCACCACCTTTTGGGAAGATTTACTGGCCAATTATAGAAGAAGGCCTGTGTATATAATATGAAAAAGCTGTTCTCAACTTTCCCTCCAACCTTTAAAAGAAAATGTTAACTACATCTAATCCTTCTAGATGTAAAGAGGTTGCCGACATATGATAAAGTAGAGTTAGAAAATAACACATCTTGTAAATGCCCATTTGTTAAAAAAAAAAAATCATAGGAAAAAAATGTCTTCTGGAAATGACTTTTTGAAATGGAATTGTTAGACCACCTCTGGAAGCGACACGTGTTCACATTTGTTCAGTGGGTTAAAGGACATGGAGCGGAAAACCTTGAGAAGCAAGAGAAGATTCTGTGCCAGACTGGTCATATTTAGAAGACATTTTCATATCATAAGCATTGTTTTGTGTTTGCATTTTGTTCCTCATTACTGTATATATAGTTCACAAAACTAAGTACTTTTTTGAAATATCTAGTCTTTCTAGATGTTCTGAAGTGCCTGATATACGTTAAAAGTAGAAGTAGTAATACCCTTTTTGTTAAAATTCATATGAAATTTTTTGGGGGAATGGCTAAACCACCTCTTGAGTAGTACACATTGTGTTTGTGCAGGGGTTCAGGGGAGGAGGGAGGACAAGGAGGAGCTCTATGGCAGTGCGCTTATAGTGAGGCAAGATTAACCATAGTTCCTATGTCTGTGCATTTTGTCTTACCTGTGTATATAGTGTATATAAAAGACAAACAAGTCCTAATTTACATCTAGTCTTTCTAGATGTTAAAAGAGGTTGCCAGTGTATGACAAAAATAGAATTAGTAAACTAATAGTTTGTACATTTTTGTTTTTAAATTCGTAGGAAAGATTGTCTTCTGAAAAATCTGAGCATTAATAGCCCACTGGGTTGGTGGAGGAGGGAAGGGTTCTAGGCCAGAATGTTCATATTTTGAAGACACTTTCAAATTATAACTGTTACATGTGTGCAGTTTATTCACAACTGCTGTGTATATAGTGGACAATTAAAATCCTTACCCGAAACATCTAGTCTATCTAGATGTTTACAAGTGCCCAACGTATGTTAAATGTAGAGGTAGTAAAATATCACTTTGTAAATATATTTTTGCTAAAGTTCACAGGAAATACTGTCTTTCGGAAATAGAATTGTTAAAGCATCTCTGTGAGCAGTATAGTACCATCTATACTCATTCAATGGTTTGGAGGAGGTGGAAGGGAAGGAATTGGCAAAAGGACATTATCAGATATCAGTTTTCTTATGTTTTGTGCATTTTGTTTTGCTGTGTGTATATATGGATATATATAATGTATATAATGGATAAATGAGTCCTAATTTTGCAATATCTAGTCTCTAGATGTTAAAGAGGTTGCCCATGTATGATAAAGTAGTTAGTAAAATTAGCACATTTTGTACACTTTGTGTTGAAATTCATAGGAAATCTTGTCCTCTGTAAATTACTTTTATATGAATTTGTTCGACCATTTCTAAGCATTACATATGCCTGTACTTGTCCACTGGATATAAGGCAGAGTAAGGAAATTGAATGGTTCAAGACCAAAATGGTCATATTTAGACAATACTTCAGATTATAACCATTGCTATGTGCGTGCAGTTTTATTTAACAGTGCTGTTACATAGTGGACAAGTTCTTCTATGAAATAGCTAGTCTTTCTAGATATTTAGAAATGCTTGATGTATTTAAAAGTAGAAGTAGTAAAATAACACTTTGTAAATAGCTTTTAAAATCTGATGTCCAGATGGTTTCACACCCGAATTTTACCACACTACAAAGAAGATCTAGTACCTATCTTGCAGAAACTATTCCACAACAACGAGAAGAACAGAAACCTCCCTGACACCTTTTATGAAGCAAATATTACTCTGATACCAAATCCAGGAAAGGATGCAACAAAAAAAGAAAACTACAGACGAATATCCCTAATGAATATAGATGCAAAAATTTTCAAGAAAATCTTAGCTAACCGAATCCAGATGCTTATCAAAAAAAATAATCGAACACGACCAAGTGGGCTTCATCCCAGGGATGCAGGGATGGTTCAACATATGTAAATCTATAAATGCAATTGACCACATAAACAGAAGCAAAAACAAAGACCACATGATTCTTTCAATAGATGCAGAAAAAGCTTTTGACAAAATTCAACACCCTTTCATGATACGAACACTTAAGAAAATAGGCATAGAAGGGACATACCTAAAAATGATACAAGCCATATATGACAGACCCATAGCCAACATCATACTGAATGGGGAAAAATGGAAATCATTCCCACTCAGAACTGGAACCAGACAAGGCTGCCCACTACCTCCACTTCTATTCAACATAGTGCTGGAAGTCCTGGCTACAGCAATCAGACAGGAAAGTGGAATTAAAGGTATCCAGATAGGGGCAGAAGAGATCAAACTTTCACTGTTTGCTGATGATATGATATTATATTTAGAAAACCCCAAAGATTCAACCAAGAAACTCCTGGAACTGATAAATGAATTTAGTAAACGCTCAGGATACAAAATCAATACACAGAAACAGAGGCATTCATACCCGCCAACAACAATCAAATTGAGAACCAAAGCAAAGACTCAATTCCCTTCACAATAGCAACAAAGAAATTAAAGTACCTAGGAATATATCTAACCAAGGAGGTTAAAGACCTCTACAGGAAGAACTATGAAACACTGAGGAAGGAAATAGCAGAGGGTGTAAACAGATGGAAATCCATACCATGCTGGTGGGTCGGAAGACTCAACATCATTAAAATGTCTATACTACCCAAACTGATCTACAGATTCAATGCAATACCTATTAAAATCTCATCAGAATTCTTCACAGATATAGAAAAAATAATTTTACACTTCGTATGGAATCAAAGAAGACCCCAAATATCAAAATCAATTCTAGGCAACAAAAACAAATGGGAGGTATTAATATGCCAGATATCAAACTATACTACAAAGCTGCAGTAATGAAATCAATCTGGTATTGGCACAAAAATAGAAACATTGACCAGTGGAACAGATCTGAGAATCCTGATATAAAACCATCCTCATATAGCCATCTAATCTTTGACAAAGCAGACAAAAACTTACGCTGGGGAAAAGAATCCCTTTTCAATAAATGGTGCTGGGAAAACTGCATAGCCACTTGTAGAAGGCTAAAACAGGACCCACACCTTTCATCTCTCACAAAAATCAACTCACGCTGGATAACAGACTTAAACCTAAGGTATGAAACTATTAGAATTCTAGAGGAAAATATTGGAAACACTCTCCTAGACATCGGCCTAGGCAAAGAGTTTATGAAGAAGTCCCCAAAGGCAATCACAGCAGCAACAAAAATAAATAAATGGGACATGATCAAATTAAAAAGCTTCTGCATAGCCAAAGAAGTAGTCATGAAAGTAAACAGACAACCTACAATGGGAGAAAATTTTTGCATCCAACACATCCAATAAGGGGCTGATAACTAGAATATACTTAGAACTCATGAAAATCAGCAAGAAAAAATCAAATAACCCTATTAAAAAGTACGCAAAGGACTTGAACAGAAACTTTTCTAAAGAAGACAGAAGAATGGCCAACAAACATATGAAAAAATACTCAGCATCTCTAATCATCAGGGAAATGCAAATCAAAACCACAATGAGATATCACTTAACTCCAGTGAGAATGGCCTTTATTAAAAAGAATCCAAACAATAAATGCTGGTGTGGATTCAGAAAGAGAGGAACACTCCTACAATGCTGGTGGAAGTGCAAACTAGTTCAACCTTTGTGGAAAGAAAGATGGAGATACCTTAAAGCGATACAAGTGAATCTACCATTTGATCCAGCAATCCCATTGCTGGGCATCTAACCAAAAGATCCAATGACACTCTACAGAAAAGATACCCGCATTCAAATGTTTATAGCAGCACAATCCATAATCGCAAGGCTGTGGAAACAGCCCAAGTGCCCATCAATCCAAGAATTGATTAATAAAATGTGGTATATGTATACCATGGAGTACTATTCAGTTGTAAGAAACAACGGTGATATAGCACATCTTATATTTTCCTGGTTAGAGCTGGAACCCTTACTACTAAGTGAAGTTTCCCAAGAATGGAAAAACAAGCACCACATATACTCACCAGCAAACTGGTATTAACTGAACAGCACCTAAGTGGACACATAGGTACTACAGTAATAGGGTATTGGGCAGGTGAGAGCGGTAGGGGGGCGGGTACATACATACATAATGAGTGAGATGTGTACTATCTGGGGGACAGTCATGCTGGAGACTCAGACATGTGGGGGAAGGGGGGGAAGGGGCATCTATTGAAACGTTAAAATCTGTACCCCCATAATATGTCGGGCAAAAAATGATATATTATAATGTGTATGCCATAAATTTCACCCTTTTAAAATATACCCTTCAAATTTTCTTTAGTGTTTATTGAGTTGTGCAACCATCACCATGACACGAATTTAGAATATTTTCATCACCCTACTAATAAACAGCTATTAGTCTAATAGCTAATATTACTATAACTTTCGCTTGTATATCCAATTTTCATTTTCCACATAACTTAGGAGATTAACAAATGAAAATGTTTACTAGGTTAATTTTCACACAAGAAATATGTCAAGACATACTTTAGTACTTCATTCATTTTTATTGCCAAGAAAAAGACTCCATGGCATGTATGTCCTACAGGTAGTTAAACCATTTATGAGTTGTTGGACATTTACTTTGCTTAAAGCTGTTCATTTTATGAGTAAGGCTGCTGTAATCATTGGTAAACAAGTTCCAAATTTCCCTGTGGATTAATGTGTGTATTTTTCTTGGGCTTGGTAGCAGTGGACTTTCAGGGTGATATAATTACTGTTGTTGAGGAAATGTCTGATTTCTTTCCAAGGGGACTGCACAACTTTACATTCGCATGAATAACACATGAGAGTTCCAATTGCTCCCCATTCTCATCAGCATTTGTCATCATGGGTTCTGTGTTTGTGGCCACCCCAGTGTGTCTGCAGCGGTCCATCTCTTTGACTCGATGGCATTTCCCTGGTGGCTCATGGTGTGGGACCCACTCGTGTGCCACCTGCTTCCAGTCACGCAGGGGCAGCGAAGGTCTGAGGCCCTTCCTGAGTCTCTCACTCAGGACACGCTAGACTGAGGCGGGTTGAATCCCACACGCAGCCTGCCCCCCACGGAGCGGACACGCCTGTCCCAGCACAGACTCCTCTCAGGGGCAGCGACGGCAGAGCAGGGTGACACCCCTGTCCCAGGCCAGAAGATGAGGCGCCCTGTGGACCCCTCCTCTGCTGGCGCTGCAGCTCCAGGCTCCAGGCCTGTGCTAGAGCCGGCTCCTGCGCAGCCACCGTCCCTCCCCACGGGACACACGGCAGGTCCAGCGAGTGTCCCCTGTGCCTCAGCAGAGCATGCGCCACTGGGAACCGGGACTCGGATGGGGACGTGGCTGCAGTAGCTCTCTCTGTGCTCACACGGTGCCAGCAGCATTGGCCAAGCAGCCCATCAGCTTCCAGACACCCTCATGACAAAGAACGCAGAACAGTATTCTAGCAACAAAATTTCCTATAGATGCAATAACATGAGACGTAAATAAGTGTAGAGGTAGACTACATCTATGGGTAGAATTTTCTTAACAAAAATATTAAAAAAAACATGCATTTAATGTACCAAGAAAGAAATCAGACCTAACAGGTACAGTGTACGCTACCTGGGTGATGGGCACAGGTAACTTGGGCTCAGGCAGTACAGAAGCAATTCATGGAACCAAAACATTTCTTCCCATGGAATATTCTGAAATTTTAAAATAAGAAAAGAATAAATGTATTTGAATAAATGCTAGTCAAAATTTTTATTGAATCTTAAAATTTTTTTGATAATAATATGGGAAAATTTAAATCCAGGAAAAGCCTCAAATGTTTTGCAAATGAACAGAAAATGAGTGAACACACACTTACATTTTGAGACACAGACTAAAGCAATATTAATTTGAACAATCTAAGGCTGATGCTGGAACAAATACAAGAAAATTTCCTTAACCGTTCTGAAATAGTCCTAATACATTTAAAGTACCATGTAGCAAACACGATGGACTCAATCATCAAACAGAGGCATGAATCACAATAAAAACATTGCTTCCAAATTTTTTACACAGTGAGATTGAGAACGATATGTAGGAAAAGTATTTTACCTTAATTTGAAAGAACAAGCAGTCCCCCCCTGGTGCAATAACACAGAAAGCCTTTCACTGCTCGGGAGCTACTTGAGAACTGACAACAGTGAGTTTCAGATTTTCCATCCCACACAGCAGGCCGTGCAGGGCTGGGATCTTGAGAGAAACAGAATGAGGTGGCGTCACGGACGTGGGCTCCGCCATTGACTGGGCAAGCCAGGGAGCCTCCCTGGGCTGTCCTGATCCTGCGCAGACTCGAGTGGGCACCGGGGCTCAGGGTTGCAGCCCCGCTCCGGGTGCAGGGAAGCCTCCCAGCGCTGGGCCTGCCTCCCCTCGGGGCCAGCCTGAGCTCCAGGCCGCTCGTGACACGCAGTGTTCCTCACAACGGCGTGCAGGGGGCTTCCTCGGTAAGTTAAAATTGTTTTGAGTTTGGAGCCTCTGATAATCATGTGAAAAGAAAGGCTTAGACAAGAAAGTGATTTATTTGAGGCAGAGGAGCTCTAGAGAAAGACACATGGGGAGGGGGCTGGCGTGGGAGGGGACTTCACACCACAGCCTGGACCCTTGTTCAAGGAGAGACGGAGGAAGGATGGGTAGGACCAGCCTCAGACCACAGGCAGGTCTGAGGATGTCCCAGCAGGCTGAGCGGGTCCTGGCCCATGGGGAGCCCGTTGGAGGATCCTGCTTCCTGCAGGGGGACCTGGCTGCAGGGACCCCAGGCTCATCACTGCCTGATCCAGCCCAGGGGCAGGGCTCAGTCACCTGTGCTCCTCCCTGCAGGTTCTCCTGGACTGAGGTCTGGGTGGGCACTTCCATGGCCACGACAACTGTCCTCTGCTGCTGTGTCCACCCTCAGGACAGGGCTGTGTCCTGCTCCACCTACACCCCATGCAAAGTCAAACCTGAGATGTCCTGGGGTTGGGAGCCTTGGGCACCCAAAGTCCCTGCAGCCACTGAGAGGCCCCCTCTGCCCGAGCTGCATGCCAGGGACAGGGGCTGTGGAAGACCTGACTCACAGCAGCCAACTCTTCTGGGGTCAAATGAAGTCCTCAGGCCTGAGGTGGCCTGGGGTGTCCTCTGGAGCTATCCTTATCCTGCTCGAGTGCTGGCTCTTCCTGCTCCAGTGACCTGGGTCCTGCCCCAAAACTCTTGTTCCATTCCCAGCATCTAACGCATGGCAGGCCTTCCCTGAATATTCTTTTGAAGAATGAATGAATAACTGAGACTAAGTTCCCTGACAGATGATTAACACCCCCATTGTTCCTATACAGAGGTAAATGAGTTCCTTGGCCCTGTATGTCTCTAAATTGTGCAAACTTCTTTCCACATTGTCACCCCATGGTGACAAATGCACAACCAAACCTACCATAGTCCTGAAACCTGCTCTTCCCTGTGGCCTTCCCTGCATCAGCTGCAGCATCACAGTCTCATGGGGTTCACCCGCCCCCACCACACACTCTGGAATGTCACTGCCTGACCCACAGCCTGAGCTTCAGTCTTCTGTCCCCATGTCCCAGCTCAGAGGCACATGCCCTTCCACCCCTTCCCTATTTCCTCTGCTGCCTTCTCCCTCCAGCCTCCCAGGAATGTTTCCTACCAGGTCTTAGCTTCAAGGTCTCCTAAAATTCCTGTCCTAAAGCTGAGTCTCTAATAGGGTGACAGAGGACAGGCACAGCTGTGGGTAAACCTCTCCCCTTAAATGAAGGAATCTCAGCCTCATGGCCCTGGGCATTGTCCCCACTGGATGCCTCAGCCCCACCCCCACCCCCTCTGCCCCACACCAGTGTCTGCCACCCCCTCTCTGAGCCTCGCTCTGGACAGGGCTGAGCATCCCACAGTCTATGTTCCCCTCTGGGAACCCCATTTCCCCTTGGTGACCTCCTGGTCACACCAGCATCCCCCAGCAAGTGCCCCTCCTGTCAGGTGTCCTCATGGAGAGATATTCTCTGTGATTTCTCCAGAGTAGGTGACACGCTCTTGTGGACCAGGAGTCTACACGGGCCACCTCTGCTCGACTGTCAGCCATTTTTGCCAACAATGCCCACAGAGTCTCTGTAAAGTAAAACCAAACACTAAAATTTATACAAGTACTAAAAAACACTGACATTACTATCCAATTTCCACTAGTAGAAGAAATGTGGAATGGAAGGTGAAATCCATCCAGAGGACAACACATAATAACACTATATATGAAGGAAAACTTCATACAACTGTGCATGGTGCATATACTATATATAAGGCCATTTCAGAATGTCACTCCCACCCTGGCCTCCCGCTGGAGCCCGTCTCTCCCCACAGACAGGGCAGGGGCTGCTGCAGCCATGGCAGGTGCAGGAGCTCAGGGGGGCCCAGGACAGAGCAGTGGGTGTGGCTGGAGCCCCAGAGCCAGGGCAGGGGCTGCAGGGCTGTGGGGTGGGGGGGCCAGACCAGGAAGGGGCTGAGGGGTGAGGGATGTGGAGTTTGTGCAAACAGTCCTGGGGAGTCAGTGCCAGATTTTTAACCAGGGGGTGACCTGGCATGGAATTATCAGTCTGGAGGGCATCAGCGAGAGGCCTGCGGGAAGCAGGGCATCCTGAGTCCAGGATCTGGGGATATTAACACAGTTAAGGCAGATTCACACCCAGGACACAGTGAGGAAGGGATGGTGTCTGCATTCACCTGTCCAGGCAGTCAATTTACTGCAGAAACATTAAAATGTCACACATATTTTCCCAGTAAACTGTAAAAAATATGAGTAAGAAAATACAGATAGGGAAATTATATTTAGGATATCTAAAACAAAATTGGTGTGTAGAATGACAATCAGAAAATGGTAAAAAAAAAAAAAAAGAAAGAAAAGAAAAGAAAACTAAAAAATACCCCAAAACCCCCACAAAATGCTGGTATGAAATACATGATTCATATAAACAGAAAATACAAATTAGGAAGATAGAGCTCACCTCACAAAATTAAGAAATGTGTGGCTCTATGCACTATTATATGTTATGACTGCCAAACTACTAATTTTGCACAAAACAATTCTAGTCAGTATCAACACTCTACAATGAGTCAGTATTGAACTGTTTTCTGAATTGCTGAATTTTAAACATATCACTGAGCCAGTTACTTGAACATTTCTCTTCAACACTATCTCACTCAACATACTTCACACAATACACACCAGATCAATGTTCTAGCAAATGTGGTGCCTGCCATGATGGCCATTTAGAATTTTCTAGAATGTACTCTGGGGTGCTTCATGATAAAAAGTTACATATGCAGAGGATTGCACCTATAATAGTCCAGTATTACTTCTGGGAGTGAGAAACCCCAATAATCACTCACAGTGTACTGGGGTCACTCCACCAGGGAGTCAGCCCATGGGTGTGTGACCAGAGACAGTGACTGGGGAGCTGCAGAGACCAGCTGGGCTCTCAGGTCTCTGGGCCATGGGGAGGTGTGTGCCTGTGACCAGCAGGGGGCGCTGGGGGACTGCCCTGTGGTCCCTACACAGCTGCTCAGGGAGGACCAGTCACTCCAAGGAGCTTGAGCTTCAGAGCTGGGCCCTGTGCTCACTGATGGGGACTCAGCAGCTGTGTCCTCACTGGCTGGGCACAGTCCCCTGAGCAGGGCCCTTTGTATGGTCCCAGCAGCTGCTTCCTCCCAGGGCTCCCCCAAGGGGCAAAGCAAAGCCCCCTCCTCAGTGTGCAGTGAGAGCTGAGCTCCAGCCCAGGGCTCAGGGAGGGGCTGGGCAGTCCCTGGATGGAAACGCGTTTGCATGAGCAGCCCCTCCTCTGCAGAGGGTGGGGACAAAAGGAGGCCTGGGCAGCCCAGCCCCACTGTGGGGACCAGGGGCTGTGTGCACCATGGCCTGGGCTCCTGTCCTGCTCGTGCTCCTCTCTCACTGCACAGGTAGGGACAGGCCTGGGAGACCCAGGGCAGCCCTAAGTCCATTCTGTCTCTTCTGGCTTAAGTCCAGGCTTAACCCTGATCCTGGCCCCATCATCCATGTGTGTCTGTTTGCAGGTTCCCTGTCCCAGCCTGTGGTGACTCAGCCGCCCTCCCTCTCTGCATCTCCTGGGGCATCAGCCAGACTCACCTGCACCTTGAGAAGTGACATCAGTGTTGGTGGTTACAGGATATACTGGTACCAGCAGAAGCCAGGGAGCCCACCCCGCTATCTCCTGAGATACTACTCAGACTCGGACAAGCACCAGGGCTCCGGGGTCCCCAGCCGCTTCTCTGGCTCCAAAGACGCCTCGGCCAACGCAGGGATTCTGCACGTCTCTGGGCTGCAGGCTGAGGATGAGGCTGACTATTACTGTGCCGTGTGGCACAACAGTGCTTGTCACAGTGACACAGGCGGATGGGGAAGTGGGACGAAAACCCCAGCCTATGCAGGGTCTCATCTGATGATAATTTTCAAATTTTACAATAACTGTGATAAAGGCACATTCATCTTGGAAGCACTTTCAGTTTCAAAAAGGCTCTACTGTCAATTTTCCATTTGATATTTCTGAATTCTCAGAAATGGAAAAATAAATCCTCCTGATGACATGGAAATGTTGGCTGTTTATTCAAGTGTCCTAAATCCGGAGTGTCTAGAGCTGACCTGTCTCTAGACAAGAAAACAAGTAAAGTTGTCCCTTTCTAGCTGACAATTGGGTCGGAGCCCGAGGACCATCCCAGGAGGTCGCTGGGCCCTCACTGCTCGTGGCAGAATCTGTGGTGAAACTTCGGCCATTATGCCCCGTTGTGAGAGGCTCAGCCCTTCCATGGAACCTCGATCACTTGGAGGACGTCAGCACCGTGGTAATAGGACATCCTGAGTCTTGTCACCTGTGTGTGGACAGCTGTTCCTCGCTCAGGACACAGAATCTTACCAGTGGAAGCAAGTGTGTTGACAGTTATGAGTCTTGCATGTACAGTTGATTGACCTACACTAATTAGTGTCTCTGTGATCCAAACATGATTGGGAGTGTCAGATACATGTCCTGCAGGAAAGGCCGGCGCACTCGAAATCAGGTAATCACACACAAATTCAATAAAGATGGACATTATGAAGGTGTGAGCAGAGTGTGTGGAAAGCCTAATTGAGAGTACAAACCATGACCTGCCACCGCGGGGTCACTGTGTCCCTGCAAGGGGTGGTGAGTCCAAGGGTTGGGGTGCAGAAGGCCATCCATGCATCCCTGCAGTCCATGGTGACCCCACAAGAGGGCCCCTGGGGAGCAAACATCTTTCCCAGGTGGGAAAAGGGCCAGAAGCAGGTTCATCTGCCAGGAGGGCTCAGCTGTGCAGTGCACATGCGCAGAGCGTGTGAGGCTGTGGCCAGCAGGGGGTGCTGCGGGTCTGATGTGAGAGAGTGGGGGGAGCCCATAGGTCCTCACTGGACAAATGGCTGAGCCTCCTCTTGAGACTGGGTGTGATGAGCCCACACATGTGTGACTCTCCTGCAGGGGGACAGCTCTACCCATGGAGACACTCGGTGCCTGGGCTTCCCTCAGCCCATGGGAGACTCAGGCCATCTCTTCCTTCTCCAACCTAGGGGGTCCTCTGTCAAACCAAAGTCCCACCAGTGGTTGGAGAGGAGCGTGGCAGGGTCACACGTGCATGAGGTGACTCCAACCACCAAGCAGGACAGACAGACTCAGGTGTCCCCTGGTCGACAGTGTGGAGCCCAGCAGGTGGTGCTGGGTGTCCCCACAGGGCAGAATGGACACTCCCATGTCGTATACACTCAGATGACAACAGTGTGAGCTATGCAAGGGCAGCTCACAGGCAGGTTTCTGTCCCCACTACCAGTGAGGTGACCCTGTCCCCACCACAGCCCTGAGATGCCACCTGCTCCCACTGTGGAGACCTGAGCAGCAGCAGCAGCGTCAGTCAGCACAGGCTGGTCGCTGCCCAGAGTGACCAGAGCACCAGGGAGGACAGGGGGGCCCAGGGATCCTTTGTTGGGAAGGGGATGATTGCTTGTCCTGGGAGGATGAAGGGTGTGGGACTGTCCCCCACTGGAAGTCACAGTGCAGGTGACAGATGGCAGCATGTGAGCCCACAGGCCCAACTGAGCTGATATGGGACTGTGCTGTGACTGGTGGATCTTCCCACAGGTTTTCTGTGCCTGTAGCCGCCTCACACCCGCCATCATCCCATCCCTTCTGCAGGTCCCTGCGGCCCCTGGAGGGCAGGGCTCTGTGTGCAGACCCCATGGTGGTTCCTCTCTGCCACGAGTGCTCCTCCCTCCCCTGCTCCTCCCATGTGGAATTTTCTGCCTCCCCATTCAGCACCAAACCTCTGAGCTCTTGTTCCTCAGGGTCACTCACCGGCTCCTCCCAGCCCTAACACACTGTCACTCTCAGGCACAGGAGGAGCGTCCTGACTTCCCCTGGGGCCTGGCGAGGAGCCGCTGTCCTGTTCAGTGTCCCCAGGCAAAGCCCTGCCAGGACCACATCCCTCCACGCCCCTCTGAACGCACCTCCTCCCCTTTTCTGCCTTTGCTTCTCCCCTCATGGCAGCCTCAGCGCCACACGGACTGTGTCCGGGACGGAAGGCGAGGCTGGCTCTCCTCTGTGGAGCAGACACGGGCTGGACGTCCCGCACACAGAGAAGGAGCCTCCCACGGGAACCGGTGTCATGGGGGATACCAAGTGTCTCCCAAGTGTCCTTATTTCTCTCCTCCCTCATCCAGGGAGGTTGGAGGGCGGCAGGCACACATGTGACCCATGGCCACCCTCACACCCGAGTGTTCACCTTGATGCCCCATTTCCTTGAGCATAAAATCGCTCTGGAATAAATCCATGCACTTTTGTCTTTGCATATGTCCTCACTCATGTGTACAGCATATAGTATTCCAGACATTAACCCGTGATTTCAATATCCTTCCTTTATTTGCCATCCTGCACACCTTTGGATCCTGTGATGCTGTCAGAAGGCTAATACTCAATGATTTCCACAAATATGTAAAACATAATTGAAAACAATTTACTAAAGGAGCAGGACAATCAATACAATAAAATTATAACTATATTGGAGTAGACCCATAGATACTAATTTATGGGAAGACATCTCAGACTAAACTTGTAGATATTAAATTTGGGGAACTCATGACAAAATCCAGGTGTAAATTGCCTTTAAAATCATGAACAGGTGATGTTGAATTGAGTCTCTCTTCCCAATTTCCCATAATCCCACTGTGTAAGGTGCATAAAAAGTTTAGGAAATTTATCTTTTTTATGTCCTCGACTTTGTCAATGAAAGCTGAACCAGCATCCAGTACAGGGTGGATGTCTGGGTGACATCATAGGTTGGGGGACCTGCCCAGTGACCCCGCTGAGGGCCCTGAGAGGGCGGGGAGGCTGACGGGCCCCAGGGCGGATCCCCGAGAGGCGGCGCGGGCCCCAGGTCCCCATCCGCGCCCCAGCAGGCCCTGGCGTGGGCGCAGCACACCGCCCGGGGGCTGCACGAGCGTCTGTTCCGCACGCGCCTGCACAACCTCTTTGTAAATAAACCACAGGTTTTTCCAACACAACGAGCCTCGGCGTCTTTCTGTCCCCAGAGCGGGGGCGGCCCCTGAGGTCCCATCTCCGTCCTCCACTCCCGTGCACACGGCGCACGCGGGGACAGCACGCCCAGCTGGACCGCACAGCTCCGCCGTCACACGTCACCTGCCCCACTGCCTGCTGCACACTTGTCCCAACTGGGAAAGCAAACTTTCGTCCCAGGACCCCAGACAGGCCCTGCATACTGTGTCCCAGGACGGCAGCGGGGACCCCGCCGACCCGCACCCAGAGCGCCACATTACACGGATCCTGACCCGCCCCCACCCAGACAGCCCGTCGCCAGCCGCGCGGACCCTCTCTCCAGACCTCTCCGCCGTCCGGGCCCCGGGCCTCCCTCTGCCTTGGTGGCCCTCGGTGCTGAGGCTCTGATGAAACCGTCCCCTGACGGGCCTGGGCCCTCCCCCTCAGGGACCCTCTGCCGTCACCGTGTCTCTGGTGGAGAACCTGGTCCCTGATAGAGTGCCCCCCTCTGTGTCAGTCCTCTCAGTCACGTGCTCCAGCCCCGGTCACGTGGTCCCCCTGGAGAAGGCAGAGCCTCACCCCTGTCCTTCCACACTCAGCCCATTCTGCCTGCGACATCCACACCTCCAGTGACACACAGAGTCAGAGTGTCTTCACCACAGTAGTGGCCCCGGGACCATCGGGACAGATTTGGCGGTTAACCGAGCAGGGAGCACAGGATACTGAGCAGAGACCCTGGGACAGTGGCTGGAATTGAGAGGGGTGCGGGGCGGGGAGGGCAGGAGCCTGAGCGCCTCCCCTTCCCAGGTGCTCTACCTCCACGTCCACCAGAGGGCGCTGTGGTCTCAGCACCTGCCCAGGCTCCCCAGGGCCTCAGCTGTGTCCCCTGCCCCACCTGCAGGTGTCCCTGTGCCCTCCGTGGGGTGTGCCCTCCCCTGGCACAGTGTCTGCATCTCTCAGCCACAGCTAGTGTGAAGGCTCAGGTGGGGCTGGTGCAGCTTCCAGGAAGAAGACATTTGCATGGAGACCTCCCACCCTGAGGGTCAGAATGACAGAAAAGGGGGGTTGGTGGGCTCAGTCCTGGCCGTCAGCTCAGGAAGCAGAGCCTGGGGTGTCCCCACCATGGCCTGGGCCCCTCTCCTCCTGACCCTCCTTGCTCACTGCACAGGTGGCTGCCCGCAGGGAACTCTGGGAGGGCTCCCCGATGTCACCTGGAGTGAGGATCTCTCCCTCCTCTTTGGAAACAGGGTCTGATCTGTTCTCACTGACCTCTGTGTCGCTCTCTCTTTGCAGGGTCTTTGGCCAACTTTTTCCTGACTCAGCCCAGCTCTGTGTCGGGGTCTCCAGGGCAGAAGGTCACCCTCTCCTGCACCCGCAGCAGCGGCGACATTGGGAGCAGATATGTGAGCTGGTACCAGCAGCGCCCGGGCAGTGCCCCCACCACTGTGATCTACAGGGATGACAAAAGACCCTCCGGAGTCCCCGATCGGTTCTCTGGCTCCATCGACAGCTCCTCCAACTCTGCCTCCCTGACCATCTCGGGGCTGCAGTCTGAGGACGAGGCCGACTACTACTGTCAGTCTTATGATGACAGTGTTAGTCACACAGTGCTCCAGACCATGGGGAAGTGAGACAAAAACCCCCAGACATCGTCGCCCTGGCGCTGCCCTCAGCCTGTCCCCACAGGGTGTCAGCTCTTGCCCTGTCCCTCCTGGATGCTTCAGTGTGAATAGGCCTCTCACCATTTGGCATGTTTTCCTTCAGTGAATCAATTTCATCTTTCACGTGCTGATGGCTTATCTTCTAATGCATTTATAGTCCGTCATGTGTTAGATTTAGTTGAAAACAATGTGTCTGAAGGTAAAACCAGACATTCTGTGCTGGAAGCTGTCTTGCACAGTTTAAGATGTTTAGTAGCAACTCTGGTCCCCAGTAACACTCGCCCTCCTTTGTGACAACAAACCTGTCTCCAGACACTGCCAAATGTCCCCATCCTGGAGGACAAGGTCAGCTCTGGTTGAAACCACTCAGTGACAGAGCCTGTCCTCACATGTCTGAAATCCCCCGACATTACATGAAGGTGCCACCATTCAGCTGGACATGGGACTAGATTGGTCTGATCTCTGTTGCAGGTTCCCTTTCGTTAGACAAAACAGTGTCACAGAGCTCAAATGACTGCGTTCATAGTTAAAACGGATTTTAACCAAAGTGAAGTCGGAGACCGTGTTACCCATGGTGTGGAAACCTGAACCAGCGCCTGAGGCGATGTTGAGCCAAGGCTGGGTGTGGACAGTCACTTCTGTCTCTGCACACGCACACAAGGCGCAGGGATCCTCCTTCCACACAAAGTGACATCACCCAGCCAGAAATAGCTATGAAGTTCGGATCCATGTTCCGTATGCGTGGACCTTGTAAAATATACTCATGAAAAGGACCACTCACCAAATCCAGATACTGCACGATGCATTTTTAAGAAATATCCATAACAGGTAAATTCTAGAGGTTGGCCTTCGCCTGTGCAGGGAGGGAGGAGGTCCCCCTGATTGTCATTTCCTCTCTGAGAGCAGGCTGCCATCTCCTCGCAGCAGAGCTCGGGGACTCAGCGTAGCTCAGCTCCCTGAACCACGTGAGAGGGTCCCCGCTGGCAGGACCAGCCACACGCACCTCTGAGACACCCCGCAGAGCCAGTCTCCAGCTCTCAGGAGCCTCTGGGACACTTGGTCCATCAAGGGCCAGGTTCTGTCACCCCAGGGGGGTCTGACTCAGGTGAGACCATCACCCATCACTACAGTGTGATGTAGACACTGCCTAGGACCGTGCGGTGGGCAGGGTGCAGGGACGCATGTGACTGTGGGAAATTCTCCCCCTATGGGACTCGCAGATACAGAAATAAAATTAGAGGAGCACACCGTCCCTGCTGGAGTCTAGGGATGGGGACATCTTGAGCACCTGCTCCATGACTGGCCCCGCCCCCATGTGTCCTCCTCACTCTCTGCACAGGTGACAGCCCGCCGGCCCTGGCTGGAGACTCCTGGTGCCCCAACACCCCCTCTTGCCCCACTCCCTTCATGGGGCTCATTGTCCTCTTTTTCCTGCAACTTCCAGTGTCTGTGGCCCAGGTGGGGCTGGCTGAGCCTCCCTCAGCGACCGGGTCCCCAGGACAGATGGTCATGGACATGTGCACTGGAAACAGCCCGATGCTGTCAGCCGGGGTGCAGCTCGGCTGCAGCAGCTTCTGGGACGTGTCCACAAACTCCTGGTCCTCAGGACAACTGTCCTCAGGGAACGCAGAGACTCCCTGGCTCCAGGTCAGGCTGGGTGGCCTCCCTGTCCATCCCTGGACTCCAGCCTGGGACAGTTCCGATCATCACTATTCAGCAGAGGACAGCAGCCTCAGTTAGGACATTATGGGGGCCCATGGGGACAGGAGACACAACCCTGTGAGTGTCCAGGTGCCCATTCACTGCCCCAACGCGAGACCCAGCGGATCTGTGAGGAGGCCTGGCCTGGGTTCCTGGTGGGCGCTGTTGGGTGTTTGAACAGCTCTTAACTGAAGTATCTCTTTTTAAGTTGGGACTACAAAAAACAACTCAGTAAATTTAGTTAATGAGATTTATATTCCTTGTTTCAAAAATATTTATTGGTCAGGAAACAAAAAATTAAACGCATACATTGAATGATATAGCAAAAGTCACATATTTGTAGCGTATTCTGCGAAGGGGTGAGCACCTTAACTTGTCATTGATATGCATGCCTACGCCTCTCCTCGTCCAAGATTCCTTTTGGGAGTGAGGAACGACAGCAGGACCCCCAGAGTATCAGAACTGCAACCACAGGAGATGGGAGTCAGCCCCTGGGTGTGTGAGCAGAGACAGTGACTGGGGAGCTGCAGAGACCAGCCGGGCTCTCAGGTCTCTGGGCCATGAGGAGGTGTGTGCCTGTGACCAGCAGGGCGTGTGGGGGAACTGCCCTGGGGTTCCTATACAACTGCTCAGTGAGGACTATTCACTCCAAGGAGCCTGGCACTGGTGGCTGGACCCTGTGCTCACTGAAGGGAACTGAGCAGCTGTGTCCTCTCTGGCCTGGCACAGTCCCCTGAGCAGGGCCCTTTGTATGGTCCCAGCGGCTGCTTCCTCCCAGGGCTCCCCCAAGGGGCAAAGCAAAGCCCCCTCCTCAGTGTGCAGTGAGAGCTGAGCTCCAGCCCAGGGCTCAGGGCGGGGCTGGGCAGACCCTGGATGGAAACACGTTTGCATGAGCAGCCCCTCCTCTGCAGAGGGTGGGGACAAAAGGAGGCCTGGGCAGCCCAGCCCCACTGTGGGGACCAGGGGCTGTGTGCACCATGGCCTGGGCTCCTGTCCTGCTCGTGCTCCTCTCTCACTGCACAGGTAGGGACAGGCCTGGGAGACCCAGGGCAGCTCCCAGTCTTCTTCTGGCTCTTCTGGCAAAGATATCTGAAAAATTTCACCCTATTTCCTACCCATGAATCCACGTGTCTGTGTTTGCAGGTTCCCAGTCGCAGCCTGTGCTGACCCAGCCGCCCTCCCTCTCTGCATCTCCTGGAGCATCAGCCAGGCTCACCTGCACCCTGAGCAGTGGCTCTAGTGTTGGTGGTTACTGGATATACTGGCACCAGCAGAAGCCAGGGAGCCCGCCCCGGTACCTGCTGTACTACCACACAGACTCGAACCAGCACCAGGGCTCCGGGGTCCCCAGCCGCTTCTCTGGCTCCAAAGACGCCTCGGCCAACGCAGGGATTCTGCACGTCTCTGGGCTGCAGCCTGAGGACGAGGCTGACTATTACTGTAGTACATGGGATGGCAGCTCTAATACTTACACAGTGATCCAGACACATGGGGAGTGAGACGAAAACCTCCCCTGCATTCCCCTGTCTAGATGAGTCACTAGTGCCTTGCTTGGGACCACATCTTGTTCCGCAACTGACTTTTATTGTCACTTCTTCAGTCAACATCCAATTTTCCTAAGACCTGTGGATGTGAATACGTCTTTGTTTTTTCCTTAGTTACAATGTGAATTTGATTCATTGCTATCATATTCTCAGTCTGATCACGTCTACAGTGACATAAATCAGCTCTCAGAGCTCAGCCTGCCACCAGGAAGATGACGGGTGCAGAAGGAGGTGGTAGCCCAGCCGTGCCCCCGCCAGGGTCTAGGCCTGACTCACACGTGTGTGTGGGCTGACAGCTTGTGGTGGGTCCCTGGGTCCAGCACCCCAAGCCCAGCTCCACTGCTGAGTTCCAAGGCTGAGGTCACATCCCTACCTGGGCGCACTCCAGCCCGAACCTGGAGCTGGGCCTCCCTCCTGAGGCTCGGAAGAAGGAGGCTGTCGCAGCTGCAGGGGTGCTGGGGAAACCAAGTCCTCAGCACAGCGAGCTGCGCCTGTGTGTGTGACCTCGCAGCGTGCACAGGACAGCTGGCGCCAGGCGTCCTCGCCCCAAGGCAGGTGCCACAGTAGCCACCGCTCGTGCATGCCAAGGCCTTTGCTGCTCATGCTGAGACTTCAGTGAGGCTGGGTCAGTCAGGAATGAGGGATGCCCCAAAAGGAAGAAAATTTATTCCACAAGGTACTGGAGAAGAATGGGACTTTTGTAGGGGAGCTGCTTCCCCGCTCTTGGGTTCCAGGGACCTGACTCTGAGGACAACCTGCCTGGCCTGTCTGGTCCTCACTGTCCTGTCCTCACAGGGCACTGACTGAATGGGCCCATTAAAGGGCTTTGGCACCGGCTCAGCAGGAGCACCTTCCTGTCCCTCTTCTTATCCCCCCAGGATGATGTGGGGCCTTTGAACCAGCTTTGAAAAATGGCTCACGTAAGAGAAGCAATTGGTGACACCACGCTCCCTCTTGGGGTTGCCTGGCTGAGCGTCCCTGGACCGCGTCTGCTCCTCCCCGATGTCATTGTCCATCTTGGATGCTATTAATCCAACAAATATTCCTACAAACCAGGTAGCTTACAAAACATGCAAATCATTTCTCAAAATTTTCGAGCCTGGTTAGTCCAAGGTCAAATATTTGCAGACTTGGTGGCTGGTGGGGGCCTGACCTCTGTTTCACAGGTGGCGCCTTCTTGCTCTGTCCCCCCGTGATTCAAGGGACAAGGACGCTCTTTGGGGCCTCTTTTGCAAGAATGCCAATTCCATCCCTGATGGCTCTGCCCCCCAGCGTGTGCCAGCTCCTGATGCCATCACCCCTGGGCTGAGGAAACGTGAAAGACACAAATATTCAGGTCACAGCAACCAGAGACCCCACTGCCCTGTGTTCTCCCGGGGCGGGAGCGCGGGTTCCAGTCTGGCCTCGCGTCTCCCTGAGCAGCCGG
The DNA here is from genome assembly GCF_040939455.1 of Microcebus murinus. Classification (NCBI taxonomy): domain Eukaryota; kingdom Metazoa; phylum Chordata; class Mammalia; order Primates; family Cheirogaleidae; genus Microcebus; species Microcebus murinus. The sequence continues at coordinate 23,246,818 of NC_134125.1, forward strand.
AGACTCTCCTTCCCTCCCCCCTGCTTGCCTGCAGCCCCCCCCACTCCACTTACGAAAATTCAGTAAAAGAACATTTGGGGAGGGGCACATTTATCTTGGAGCCCTCGATTGTTCCTCAGCTTGAATGTATTGTGAGGAACGGACAGATTTGGGGTCACTACGTTCCTTGATCCCGAGACAAGGGGCCAGAAAAGGATGAGATTTTCCACCGGGGCTGAAACAGGTCTTCAGAATCATGTCCCACAAAGTCCCCTTGTGGATGGTAAAGTAATGTTTCTCCACAGAAAATGAGGCAGCTGCTGTGATGAGGAAAAGTAAGTGGGACTAGGCGTCTGTTGGGGAGAGTTTTAGGCTGTCATGTTCACATCTGCAGGTGCTGATTCCCCGTGCTGAGTTTCCGAATGAGAGTTTGCACCATCGGGAGCCACTGTCCTGGCCTGAGAAAGTAGGCGAGGTGTGTGGCTTCGATATTCTCTGGAGGTCAAGTGTGTAACTAGATTTAACCTTGAGAATTTATTTCATTAAAAGTTTGCATCATGTTTATGAAGTTTAATTCAGAAGAATAAAAGTCATTGTAGAACACATGGGCCCAACTGATAACAGGGATACATTACTCATGGAGTGAGTCCCAGTCTTTTTTGGTGGGGATCCAAAATGCCATCAGCTACTTTGGGAAGCCGCCTGGCGATTGCTCACAAAGCCAAGCACACTCCCACCCTACTACGCAGCAATCGCATCAGGTATCTGTCTAAGGAGTGAAGATGTCTCTCCTCATACGATCCTGCACACAGATGTTTATAGGAGCTTTATTCATAAACGCTAAAACCTGGAAACAAACTAAAGGCCCTTCAATAAAGAATGCATAAACATTCACGGTATATCGACTCAGTGGAGCATTACTCAATGATGAAATATAAATGAACCTCAGGGAAACACAAAGACACAGAGGAACCTTAAATGCACGGTGCCCAGTGAAACAAGCCAATCTGAAAAAGCTGCCTATGTTGCAATGCCAACAATAAAACACACTGAAAAAGGCAAAAGTGTGCAGATAGAGAAATGATCCGTGGTTGTCAGGGGTGTGGGGCAGGGAGGAGGGAAGAATGGGTGGAGCAAAGAGGATGTGAAGGGCAGTAAAAGCACTGCGCAGGTCATGACAATCACTGTGGGCATTTGGCAAAACTCACAGAACTGTGCAACACGCAGAGTGAATCTCACCGGACTATGGATATTCATCCATAATAATGCATCAATATTGGTTTATATCATAAATGTTGGTTTATGCAATTTTATCAAAAGTGCAAACATTCAAGATGTTAAAATAGATGAAAGGGTGGAGGGAGGTAGAAGGAACTATATTGGAGCTATACTACTTTCTGCTAAATTTGTTTATAAACCTGTAACTGCTCTGAAAATGAAGTGTATACATAAAAAACTATTGATAAAATTATTAAGTCTTAACAGTAAATACATGAGAATATTTTTATTATTTTAACGTGGGCATTTGCATCTTAAATAAACTAAAAATAACACAAAATATTAAATTAGGAAACATTGATAAACATTCAAAGAATACTAGGGAATAATATATAAGATAGAAAACTAGAAAACAAAAACTGTAAAAAGGTGAGTGATGTCTAGGATTCATTAGAGACGTTTGCAAATTGGCAGCAACAAAAAATAAACACACTGGAGTAAAGGGGCTCCTCACACAAGGTAAAAATTATATTGACTCATTAATTTCCAACTAAAGTCAAATAGGTGGAGACAGCACCTACGGGGGAAGTGGAGGAGCGAGACGAGCTGTGAGTGAGACAAGGCGTGGGGACACCCTGGCAGAGGGACCTGCAGGTGCAGAGGCCTGCAGGCTGGAGCGGGCTTGGGGGAGGGCAGCAGCTGCAGGAGGTCTGGACCAAAGAGCCAAACCCCAGCGTTAGAGTAACCAGCCGTCGCCCCCTACTGGGGCCTGGATGTCTGTGCACTGGCGGTCAGGGGGGTCTGCCCTCAGGGAGGTGACCTGACATGGCACCAAGTACCACAGACTACTGTCTTTGAGAGAGTGGGAGCGCAGCTGGGCCGGGCTCCAGGTGGGATGCTGTTCCTGTCACCTGCACTCCTCAGTCCGTCCTATGGGCCACGACGGGCTTCTAGAGAATCAGAGGTTGGGTGCACATTTAGGGTCAGTAACCTCTTGCCTGAAGCCATAACGCTCTTCCACAAGGGCGGAGGGAGCTATTTCTCTTAAAAAACTTCTCCTTGCTGTGAAATCTGCTCCCTCATTCCAAGACTGAGTCTTTCTCTGCAACAGGATTTTCCCAGCTCCCACGAGGAGCCTTCCCGGGCAGCTAATACAGTCACTTCTGTCTCTTTGGGGCCCATTATCCAGGTCCCCAAACCAAGGTGATGCCAAGTGATGAGCATAATCCTGGATCTAGTACCCACACCCCCAGGTGGGTCACGGACCGGGGAGGGCGGTGGCCGTGGGTCCAGCAGGGGGCCGTGGCGCTGGGCTGAGATGGGTGCGGAGTCGCCACGCTGGGAACAGCCTTGGAAGCTCTGGAACGGTGCACGAGAGGATTTCCATTTGGAAGAATCATAAACAATTCCTAATTAAACACATGCAATGCAAACACTGACAACTGCCCGCGCAGCTCTGTGTCTGCTTCTTGTCGCCAGCCCCTGAGAGGAGTGAGAGTGCGGAGACGGCGTGGACCTGGAGACCCCCGCGGGGACGGTCCGCGTGGTGTGTGGGTGAGGGTGGGGGAAGTTGGGCCAGAGGCCTGATCCACAGGGGAGGGGTCCATTGTCCGACTTTCAGAACAAGCAGGAGGGACATGGGTGGAGGGCGGGGGCCACAATGTTCCCATCAGAAGTGACAGTGTCCAGAAAGAGACATCCGTCATTGGAGTGACTGAGAAAAGCTGCCCTTGACCCAAGCCTCGGTCACTGCAGCCGGCGGAGCTCTGTGCGGGGAGACTGCAGGGCTGGAGGGAAGTCGAGGCAGACCACCACGGGGTCCTCTCCTGAGAAGGACCCAAGAGCCACGGAGGGCTGTGAGTGGGTGGGGCCAGTTCACGTGGCATCTGGGCAGTGACTCTCTGGCTGGAAGGACAGTCACAGGGAGCGAGAGCTGGGCAGGGGACAGGACGGGCGCTGGTGCCCCGGGGGACGCTGGCAGGCAGGCCAGGGTCAGGTGGCTGGGGACGAGGGGAAGGGAGCAGGTTCCGGGTCTGCTGTGTAGCACGCGGACAGTGCCTGGATCTGGCACGTGATGTACACGGATGTGCTCAGGATGACTCGTGCTCTGGCTGACAGTTCGCATAGATGATTATGGTCCAAATGTAAGAGATGCATTGAAATTTTACATATGTGTGTGTGTGCATGTGTGTATACACACAGGCACAAATTCAGAAAGGTGGATTTTGTAGTATTCTTGTAGAGTCTTTTGTTGATATAAAGTATATTTTTCTTAATTAAAAAAATTAAGCAACTACTAAGTGTGAATCCCCTAATTTCCTGGGATTTAGGGCTTCAGTGATGAAACAAAATAGTCAAGGTTGGGGCGTCCCTTCGGTTTGTCTGCCTCACGATAAGAGATACTGTGCTGTTTTCCCTGAACTGTTCAGGTGGGAATTATATCTCTCTATGAACATCTGCACACACACATACCAGTGTGTTCAAGTGTGTGTCTCTACATGAGCTATTGTGCATAGCATGCCATTGTCACTACAGGTGTGGATTAAGTCACTGGAGGAGAGTTCTTGTGTTAATATTCATAATGAGGGTAGAACAATCTCTGACACATAATGTTACCGTTAAGTAATTAACTAATTAAATAAGTAACTAAGTAATTGTGTTTCGTGTTAAGTAATCAACATGACACTGCACTGGGAGACGAGGGCTTGGACAGGGAGTCTGGGGACGACAGGCTCCTCTCCTCGTCTCTCTGCAGCTCCAACCCCTCTGCCAGCCCCGAGTCCCAGTCCCGTTCAGATGTGCACGCCCTCCTGGTGTGCAGCCCCTGTCACCGTGGTGTCCCTTCTCAGGGCTGTCACCCCTCCCTGGTGTCACTCTGGCTGCATCCTGGCAGGGCTGGTGTTCTTGGTCATCTTCTTCAGGGTGGGCGAGCCACAAGGGAAGCAGATTTTTCTCTCCGTAATAACTATGGTCTCTCTTGAAGAATGTCCCTGCGCATTTGTATTAATAGGCCCCTGACCCACCAAGGTGAGATGGGGACAAGGGACAAGGGTGATGGAGACTGCCCTCTCTGGGGGATGTGGAGTGTGATGACAGAGGGGCTGGTCCCCTCAGGCCCACAAGAGACTGGGAGGCTTGTTAAAGCCCCTGCCCTCCTGCCCACTGGGTGCAGGACATTCACTCTCTGAGGTCACTCACTGGTGGCCCCACTACACAATGATCTAAACGGGGGAAGGAGCAGAGGGGGATTTACGCTGCGGAGGCCACACCTGTGCAGTGAGGAAGCGCTGTGGGGGTGCCCTGCAGCACAGGGTGGAGCCCGGGTGGCCTGAGCCTGCCCCTGTGTGGGGACAGTGTGTGCAGGCAGGGCTGGCTTCCAGCTTCTCTCTGGTCAGCTCCAGGACCTTCGGCCCAGTCCTGACGACCCTGGGCTCTGACACAGCAGGGGCACTGTGGCTGTCCTGAGGGTCTGTGGAAGTCTCAGCTGGGACAAGGTCTTGGAGCCCTGCCCTGGGCCCTCTGCTCTGTGCTCAGGGGACAGCACCTGGGACCCGCCAGGGCCAGGAGAGGCTGCCCCAGCCCCACCCCACGCTCAGCCGTCCCCGAGTTTAGGCTGAGAGACATCAGGGCAGGGGACGATTTGCATGAAGGGTGCTCTCTGCCCTCAAAGGGGAAAGAGAGGGAAGACCCTGTGCAGTTCTGCTCAGCTGCGGCCAGGAACAGAGCCTGGGGTGTCACCACCATGGCTGGGACCCCCTCCTCCTGCCCCTTCTCACTCTGCTCAGGTGACTCCCTGTGGGAAGCAGGATTGACTATGGGGACATCTGGGGGTGACTTTTTCTCTTTTAATTTGAGAGCGGGGGCTGGGGGGTGAGCCCAAACTCACCTCTCTGTGTCTCCCCCTCCTCTGTTCCAGGGTCCTGGGCACAGTCTGGACTCACCCAGGAAGCCTCGGTGTCAGGGTCTGTGGGACACAAGGTCACCCTGTCCTGCTCTGGAAACAGCAACAACGTTGGACACCCCGGTGCTGTGGGCTGGTACCAGCAGGTTCCTCGTGGTGCCCCCAAAACTGTGATGCTCGTGACTTCTCAGCCCTCGGGGATCCCTGATCGCTTCTCCGGCTCCGGGTCTGGGAACACGGCCTCCCTGACCATCTCGGCCTCCAGCCTGAGGACGAGGCTGACTATCACTGTCCAACACGGGACGGAAGCCTGAGTGGTCACACAGCTCCCCAGACACAGGGGAACTGAGACAGAAACTGCCCTTGGCCTCCGGTGAGGCCGATTGCCCTGTGACTGCCCGAGATGAACACAGAGGGTGACTGCGGCGGAGGCTGCAGTGCCAGCATTAGAGGAAGTCACACTCTGCACGTGGCACCTCCAAATGGACAGTGGCCTGTGTTCCCACATACTCCTCATTCATTAAAAAAAATTTTTTTAAAGATAAAATTGGCATGCTAGCATGTAGAAAATGTAATTAAATAGTTTTGCTAAATATAAATAGAATCATGCATCCATCATGATAATCTAATTTTGTAACATTTTCATCAGCCCCCCCCCCAAAAAGAGCCCAATGAACAGTCGCCCACATCCTTCCCCCTGAGCCGTCTGTCACCAACTTTCTGTGAAGTACATGGATTTAAGATCCAAGAAACTTAGTGATGCCAAACAAGGTACACTTCACACACACACACAAAAAAAAAAAAAAAAAAAAAAAATGAAAAAGAAAAAAGGAACATGTCTAACACATAATAAAGTGTGGAAACCAAAGGTAAAGACAAAATAAGAAAAGTTGACAGAAAGTATTACAACATATACAGAAGATCAACAATTCAAACAATTGTGGATATTTCACAAGTATGCACTGAGAACAAATGGTACTATTAGATTTTTACAATGTTGAAAGAAAGAAGGAAAAAACTATCAACCTATAACGCTCAGTCCGGGTACATTTCTTGTAAGAAAAAGGAAAAAATAAGATCTTGTCAGATGAAGAAAACCTACAAGATTCTATCTTCAGGAAATATGCATTAAATTGAAAAACAAAACAACAAAGGAAGGATTTCATGTGGAGCATACATGCTAAATGAGAAAAACATTAAGCCTTAGGTATGTAGGAAGAAGCAGCCATTCATATATTAGTAAAACACTGATTTTTCAGCTCTAAGTTCTGTCTAAACAAAATTTTAGCATTTTAATAATATCTCTATGTAGAAAAAATACATATGACAACTGCAAGCAAAAGCAGGAACTGTAAAGGAATCTATGCAATTGGGAGAATATTAAGCTTATTATTAACTCCATGCAGATTGTGAAAAGTTAGGCATGCATGTTGTGATCTTTGGAGCAATCAGTACAAAACCAAATGAAGAGATAAAGTCAAAGTACCTAAAGAAAAATCAAAAGGAACCATTAAATAGTGCTCCAATTATCCAAAAGAAGGCAGGAATGAGGTAGAAAGGAACAAAAATCATGGCAATAAACAGAAAATGAATATTAACACTGCAAGCTTAAATCCAACTGTACCAACAGTTTCATTAAATGTAAATGAAATAAGCATATACATTAAAAGGAAGAAATTTTCACACATTTTTCAAAAATGAAAAACATGAGACAACTACATGATTCTACTAGAAATCCACTTAAACATTTTTATATATGCAAGTTAAAAGGAAAATGATGGGTGATGCATGGTGGCTTATGCCTGTAATCCTAGCACTCTGGGAGGCTGAGACAGGTGGATTGCTCTAGGTCAGGAGTTCGAAACCGGCCTGAGGAAGAGTGAGACCCCATCTCTACTATAAATAGAAAGAAATTAATTGGCCAATTAACATATATATACAAAAACTTAGCCGGGCATGGTGGTGCATGCCTGTAGTCCCAGCTACTTGGGAGGCTGAGGCAGAAGGATTGCTTGAATCCAGGAGATTGAGGTTGCTGTGAGCTAGGCTGACGCCATGGCACTCACTCTAGCCTGGGCAACAAAGTGAGACTCCATCTCAAAAAAAAAAAAAAAAAAAGTAAAAGGATGACTCAACTATACGCCTATGTTAAAATGGCATTAACATTATTTCAATGGTCAACTACAAAATTAACATTACTTAGGTGTTAATTTTATTCTTTTTATGTTTTCTATTGTAGCTAGAGTTGTAGGATGCCCCCATTGAGGGAAACTAGGCAAGGGCTACACTGGAACCCTATATAGTATTTGCTCACCTTAGTCTGTATCTGTGATGACATTTAAAGAAACATGAAATGTCTGTATCATGATGGGAAAAGCTGCTCTATTCCATGTCATTGAATAACCTGTAACTCCTCTGCTATGCAGCCTTCCAGGGATGTTTTCTGTTCCCCAATTCCCCTGAGATTGCCCCCTGAGCCACCAACCCCATCTGTAATCTGGAATTGGATGAACCATTCTGAGGCGATGAACAGCAGCGCCAGAAAAATTCACGCGGAAAATCCGGGACCCCACAGGGGAGCTCAGGCGCGCCAGGTGGCCCGACAGAGGCTGGGGCGACGCAGGCAGCGGGGGGCACTGAGGCTCTCCTGGGACTGTCCCATAAGCTGGGAACACCCAGGCCTTCTCCAGGAGCTGAGCAGACGGCACCTGCACCCAGCCCTGAGTGGCCAGAAGATGCCACCCGCCCTGACCCAGGCCCGTCCGAGTCCAGGCTGCGTGTCCCCCTGGGACGGGCTCAGCTCACGTCTCCTCCTCTTTCTCCGGGGGACTTGTGAGCTCCCAGGGCAGGGGGGGCTGGGGACAGACCTGAATTAAGTTCTTCCTGAAATGTGGGAAGTGGGACCCCTTGAGTGTTTGGGAGACATAAACAGACGCAGTGTCTGAAGCAGAGCTGCAGGGAGTCTGAGTGTCGCACCTTCAATGCCATTGACTCTATATCAACTGTGTAGTGTCCAAACATACAGTCACACCATGTGTTCACAAATATGCACGTGCATACTGATAAACATGTGTCATATGCTCACATACATGCACACTCACATTCACACATACATGCATTTACTATCAACTGATATTACAATAATCATTGTATTATGTATTCAATTTTCATTTGATTTTGCCCACATTTCCCCATTTTCTTAATACTTATTTAATAGTCATTTCTTGTTGATTTTCTTGGCTACCTATTAAGTTTCATCTCATTGAAAAAGTTTTAGAATTTCCTTTAGAGCATGCTTGCTGGTGGTAAATTTGATGGCCTTTATTTATCTAAAAAACAGCCATTTTCCCCATATTCCCGACAAGTCCCCCCGGGGCACTGCTGAGGGTCCCCCCTCATGGGGTCCTCTGCACACTGGTGCTACCTCTGTGTTGGGGGCTGATTCTGGTGTTATACCTGATGCTAATCATTCACTACGGCCTGTGATGTACGTGTGCTGCCTGACGCAGCGGTAGTCAGCATTTTCTTCAGACACGGTTGCTGCCTTGTGACTGGATAAGAGGCCTGAGTTGTTGCACTAAGCAAATGCTCCCAACTCCCACACGGAGGGTCCCCGTGGTGGGAGTCTGGAGGCCATGAGAAGAAGAACAAGAAGAACTCTCCCACGAACTGGCCCCCGTTGATGGTCGGTAGAAATGACGCATAAGACTCCCCATGGAGGGGGGCGACCTAAGACAGCACAGCCGTGGGGGCCAGGGAGGAGCCGCCACCTGGGATTGAGACCAAGAAGCACTTCAAATGTCTGCATTGTTTTATGTTGCCTCTCTCAGCCTTGGCTTTTGAGCTCTGTCCGGCACCTTAACTTTAGTAACCCATTTTGAGGTCTGAGACCATGGGAAATTGTTCTCTTTTGAAACAACTCCGGAATTCACTGGTATCACTGGTATGCTCAGATGCTCACGTTCAAGGAACTAACCTTGGGTCTGGGGGGTATAAAAATAAAGCAACCGGTGCATTGGTCACTTGAGACATTCTCATGTCCATGTGTGTCTGTGTCGTTATTTTATGTTCTGTGTCATCCCCCATCCTGTAATAGGACCACGTCACCTCTGCCCCCTCCTCTTCCATGTCCTGGGAGCTGGGGACAGAGTCAGCCTCACCCTGAGTCAGCTGTGACTCTGCCCCCTGAGGACACAAAGCCTACAGCCCCGACTGCCCCCTCCTGCACCGCCTGCCCTTGGACTCTCCTTCTCAGTTTCTTACTGGGGCAGCTCAGTGACTGTCCAACTCTGTGGCGTGTCCTCAGGCCTGGGGCCACTCCATGTCCCACATAATACACTCTTATGTCCTGTCCCCTTTCCCTGCCCAGTCCTTGCCTGCAGGCTGATGACTCCAAATATCATCCACGGCCACTGTCCTGGGAAGGGCTGGGTCTCTAGAAACCAGCAGGGCCAGCCACAGTGAGCACATGGGGGCTCTGGGGCCACTCCAGAGCCAGGCAGAGACCCTGAGCCCAAACTCAGTAAATCTCTGTGCAGGAGTTTAGGTAGACAGGGCAGGTGATCTCTTTGGGACTCTCAATGGATCACTTAACAGGGGCGAGAGTACAATTTTCAAAATAATGAACACATTAGTTTATAATATACAGAATGAACATGTGTCAGCACGTTTGCACATGTGTGCTCTGATTCCCTCCTCCCCTGTGATGCCAGGAACCTCCACCCGCTCTGACCCCCGAGTGCAGCCGCTGCCCCTGCTCTCTGCCTGCAGCGGTGACATGAGGAAGGGAGCCCCCGTGAGCGTCACACCTTGTCACTCCATCAGGGGCAGCTGCTTGAGGCAGGGACAAGGCTGCTCCCTGCACAGTGACACACCCCCTGCTGAGAGCGCCCAACGCAAGGGACGCGCCCAGCGTCTATGTGCCACATGCAGCCCGCCTCTCACCACTCTCATGCTGTCCTGAGACACAGTGGGTGACCTGGGGACCCGGCGGTGGCCATGCTCCTCTCCCTGTCCTCGGCCTGAGAGCTTGGGGACACCCCTGGGAGAATGTTCAGGGGCCCGGAGGGACTTGGGCTGCCTCGTCCTCTCTGCAAGAGACACTGCTCGCCTGGCAAGTCCCTGCTCATTCAGGTGGAGAAAAAGGGAAACTCGGGTCACTGTGACGGTCCCGGCTCCATCAGAGAGGAGGCGGCACTGGACGCACAGACCACAGCGCAGTGGCTCAGATCAGTGTCCGCATGGCAATCACAGAAACAGTTACACACGGCAAGGCGAAACACAAACGTAATTTAAAATGATAATTAAAATAGGCTATGCTTATAAAAACAACATGAAAATGTACTATACATTCATACAAACTTATAGACCTATGTTATTTAGGTGACTTTATATTCAATAATTCATTTTCTGAGAAATTTAAAATGTGCTGCACTTAACATCTGACAGTCCTAGAACCACGTTGTGACGCAGTCATTGATACAGATGCGAAGCTGACGGTCCTGGTGGTCCCCAGCAGCCCCACCCCCCACGCTCACTCGCTCACCCCGGCTGGAGCGTGTACTGCCCTCCACACATCTACAGTCACACACGAACCTTTGATGCTTTTCAGTCTTTTTATTAATTGGAATTATCTTTCCTGATAAACTTTACTCTTTTTTGATAAAATAATATACTCTGCATATTCTTTTTGGTGAGAAATTATTAAAATGTTTTCACTTTTAAAAACATAGACAGCGCCCATCATTCAGTATAAACCCTATTTTCTCTTAGCCTCATATTTGAAGGGTCATTCCCAATGATTCTCACAAATCAGGGTCACATGAGACTTGGGCAGTGGACAGAGCAGTGGGGAGGCATGGCTGGCTCTGGGACACTCTGGTCACCATGTCACATGATGATGTCTCTGAACCTGGTCACCAGGGGGCGCTCGAAGCCTGCTCTTGAGAAGTGTGCGGTGATCAGAGCTGGGACCAGCCACCTGCCCTGCCTGGTGCCCTCTGCTCAGGGCACAGCTGTGACCTCCCCACCCCCTGGGACCACACAGCCTCGCCCCCGCCCACCCCTGACACCCTCAGGCACAGGGGCCTGACCAGGGCCCAGGGGGGGGCAGAAACCCGAGGCCATTTGCATGGAGGAGCCTCCCCTCTCAGGGTATGAAGAGGGGAAGGACAGACCTGGGGAAGCTGCTGCAGCTGCGGGCACAGAAGGCAGCACTCGGGACAGTCCCGCCATGGCCTGGGCCCCGCTCCTGCTCTCCCTCCTGGCTCACTGCACAGGTGAGCTGACTCGGGCCAGGGAAGGGCCCTGGGAAGACCGTGGGGCCCTGCTCTGTCCTCTTGTCCAGACCCAGAGTCACCATGTGTGTGTCTCCCCCTTCCAGGGTCCTGGGCCCAGTCTGCGCTGGCGCAGCCGCCCTCGGTGTCTGGAGCCCCAGGGGAGACCGTCACCATCTCCTGCTCCGGAAGCAGCAGCAACATCGGGAGGTATTATGCGCACTGGTACCAGCAGCTCCCAGGAACGGCCCCCAAACTCCTCATCTATGATAACAGCGATAGACCCTCGGGGGTCCCTGCCCGATTCTCTGGCTCCAAGTCTGGCAGCTCGGCCTCCCTGACCATCGCGGGGCTCCAGGCTGAGGACGAGGCTGACTATTTCTGCCAGTCCTATGACAGCAGCCTGAGTGCTCCACAGTGCTGCAGGCCCACGGGGAAGTGAGACAAAAACCTGCCCCTGCTTTTTCTGATCACGGTCATGACTGCCCGTGACAAACACCAGGCAAAACATTGACTGTGGCCAACCCCAGGCATTCATGTCTGAAGATCTAACTCTCAGCGCACAGACCTGCTTTAAATGCTCACTGACATTCCAAAGTCAGTGACCTTGCCCTCTTTCATATTGTTTTTTAAAACATCTTTATTAAGATATATTATAGAGATTGGATCAAGATGGCGGAGGAGAAACACCACCAGACAGAGTGTCTCTGCAGAAAAGACAGATTCTAGCAGAAATGAGAAGAAAGAAGCAAGAAGACGAGCATACAGCGGACAAGGGTCAGAAGGAGGGGTACCTGAGACCCCGGGAGACTCCTCGGGAGGAGGCTGTGCAGGAGAACTGGAAGCTGAGACCCCGGAGCAGCCCGGAGACAAGTGGGAAGGGTAGGTGGATCAGTCACCTTTCTCCTCCCCTGCATCCGGGACTGCTGGTGGGCTCCCCAGTGGGTGGAGAGACCTGCGGACACCAGCCCAGAGACAGCCGCCACCAGCGAGCGGTAAGCCAGTGTCAGACAAGGCACCAAGTTCGCAACTCCTGCTCTGCACCTCCCTGTGCACAGACCCGAGCCGCGCGGCAGGCGCCATATTGCCTCCTTCTCCTTTCCGCCGACCCTACCCTCGGCTGCCCAAAGAGACAATATAGCCACCAGGAAGAGACACCTCCAGTGAAAGGAACCTTCCCTTTCGGGACCCTACAGCTGACTAAGGGGAACTCAGACTGTGAGCTCCCGACCCGCCAGCCCTCCCAGGTGCTGCTGGCACGGTGATCCCAGAAGAACGGGGCAGACCGTGAGGATGGGAGACATAGACCCAGCTTGGGCTCCCTGTGGGTGAATTGGGACTGGCACTCGTTTCCCTGGTGGGGATATAGTTTGAACTCTGGGGCCCAGAGGTCAGACCTGCAGACCAGATCCCATGCACCGAGGTCTCGCATTGCCCGGGGCACAGAAGGGATATACGTGAACAGCCTGCTGAGCTAGAGGGCAACCCTCCTCCCAAAGGGAGGCCGAGCGCCCAACCCAGGTGGCGTTCCTGTGCAGGGAACCTCCCCGCCGGCATCACAGTCCAGGGAGGCCCCGTGGCGTGTGGTCTGGCCTGCTGGCAGAGGCCCAGGAGTAGCTGCGGAGTTGGGGAGGGTGGAAAGAGGCCAGGCCCGCTCCAGACTGCGGGTCTCAGACAGCCCCACCCCACACGCAGACTTTCTGGCTGAGCGGGGCCATCACAGCCCCTCCCTGACAGCTTTTCCTGGAAGCAAAAAACAGAACTTTGAGCCCTGCTAACAGCATTGGTGGTGCCTGAGGGCAGGCTTACCCAACCCAACTCCGCCCAGACTCTCTCCTAGGCCAGCCCTCACTGAGGGGCAGAAAAGGACACACCTGGAAGTCCCAGGGCCCCACCGACCATCTGAGGCACTAGAGTGCCTCCCCAGAGGAACAAGAGCTGATAACAGGACACAAAAACAACACCATAGCCTGTTCCTCCAAGCAAACACCACCTACTGGCAGGGAGGACATCCTGCACAGCCTTTTCATGGCACCCACTGACTCATTATACAGGGAGTGGTCGAATCTCACCCACAGACACCACCTACCTGTTCAGAAACTAAACAAGGCGTGTGAATACCCAAACAAAAACCTAAAGAAAAGAAACAACTGATCAACATGGGAAGAAATCAGCGAAGGAATTCCGGAAATATGAAGAACCAAACGGAAAACACACCCCCAAAGAGGAGCACCAGCCCCCTAGAAACGGGCACCAAACAAAGTCAGGCAACCAAAATGACAGAAGGGAAATTTCGTATGTGGATCATAAGAACACTCATCAACCTGCAAGAACAACTCAATAACCAACACAAAGAAACCATAAAAAGCCTCCAGGACCTAGAACAAAAGTTCACTAAAGAAATCGACACAATGAACAAAAGTTTAACCGAACTCCTGGAAATGAAGAATCAATTCAGGGAACTACAAAACACAGTGGAAAGTCTCAAGAACAGGTTAGATCAAACAGAAGGAAGAATTTCAGAGATTGAAGATAATACCCTCTAACTAAATAAAACAGTCACAGAGATAGAGCAGAGAAACAAGAGAAAAGAGCAAAGCCTACAAGAGATGTGGGATTATGTGAGGAAACCTAATGTGAGGGTCATAGGGTTACCAGAAGGGGAAGAAGAAAACACTCAAGGGTTGGACAAGCTATTTGAAGATATAATAGAGGAAAATTTCCCAGGCCTTGCTAAAAATCTTGACATACATTTCCAGCAGAGAGCACAGTGAGACACGCAGTGGCCAGTTCCCAAGGGGCCCATTGGGCCCTCTGGGCCTTCCAGGCCCTCCGGCTCCAGGTGAGCTGGTGGGCCTTCCCAGGATGGGCCTTGGCCTCTGCCCTGCAGGAACCCGGTGCCCTCGCTGTGGCTGCCCTCCAGTGAAGCCAGGCCTAGAAGCAGCAGCGAACGTCTCTGGCAACCCCACCTTGGTGACCTGATGATGGCGGCCGGCCGCCTGGTCTTTTGGCCCAGCCCTGCCCGGCCTAGGCTAAGCCCCTTCTAAGCTTCCAGAACGCGACGTATTGGGAGGCTGCAGGTGTGGCGGGGTGAGAAGTATGGCGACCGCCCAAACGCTGAGGAGGGCCGTTAGGGTTTGGAGAGCCTGAGAAGGCCGGTCTGTGGGCCCAAGCTCGGTCACCTTCTTGGGCCGTGGAGTGGCGCAGATCCGGGTCTTGCTGTGCCCGCTCTGTACCAAAGGGGCGCGCCCTACTTAGTCCTGACAACGACGGACAAAGGCCTTAACGGACCTGGAAGGTGAGCGGAGCCCGGGATGACGATGGGTGGAATGGTTAGCGGGCCTTCGGGCGGTTGGTCTACGTTCTGCCACCAGACAGAAGAAAAAAAACATAACCACATTTGGAAATGCCCACCACCTTTTGGGAAGATTTACTGGCCAATTATAGAAGAAGGCCTGTGTATATAATATGAAAAAGCTGTTCTCAACTTTCCCTCCAACCTTTTAAAAGAAAATGTTTACTGCATCTAATACTTCTAGATGTAAAGAGGTTGCCGACGTATGATAAAGTAGAGTTAGAAAATAACACATCTTGTAAATGCCCATTTGTTTAAAAAAAAAATCATAGGAAAAAAATTTCTTCTGGAAATGACTTTTTGAAATGGAATTGTTAGACCACCTCTGGAAGCGACACGTGTTCACGTTTGTTCAGTGGGTTAAAGGACATGGAGCGGAAAACCTTGAGAAGGAAGAGAAGATTCTGTGCCAGACTGGTCATATTTAGAAGACATTTTCATATCATAAGCATTATTTTGTGTTTGCATTTTGTTCCTCATTACTGTATATATAGTTCACAAAACTAAGTACTTTTTTGAAATATCTAGTCTTTCTAGATGTTCTGAAGTGCCTGATATATGTTAAAGTAGAAATAGTGATACCCTTTGTGAATACCTTTTTGTTAAAATTCATATGAAATTTTTTGGGGGAATGGCTAAACCACCTCTTTGAGTAGTACGCATTGTGTTTGTGCAGGGGTTCTGGGGAGGAGGGAGGACGAGGAGGAGCTCTATGCCAGTGCCCTTATAGTGAGGCAAGATTAACCATAGTTCCTATGTCTGTGCATTTTGTCTTACCTGTGTATATAGTGTATATAAAAGACAAACAAGTCCTAATTTACATCTAGTCTTTCTAGATGTTAAAAGAGGTTGCCAGTGTATGACAAAAATAGAATTAGTAAACTAATAGTTTGTACATTTTTGTTTTTAAATTCGTAGGAAAGATTGTCTTCTGAAAAATCTGAGCATTAATAGCCCACTGAGTTGGTGGAGGAGGGAAGGGTTCTAGGCCAGAATGTTCATATTTTGAAGACACGTTCAAATTATAACTGTTACATGTGCGCAATTTATTCACAACTGCTGTGTATATATATAGTGGACAAATAAAATCCTTACCTGAAACATCTAGTCTATCTAGATGTTTACAAGTGCCCAACGTATGTAAAAGGTAGAGGTAGTAAAATATCACTTTGTAAATATTTTTTTGCTAAAGTTCACAGGAAATACTGTCTTTCGGAAATAGAATTGTTAAACCATCTCTGAGAGCAGTATAGTACCATCTATGCTCGTTCAATGGTTTGGAGGAGGTAGGAGGGAAGGAATTGGCAAAAGGACATTATCAGATATCAGTTTTCTTATGTTTTGTGCATTTTGTTTTGCTGTGTGTATATATGGATATATATAATGTATATAATGGATAAATGAGTCCTAATTTTGCAATATCTAGTCTCTAGATGTTAAAGAGGTTGCCCGTGTATGATAAAGTAGTTAATAAAATTAGCACATTATGCACACTTTGTGTTGAAATTCATAGGAAAGCTTGTCCTCTGTAAATTACTTTTGGATATGAATTTGTTCGACCATTTCTAAGCATTACATATGCCTGTACTTGTCCACTGGATATAAGGCAGAGAGAAGGAAATGGAATGGTTCAAGACCAAAATGGTCATATTTAGACAATACTTTAGATTATAACCATTGCTATGTGCGTGCAGTTTTATTTAACTGTGCTGTTACATAGTGGACAAGTTCTTATATGAAATATCTAGTCTTTCTAGATATTTAGAAGTGCTTGATGTATTTAAAAGTAGAAGTAGTAAAATAACACTTTGTAAATAGCTTTTAAAATCTGATGTCCAGATGGTTTCACACCCGAATTTTACCACACTACAAAGAAGACCCAGTACCTATCTTGCAGAAACTATTACACAACAAGGAGAAGAACACAAACTTCCCTGACACCTTTTATGAAGCAAATATTACTCTGATACCAAATACAGGAAAGGATGCAACAAAAAAAGAAAACTACAGACCAATATCCCTAATGAATATAGATGCAAAAATTTTCAACAAAATCTTAGCTAACCGAATCCAACGCTTATCAAAAAAAATAATCGAACACGACCAAGTGGGCTTCATCCCAGGGATGCAGGGATGGTTCAACATACATAAATCTATAAATGCAATTGACCACATAAACAGAAGCAAAAACAAAGACCACAGGATTCTTTCAATACATGCAGAAAAAGCTTTTGACAAAATTCAACACCCTTTCATGATACGAACACTTAAGAAAATAGGCATAGAAGGGACATACCTAAAAATGATACAAGCCATATATAACAGACCCATAGCCAACATCATACTGAATGGGGAAAAATGGAAAGTATTCCCATTTAGAACTGGAACCAGACAATGCTGCCCACTATTTCCACTTCTATTCAACATAGTGCTGGAAGTCCTGGCTACAGCAATCAGACAGGAAAGTGGAATTAAAGGTATCCAAATAGGGGCAGAAGAGATCAAACTTTCACTGTTTGCTGATGATATGATATTATATTTAGAAAACCCCAAAGATTCAACCAAGAAACTCCTGGAACTGATAAATGAATTTAGTAAACGCTCAGGATACAAAATCAATACACAGAAACAGAGGCATTCATATACGCCAACAACAATCAAATTGAGAACCAAATCAAAGACTCAATTCCCTTCACAATAGCAACAAAGAAATTAAAGTACCTAGGAATATATCTAACCAAGGAGGTTAAAGACCTCTACACGGAGAACTATGAAACACTGAGGAAGGAAATAGCAGAGGGTGTAAACAAATGGAAATCCATACCATGCTGGTGGGTCAGCAGACTCAACATCATTAAAATGCTAATACTACTCAAACTGATCTACAGATTCAATGCAATACCTATTAAAATCTCATCAGCATTCTTCACAGATATAGAAAAAATAATTTTACACTTCGTATGGAATCAAAGAAGACCCCAAATATCAAAATCAATTCTAGGCAACAAAAACAAAATGGGAGGCATTAATATGCCAGATATCAAACTATACTACAAAGCTGCAGTAATGAAATCAATCTGGTATTGGCACAAAAATAGAAACATTGACCAGTGGAACAGACGTGAGAACCCTGATATAAAACCATCCTCATATAGCCATCTAATCTTTGACAAAGCAGACAAAAACATACGCTGGGGAAAAGAATCCCTTTTCAATAAATGGTGCTGGGAAAACTGCATAGCCACTTGGAGAAGGCTAAAGCAGGACACACACCTTTCACCTCTCACAAAAATCAACTCACGCTGGATAACAGACTTAAACCTAAGGTATGAAACTATTAGAATTCTAGAGGAAAATATTGGAAACACTCTCCTAGATATCGGCCTAGGCAAAGAGTTTATGAAGAAGTCTCCAAAGGCAATCACAGCAGCAACAAAAATAAATAAATGGGACATGATCAAATTAAAAAGCTTCTGCACAGCCAAAGAAATAGTCATGAAAGTAAACAGACAACCTACAGAAAGGGAGAAAATTTTTGCATCCAACACATCCGATAAGGGGCTGATAACTAGAATATACTTAGAACTCATGAAAATCAGCAAGAAAAAATCAAATAACCCTATTAAAAAGTGGGCAAAGGACTTGAACAGAAACTTTTCTAAAGAAGACAGCAGAATGGCCAACAAACATATGAAAAAATACTCAACATCTCTAATCATCAGGGAAATGCAAATCAAAACCACAATGAGATATCACTTAACTCCAGTGAGAATGGCCTTTATCAAAAAGAATCCAAACAATAAATGCTGGTGTGGATGCAGAAAGAGAGGAACACTCCTACAATGCTGGTGGAAGTGCAAACTAGTTCAACCTCTGTGGAAAGCAATATGGAGATACCTTAAAGCGATACAAGTGAATCTACCATTTGATCTAGCAATCCCATTGCTGGGCATCTAACCAAAAGATCCAATGACACTCTACAGAAAAGATACCCGCATTCGAATGTTTATAGCAGCACAATTCATAATCGCAAGGCTGTAGAAACAGCCCAAGTGCCCATCAATCCAAGAATTGATTAATAAAATGTGGTATATGTATACCATGGAGTACTATTCAGCTCTAAGAAACAACGGTGATATAGCACATCTTATATTTTCCTGGTTAGAGCTGAAACCCTTACTACTAAGTGAAGTTTCCCAAGAATGGAAAAACAAGCACCACATATAGTCACCAAAAAACTGGTATTAACTGAACAGCACCTAAGTGGACACATGGGTACTACAGTAATAGCGTATTGGGCAGGTGAGAGCGGGGAGGGGGGCAGGTATATCCATACATAATGAGTGAGATGTGCACCATCTGGGGGACAGTCATGCTGGAGACTCAGACATTTGGGGGAATGGGGGAATCGGTATCTATTGAAACCTTAAAATCTGTACCCCCATAATATGTCGAAAAAAATGATGTATTATAATGTGTTTGCCATAAATTTCACCCTTTTACAATATACACTTCAAATTTTCTTTAGTGTTTATTGAGTTGTGCAATCATACCATGACACGAATTTAGAATATTTTCATCACCCTACTAATAAACAGCTATTAGTCTAATAGCTAATATTACTATAACTTTGGCTTGTATATCCAATTTTCATTTTCCACATAACTTAGGAGATTAACAAATGAAAATGTTTACTAGGTTAATTTTCACACAAGAAATATGTCAAGACATACTTTAGTACTTCATTCATTTTTATTGCCAAGAAAAAGATTCCATGGCATGTATGTCCTACAGGTTGTTAAACCATTCGTGAGTTGTTGGACATTTACTTTGCTTAAAGCTGTTCATTTTATGAGTAAGGCTGCTGTAATCATTGGTAAACAAGTTCCAAATTTCCCTGTGGATTAATGTGTGTATTTTTCTTGGGTTTGGTAGCAGTGGACTTTCAGGGTGATATAATTACTGTTGTTGAGGAAATGTCTGATTTCTTTCCAAGGGGGCTGCACAACTTTACATTCGCATGAATAACACATGAGAGTTCCAATTTCTCCCCATTCTCATCAGCATTTGTCATCACGGGTCACTGTGTTTGTGGCCACCCCAGTGTGTCTGCAGCAGTCCATCTCTTTGACTCGATGGCATTTCCCTGGTGGCTCATGGTGTGGGACCCACTCGTGTGCCACCTGCTTCCAGTCACGCAGGGGCAGCGAAGGTCTGAGGCCCTTCCTGAGGCCCTCACTCAGGACACGCTAGACTGAGGCGGGTTGAATCCCACACGCAGCCTGCCCCCCACGGAGCGGACACGCCTGTCCCAGCACAGACTCCTCTCAGGGGCAGCGATGGCAGAGCGGGGTGACACCCCCGTCCCAGGCCAGAAGACGAGGCGCCCTGTGTATCCCGCCTGCTGGCGCTGCAGCTCCAGGCTCCAGGCCTGTGCTAGAGCCGGCTCCCGCGCAGCCACCGTCCCTCCCCACGGGACACACGGCAGGTCCAGCGAGTGTCCCCTGTGCCTCAGCAGAGCATGCGCCACTGGGAACCGGGACTCGGATGGGGACGTGGCTGCAGTAGCTTCTCTCTGTGCTCACACGGCGCCAGCAGCATTGGCCAAACAGCCCATCAGCTTCCAGACACCCTCATGACAAAGAACGCAGAACAGTATTCTAGGAAAAAATAAAATTTCCTATAGATGCAATAACATGAGACATAAGTAAGTGTAGAGGTAGACTACATCTATGGGTAGAATTTTCTTAACAAAAATATAAAAAAAAAAACCCATGCATTTAATGTACCAAGAAAGAAATCACACCTAACAGGTACAGTGTACCCTACCTGGGTGATGGGCACAGGTAACTTGGGCTCAGGCAGTACAGAAGCAATTCATGGAACCAAAACATTTCTTCCCATGGAATATTCTGAAATTTTAAAATAAGAAAAGAATAAATGTATTTGAATAAATGCTAGTCAAAATTTTTATTGAATCTTAAAATTTTTTGATAATAATATGGGAAAAATTAAATCCAGGAAAAGCCTCAAATGTTTTGCAAATGAACAGAAAATGAGTGAACACACACTTACATTTTGAGACACAGACTATAGCAATATTAATTTGAACAATCTAAGGCTAGCAGTCCCCCCCTGGTGGAATAACACAGAAAGCCTTTCACTGCTCGGGAGCTACTTGAGAACTGACAACAGTGAGTTTCAGATTTTCCATCCCACACAGCAGGCCGTGCAGGGCTGGGATCTTGAGAGAAACAGAATGAGGTGGCGTCACGGACGTGGGCTCCGCCATTGACTGGGCAAGCCAGGGAGCCTCCCTGGGCTGTCCTGATCCTGCGCAGACTCGAGTGGGCACCGGGGCTCAGGGTTGCAGCCCCGCTCCGGGTGCAGGGAAGCCTCCCAGCGCTGGGCCTGCCTCCCCTCGGGGCCAGCCTGAGCTCCAGGCCACTCGTGACACGCAGTGTTCCTCACAACGGCGTGCAGGGGGCTTCCTCGGTAAGTTAAAGTTGTTTTGAGTTGGGGCCTCTGAGAATCATGTGAAAAGAAAGGCTTAGACAAGAAAGTGATTTATTTGGGGTGGAGGGACAGTGGAGAAAGACACATGGGGAGGGGGCTGGCATGGGAGGGGTTCACACCACAGCCCCGAACCCTGTGAAAAGAGAAAGGGGGGAAGGACGGGCAGGACCAGCCTCAGACCACAGGCAGATATGAGGATGCCCCAGCAGGCAGAGTAGGTCCTGGCCCATGGGGAGCCCGATAGAGGATCCTGCTTCCTGCAGGGGGACCTGGCTGCAGGGACCCCAGGCTCATCACTGCCTCAGCCAGCCCAGGGGCAGGGGCTCCGTCACCTGTGCTCCTCCCTGCAGGTTCTCCTGGACGGAGGTCTGGGTGGGCACAACATGGCCACAACAATTGTCCTCTGCTGCTGTGTCCACCCTCAGGACAGGGCTGTGTCCTGCTCCACCTACACCACACGCAAGGTCAAACCTGAGATGTCCTGGGGTTGGGAGCCTTGGGCACCCACAGGCCCTGCAGCCACTGAGACGCCCCCTCTGCCCAAGCTGCATGCCAGGGACAGGGGCTGTGGAAGACCTGACTCACAGCAGCCAACTCTTCTGGGGTCAAAGTGAAGTCCTCAGGCCTGGGGTGTCCTCTGGAGCCATCCTGATCCTGCTCGAGTGCTGGCTCTTCCTGCTCCAGTGACCTGGGTCCTGCCCCTAAACTCCTGTTCCATTCCCAGCGTCTAACACATGGCAGGCCTTCCTTGAATATTCTTTTAAAATATGAATGAACAACTCAGCCCCAGTTCCCTGCCAGATGATTATTCTCACACCCCCATTATTCCTATGAAAAGGTAAATGAGTTCCCTGGACATGAATCTCTCTAAATTGTGCAAACTTCTTTCCACAGTGTCACTCCATGGTGACAAATGCACAAACAACCCTACCATAGTCCTGAGCCCTGCTCTTCCCTGTGGCCTTCCCTGCATCAGCTGCAGCATCACAGTCTCTCTGGGGTCAGCCTTGCCCCAGTGCACCCTCTGGATTGTCACCTCCTCTCTCACAGCCTGGAATTTAGTCTTCTGTCCCCATGTCCCACCTCAGAGGCACATGCCATTCCTCCCCTTCCCTACTTCCTCTGCTGTCATCTCCCCCAGCCACCCAGGAATGTGTCCTGTCCATTCTGTGCTTCAAGGTCTCCTATAATTTTCGTCCTGGATTGAGTCTCTAATAGGGTGACAGAGGACTGGCACAGCTGTGGGTAAACATCTCCCCTTAAATGAAGGGGCCTCGTGACCCTGGGCATTGTCCCCACTGGATGCCTCAGCCCCACCCCCACCCCCTCTGCCCCACACCAGTGTCTGCCACCCCCTCTCTGAGCCTTGCTCAGGACAGGGCTGAGCATCCCACAGTCTATGTTCCCCTCTGTGAACCCCATTTCCCCTCAGTGACCTTCTAGTCACACTGAGCAAGTGCCCCTCCTCTGAGCCGTCCTCCCAGAGAGTCCCTCTCTGTGCTCCTGTCCAGAGCAGGTGACACGCTCTCATGGACCAGGAGTCCACTCGGGCCTCCTGTGATAGGGCCTCCTCTCACCCATTTTTGCCAACAATTCCCACAGAGTCTCTGAAAAGTTAAAAGAAAACATAGACAGTTACACAGCTACTAAGAAATATAAACAATTTCCACTAATAAAAAAAATGTGCAACAGAAGGTGAAATGTATCCAGATGACATAACATCATATCACTATATATAAAGTAAAAATTCATAAAACTGTGCACGGTGCATATACTATGTATAAGTCAATTTCGGAATGTCACTCCCACCCTGACCTCCCGCTGGAGCCGTCTCTCCCCACAGACAGGGCAGGGGCTGCTGCAGCCATGGCAGGTGCAGGAGCTCAGGGGGGCCCAGGACAGAGCAGTGGGTGTGGCTGGAGCCCCAGAGCCAGGGGAGGGGCTGCAGGGGGCTGTGGGTTGGGCGGGGCCAGACCAGGAAGGGGCTGAGGGGTGAGGACTGTGGGGTTCATGCAAACATCCCTGGGCAGTCACTGACAGAATTTAATCCTGGGGTCACCTGCCTGTCCTGAGTGCAAAGCTCTCTCCGGGTTCCTGAGGACAGAGGCCTGAGGGAATCAGAGGATCCTGGTCATAGTTATTTATCACGAGAACCTCACAGTCTAGGAGTGTGGGACCATTGACACAGTTAAGCAGATTTGCATCTGGGACACAGTGAGGAAGGGATGGTGTCTGCATTCATATGCCCAGGAATCAACATCTCTGAAGAGACATTAAAATGTCACACTGACCTTCCTAGTAAACTATAAAGCATATAAGTAAGAACATAAAAATAAGGAAATTATGTTTAGAATGATACAGCTGGAGCCCATTCTACTAAGTGAAATATCACAAGAATGGTCATGCAAGCACCGCATGTACTCACCATTGACCTGTGTATAAATTGATCAATACTTATGTACACACAGAGTAGTAACATTTACTGAGTGTCCAGCAGGTGGGAGGGGGTTGTGGGATGGATATTCACACCTAATAGGTGCAGTTCACACCCTATGGGAGAGGGACAAGCTTGAAGCTCTGACTCAAGCGGGACAAAGAAAATAGATATACCGGCAACATTTGCACCCTGTAATATGTTGAAATAAAATGAATGAATCAACGAATTAATAAAGAAACACCTTGCATTCTCTGTAAAACAAAATACTAATAAGAAATATAAGACACAAATAATCAGAAAAATATAAATTTAGGAAGAGAAAATTCACTTCAAAAACTTAAGAAATGTGTTAGACTATGAACAAGTAAATGTTATTCACACCAACCTACTAATTTTTCACAAATCATATCTAATCAGTATCCTCAATGTGTAAGTTTTGAAATGTTTTCTGAGTTTCTGAATTTTAAACACATCACTGAACCAATTCCTAGTGGTTCTTCCATTCCATTCGCCTGAACAGCCTGTCCTGCCATTCAGATCAGCTCAATGTTCCAGCAACTGAGGAGCCTACAAAGATGGCACATGAGTGTCATTTAGGTTTTTCTAGAATGTAGAATAACATGGGTGGCTGGTGCCTAAAAAAGTTATATATGCACATGGTCGCTCCTCGCATAGTCCAGGGTTCCTTCTGGGAGTGAGAAACCCCAGTGATCACTCACAGTGTACTGGGGTCACTCCACCAGGGAGTCAGCCCATGGGTGTGTGACCAGAGACAGTGACTGGGGAGCTGCAGAGACCAGCTGGGCTCTCAGGTCTCTGGGCCATGGGGAGGTGTGTGCCTGTGACCAGCAGGGGGCGCTGGGGGACTGCCCTGTGGTCCACACACAGCTACTCAGGGAGGACCAGTGACTCCAAGGAGCCTTGGTCTGGGGGCTGGGCCCTGTGCTCATTGATGGGGACTCAGCAGCTGTGTCCTCTCTGGCCTGGCACAGTCCCCTGAGCAGGGCCCTTTGTATGGTCCCAGCAGCTGCTTCCTCCCAGGGCTCCCCCAAGGGGCAAAGCAAAGCCCCCTCCTCAGTGTGCAGTGAGAGCTGAGCTCCAGCCCAGGGCTCAGGGAGGGGCTGGGCAGTCCCTGGATGGAAACACGTTTGCATGAGCAGCCCCTCCTCTGCAGAGGGTGGGGACAAAAGGAGGCCTGGGCAGCCCAGCCCCACTGTGGGGACCAGGGGCTGTGTGCACCATGGCCTGGGCTCCTGTCCTGCTCGTGCTCCTCTCTCACTGCACAGGTAGGGACAGTTCTTAGAGATTAGCTCTCAGTTTCTATCCGGTATCAGCCTCTCAGTCTCAGGAGCCCAAGAAAAATTTTACCTTGGTCTCAACCCGTCTCCCGTTTCTGTCTGTGTTTCCAGGGTCCCTGTCCCAGCCTGTGCTGACCCAGCCGCCCTCTGCATCTGCCTCCCCGGGAGCCTCGGCCAAGCTCACCTGCACCCTGAGCAGTGCGCACAGTGGCTACACCATTGCGTGGCTTCAGCAGCAGCCAGGGAAGGCCCCTCGGTACTTGATGTATGTTACCAGTGATGGAAGCCACAGCAAGGGGGACGGGATCCCGGATCGCTTCTTGGGCTCCAGCTCCGGGGCTGACCGCTACTTAACCATCTCCAACGTCCAGCCTGAGGACGAGGCTGACTATTACTGTGGTGCAGGTTATAGCATTGGTGGTTCATATGGTTAAAACACAGTGATCCAGATGAATGGGGAAGTGGGACAAAAACTGTTTGCTCTACTCTGCTACCAAGGCTGCCACCTGGCTCCCAGAAACAGTGTCTGGTTGTCTGAATCTTCAAAATTATTCATTTCTTTTCATTAGAAGTTTTACAGTGAGAGAACTAGATGCATTTTCATTCATGTCAAGGGTTCTAGGGAACCAGGCTGCTAGGCCAGGCTCCTATGGAGTGACAGATATGTCATAGTGATAGAAATGTTACAACTGAGCCTGTCACCCCAAGGGGGTTGCTCCACTGTGACTACCTGGGGATTGGGGACATTCTCTGGGAGGGGAGCCCCCTTGTGCTCCTGGACGGCTTGCTTGGCTGAGGTTGTCACAGACCATGTAGTGACGGGCTCTGGACCCTCAGCTGTGCTGCAGACCTTAGATTAGAGACCAGATGTGGACTCTTTGCTACGTAAACTGTCCATTTTACTCAGAAAAGACGGCTGCACAGAAGTCCAGTTCATCCCTTGTTGTGTGAAACGTGAGTGAAACCGACGGAGCCGGCGCTGACCCAGGCTCGGGGTCACCTGCCGTGCACGCGGGAGCCTGACCCTGCAAGCGCTGGCAGCCTGGGTGTTCTCTCACCATTTATCTGGAAAATTCTCTGAGAGGAAGAGACACCAGAGGTGACTGTGGTTCTACTTCTGACCTGTAAGGTCACAGTTGGCTCTAACCTTTGGCCTTTGCTGTCGGGTGCGGAGCGGCCACTGTTTGGAAGAAGCAGCAGGCAGGGCTGATGGAGGCTGCCTGGTTCTCCGAGGTTCCCTGTCCGTCTCCATGAGGACGTGGTGTCCAGGCGGGATTCCCACATGGGACAAGATGCCTCTGTGGGCCAACATCACACCACACACCAAACCCCCACAGTGACACAGACCCGTTCTCCTGTCCCATGGCCGGAACCCCAGCCTTCAGTGCGAATGGACCAGATCATTTCACCATCTCCCATGACACTGTCGTGGTGACCAGCGGTAGTTTTTCCCACTGGATTGGGCAACACAGGGTCCATCCCTGGAGTTGCAGCTGGGTCAGTCCCATGGTGCCCACATGGCCCGGAGATGTGGGGTCCAGACAGGAGAGAGTAAGGACAGGCGGTTTGTGTGAGTGGCCCCACATTGTGGACTACTTGGTCCTCCCCCATCGTGAGTCCATGTTGGGTCATGCCCAGTGCATGTTGGTAGCTGAGCAGGGACACTGTCCAGGCCGTCCTGATTTCACAAAGCTACAGCACTGGCCTCTCACCTTTCTCATGTCCCTCCTACTGCTCAGTCCCAGGCCAAGCCACACCCGCTCTTGCCCATGAGACACAGATCTGCGATTCACTAATCTCAGGAGACAGAGAAAGGAGCAGACAGAGCTCACGGTGACCTCGTCTTCCCCGAGCAGGTGAGGAGGACGGAGAAGGCCCAGTGATGGAACCCGTGGCTCAAACGCCCACCACCCCCGGTGCCTCTCCTCGTCCTGCCCCTCCTCAGCTGGGGACCGTCCCAGGGGCTCAGCACCTGCACCCCTCCCCTGAACACACCGCCATGTGAGGTCCCCTTCTGCTCCCAGCCCCACACAGCTGCTGCCAGGTCCCCCTGGGCACTGCTGAGTGTCCCCCCTCATGTGGTCCTCTGCACAGTGGTGCGACCTCTGCCCCCTCCTCTTCCGTGTCCTGGGAGCTGGGTTCACAGTCAGCCTCACCCTGCGTCAGCTGTGACTCTGCCCCATCAGGACACAAAGCCAACTCCTATAGCCCCGACTGCCCCCTCCTCACCGCCTGCCCTTGGTCTCTCCCTCTCAGCTTCTTCTTGGGGCTGCTCAGTGACTGTCCAACTCTGCGGTGTATCCTCAGGCCTGGGGCCACTCCATGTCCCACATACTACACTCTTATGTCCTGTCCCCTTTCCCTGCCCAGTCCTCACCTGCAGGCTGATGACCCCAAATATCATCCACGACCACTGTCCCGGGAAGGGCTGGGTCTCTAGAAACCAGCAGGGCAGCCACAGTGAGCACGTGGGGCCTCTGGGGCCACTCCAGAGCCAGGCAGAGACCCTGAGCCCAAACTCAGTAAATCTCTGTGTGGGAGTTTAGGTAGACAGGGCAGGTGGTCTCTTTGGGACTCTCAATGTGTCACTTAACGGGGCGAGAGGATATTTATCAAAATAACGAACACATTAATTTATAACATATGGAATTAACATGTGTCAATATTTTATTTAGCTGGGATGTTACCGAGGAGACCAGCGAGATGGTGATACTTGGCCAATGAGGGTTTGTAAATCACCGCATATAAACCCAAAAGGAAAGGACCTTGGAAACCAGCTGCCTGTGTTGGACCTGGACCAGTTGACATTCTCTGTGTTAATAAAGCCAGAAACTTTATGTTCATCTTCTCCTCTGACAGATTCTGCAAATTAGCAAGACTCCATTTACACGAAGTTTCCAGAGAAGGACGCGTGAGTTTGGACGTTGTCTGTGTTCACCTTCCCACCCAGTCTCCCGTGCAGGGGCGTCTGTGTCCTTCTTCAGCGTCTCCCCATCCTTCCCGCCACCCCCTCTGAGGCAGGGCTCCCCCTCCCGCCCAGCAGCCCCTCGACCTCTGCAGACCACGACACCCCAGCAAGCTCCTTGCCCTGACACATCCACCCTCCCGGATGGCTGAGACCCTGGTCCCGCCAGCTCCTTCCCCTCCTGACCCCCCGTCCCTCAGTCCCCGGCGGCCCCTTCATCGGGTCTCATCCTTCATCCCTGCTGCTCCTTCTAGATCTACTTTGCAAACTTGTCTTCATCTTCACTTGAACCCAGGAGTGACCCCTCCGCTCATGTGTGCTCTGATTCCCTCCTCCCCTGTGATGCCAGGAACCTCCACCCGCTCAGACCCCCGAGTGCAGCCGCTGCCCCTGCTCTCTGCCTGCAGCGGTGACATGAGGAAGGGAGCCCCCGTGAGCGTCACACCTTGTCACTCCATCAGGGCAGCTCCCTGAGGCAGGGACAAGGCTGCTCCCTGCACAGTGACATACCCCCTGCTGAGAGCGCCCAAGCAAGGGACGCACCCAGCATCTATGTGCCACATGCAGCCCCGCCTCTCACCACACGCACTCTGTCCTGAGACAGTGGGTGACCTGGGGACCCGGCGGTGGCCATGCTCCTCTCCCTGTCCTCGGCCTGAGAGCTTGGGGACACCCCTGGGAGAATGTTCAGGGGCTGGGAGGGACTTGGGCTGCCTCGTCCTCTCTGCAAGAGACACTGCTCGCCTGGCGAGTCCCTGCTCATTCAGGTGGAGAAAAAGGGAAACTCGGGTCACTGTGACGGTCCCGGCTCCATCAGAGAGGAGGCGGCACTGGACGCACAGACCACGGCGCAGTGGCTCAGATCAGTGTCCGCATGGCAATAGCAGAAACATTTACACACGGCAAGGCGAAACACAAACGAAATTTAAAATAATAATTAAAATAGGTTATGCTTATAAAAACAAAATGAAAATGTACCATAGATTTTCTTTCACACAAATTTACAGACCTATGTTATTTGGGTGACTAAATACTCAATAATTCATTTTTTGAGAAATATAAAATGTGGTGCATTTAAAATCTGACAGTCCTAGAACCACGTTGTGATGCAGTCATTGATACAGATGCGAAGCTGACGGTCCTGGTGGTCCCCAGCAGCCCCACCCCCCACGCACACTCGCTCACCCCGGCTGGTGCATGTACTGCCCTCCACAGGTCTACAGTCACACACGAACCTTTGGTGATTTTCGGTCTTTTTAGTGATTGGAATTATCTTTCCTGCTAAGCTTTACTCTTTTTTGATAAAATAATATATGCTGCATATTCTTTTTGGTGAGAAATTGTTATAATGTTGTCATTTTAAAAAAGATAGACAGCACCCATCATTCAGTATAAACCCTATTTTCTCTTAGCTTTGTATTTTGAAGGCTCATTCCCAATGGTTCTTACAAATCAGGGTCATATGCGACCTGGACAGTGGACAGAGCAGTGGGGAGGCAGGGCAGGCTCTGGGACACTCTGGTCACCATGTCACATGATGGTGTCCTTGGGCTTGGACACCAGGGGGCGCTCGGGGCCTGCTCTTGAGAGGTGTGGGGTGATCAGAGCTGGAACCAGCACCTGCCCTGCCTGGTGCCCTCTGCTCAGGGCACAGCTGTGACCTCCCCACCCCCTGGGACCACACAGCCCCGCCCCCGCCCACCCCTGACACCCTCAGGCACAGGGGCCTGACCAGGGCCCAGGGGGGGCAGAAAGCCGGGGCCATTTGCATGGAGGAGCCTCCCCTCTCAGGGTATGAAGAGGGGAAGGACAGACCTGGGGAAGCTGCTGCAGCTGCGGGCACAGAAGGCAGCACTCGGGACAGTCCCGCCATGGCCTGGGCCCCGCTCCTGCTCTCCCTCCTGGCTCACTGCACAGGTGAGCTGACTCGGGCCAGGGAAGGGCCCTGGGAAGACCGTGGGACCCTGCTCTGTCCTCTTGTCTCCAGACCCAGAGTCACCATGTGTGTCTCCCCCTTCCAGGGTCCTGGGCCCAGTCTGCGCTGACGCAGCCGCCCTCGGTGTCTGGAGCCCCGGGGCAGAGCGTCACCATCTCCTGCAGCAACATCAAGGGTAGCTATGCGCACTGGTACCAGCAGCTCCCAGGAACGGCCCCCAAACTCCTCATCTATTATAACAGCGATAGAGCCTCGGGGGTCCCTGCCCGGTTCTCTGGCTCCAAGTCTGGCAGCTCGGCCTCCCTGACCGTCGCGGGGCTCCAGGCTGAGGACGAGGCTGACTATTACTGCCAGTCCTATGACAGCAGCCTGGGTGCTCCACAGTGCTGCAGGCCCACGGGGAAGTGCGACAAGAACCCCGTCGTCACCTGCAGGAGGGTGAACGCCGGCAGCTGCTGCTCAGGCCCAGCCTGTGGCTTCTGCTGCTGCTGCTGCCACCACGGGCCCAGCTGCAGCCACAGGCTCCACGTGGGCAAGGAGGCTGCTCCTCCCCTCTGTCCTCAGCGTCACTCACAGCAGCCCAGGGCTGGGAAAGGGCCACCAAGGAAACGACTTTCCCTGCTCCCCTACAGCTGGGGACACAGGGTCTCTCTGCACTGAGGTCCTGGGCTGAGCTGGCTGGCCCAGCTGTGTCA
The DNA here is from genome assembly GCF_040939455.1 of Microcebus murinus. Taxonomy (NCBI): domain Eukaryota; kingdom Metazoa; phylum Chordata; class Mammalia; order Primates; family Cheirogaleidae; genus Microcebus; species Microcebus murinus. Next base: position 23,277,393 of record NC_134125.1, read on the forward strand.
TCTCAGACCCACCGGTGAGTGTGGATGTCTGTGTCTCCCTCGTCCTCCTGTGCCCGTTTCAGGAGTTCCCAGACCTATGTCTTCCTCCCATTTGACCTCAGTGTGTTCCTCTCTGCTTATTCCAGCCTATTCTTATATGTGTTTCTAGTGACTGATAATTGACATACAATAGACCACTGATTTTGAAAGTTCCCAGTTTCATATGTCCAAAAATTAGTTAACCGCTCATGGAATGGAATAGACTTCAGTGACCACATATGCAAATAACACAGAATTACAGAATCAGTCCAGAAAATCACAGAACAATAAATCAACAACAATAACAACTACAGAACAAATAGCAACAACTCAAGAATAACATCTTAAGGAAGGGATCTGATTGGCACAGTTGTCACATTATATTATGTAAAATCTCTCTTTTTAAAGTGAAATTATGAGAAAAAGTAACAGGAAAGTAATGCCTACACAGAGGGCAATAAAAAACAAGCAAATCTATGCAACAATTTACACACACACACACACACACAAACATACACAGACACACACACACAAACATACACACACACACACACAAACATACACAGACACACACACACAAACATACACACACACACACAAACATACACACAAACATACACACACACACACACACTGATATAAACTGTCCCCAAAGAAGCAGAAACATTAGAGTTACTTGACAGAAACTTCAAATCAGTTGTTATAAATATATTGAAAAACACAAAGAAAATCAAATGTCAAAGGAAACTATAGGAAGAATGTCTCATACCGAAGAGAATATTGATAAAGCCTCATTGAACTAAACACAGAGCAATTGGCATATCCTCTCTGAGGGGGGAAGCAAGGCTTCACAAGTGCAGAACCTGCCAGATGCTGCGACACCATCACGCGGCTGACTCACACAATAAGATGTCCCAGTGGGATATGAGTGGAGAAAAGGGACACGAAATCTATTTTGAAAATTATAATCAAAGATTTCCCCAATTTGATGAAAGAAATGTGCATGCCTGACCACCTCAGGGAATCCAAGGAGACTCTGATTAGAGCTCGCCGGGGCCAGCCGGCGACGTGCGGACCTGGAGTTGGGGGCGAGGCTGAGAAATGAAGAGACAACAAAAAGATGGGGACCCGAGGACGGAGTGCTTGGTGACTGCCGCGCCTCGTTTATTTCAGTTGCTGTATTTATACAGAAGAGAACAAAGGAGAAGCGAAATGCGTAGGAACAGGTGGTGCATGTCTTCATTAAACCAGAAAACAAGACAGTTCTTGTTTCTTTCAACCTTACGTCACTTTGATAGCCCTTTCCCTCGCTTAAGCAGTTTTCTAACCTACAACTTAACTTTTTTCTGATATCAAAAAAGCTACAAATACTCAACTACGATCACTCAGACAGTTCAAGGAAAAGAGCACCCAAGCGTAATTAACAATTCTGGGAAAGGAACGTGCAGGGCCGGGGGGGGGGGGGCTATAAGCTACGAGGGCTGTGTGCACAGGATGACTTCAGGGACCTTCTATAACTGCTACTGCTATCTCCAGCACCCTCCGTGAGCTGGAAGAAAGGCCAAGAATGTCAGAGCTCTGAGTCAAGGGGCCAGGTGCTGTGTCTCAAGGCCCCCAGTGTTCCGGGCAGCAACCGCACTTTAACCCTCCCGTGTCCAGGACAGCTCCCAACAAGAGCTCCTGTCTGTACAGCATATGGAAAGTCTCATAAGAGGATATAGGTGATTAAATTGCATTAAGATAAATAAACACACACTTTCATACCCAGGGCACGTCAATTTCCGTCCCCAGCCATAATGCAATAAATGGCAGCAGGTCCAGCCCTTATATAACAACCAACCATAAGACAGAGCGATTACACAAAACAACTCTTTGCAGACATGAAACACTGAACAACAATCTGAACAGGACTATGTGACCTCATAGAAGGGAACACATATATGCACACACACACACACACACACACACGCACCGATGGGCCCAGCAGTGGGTGTGTGTTCTTTCTGTTGGCACTTTGTGGACTGGAAGATCACTCCCTGCACTACTGAAGACTTGGAAGGGGCGCGTGCCACCCTCCGAGAGGGAAGCATTCCCTACACAGGAGAGGAAGCTCTGCAGGGATCACGCTCTCTCATCAGGGGACATGGGGACATTCAGGTGACCCTACTTTGAATGGCTGTCATGGATGCTTCAAACATGGGAATTTTCGCCAGGATGCAAAGTGGACGGTAAGGATGAGAGGAGAAGCCCTACAGGATTGTGATGGTCAAGTTCGGGCTCCACTGTCTGCAGGACGAGATGTTGGGCATCTCGCTGACCACTCAGAGGCGGCTGGGGCGTCCTAGAGAGTCCAGGGCTAGTGTGTGCGTGGCATGAGCAGGCGCTGCGTCACATCAAACCCCTGCATCCTCCCTCTGTTGTGACCACACAGAAAGGCCAGATCTCACAGGTGTCCATGAACCCATGAATCCTTGGGAAGTTTCTCTGAACAATTGCAAAAATATGGAGATGTGAGCTGGGCCATCCATGCCGTGGATGTTTTTGATTATCTCCCATAACACGGTAAAGTTGAGAGCCTTGCTTAAATCCCCTTATCTATGGGTAAGATGAAACTATCCTTTATCAGAGTTTTTACATTAAATGATCATAAGAAATAGATCTCCAGACTCCCTAGTGAGTCCCATTTCCCCAGTTACCCTGACTAAAGACAACCTGGAACTCAAATGCCACAGAGTCTCCAAAGATGCTGAAACCTGCCCCAATGCAAGGAGATATTCCATCTTTCCTCTCAGATATTCTTTCATCGTTTTGGAAAGATTAAATATTTAGGGGACTTAGGAGCACGATATACAAACACACTTTGGAAGGTACAGCCAATGAGAGAACCAGAGGTTGACAATATGGATCATGATCTTGCGCCATGCTTAGTGTCGCTCTCAGTCCATTCTCCGTGGGGAAACGTGCACATGGGTGGGCAGAGATGCATCTGCGGGGGTTCCTGGTAAATTCCACACAAAGAAATAAACGTCCCCACTGGGAAGAGGCACAGGCTGGGCAGGAGGAGCAGAAGTGCTGAAAGGGAAGGGGACACTGCGGGCCGAGGTCAGTGACATATTTCCATGGGGACCTGCACGGGCTTGTGTCCAGGCCCAGGGGCAGAGGCTGGGGACCAGGGCTGGGGAAGAACTGAGGGGCCAAGCCCAGAGACAGTGGAACGAGACACTGAATGTTTTACGCCTTGTTCTCGGGGAAAGAGCCTGGGGTGTTTGGGAACAGAGTGGCGCTGTCTTCAGACGCGGGTGAAGTGTCCTCTGCTGTACGAGGGAATGAGGTGAGGACACCTGGCGAACACGTCGCACCGGGGCCGAGCGGCCAGGAGAGCGGTGGTGGCCCTGCACTCAGCACGGGCAGTCGGGGAGGCCGGCCTGAGGGCGTGGAGAGGGTGGGCTCGGCGCCCACGTCCTGCGCCGCCGAGGGGCGTCCGCTGTCAGGGCTCCGCGTGCCCAGGGCGGCGCTGCGTCTGTGCTCACTGCGCGTCCCCACAGGAGCCTGAGCTCCACGCACAGGGCTGTCCCCTCCTGCTGGTTCCCGCTCCTCCCCTCTGTGCACGGAGCTCAGAGCTCGGCCCGGCGCCCGGGACACTCTCACCGTCCGTGGAGTGACCAGGTGCCGTCCCCTCAGCGCCATCCCCAGGAAGAGCCTCAGGTCTGAGGCAAACATGCTGAGTTTTCGCCGTGGACATCTCAGTTCAGAGTTCTGAGTTCATGCAAAGAAGTTGGTAATGGCAGCGCTGCCCTCGGGGTCTAGAGAGCAGGAGAGGAACGTGGGCGTGAGCCCTGGGGAAGTGACCGGGAGCCGGGCGGGTCCCCCGGGCTCCTGCAGAGACAGCGGAGAAGGACTGGACGGGCGGCAGGGCCGGAGCGCAGCTCCACGGGAGCGGCGGGAGGAGGAGCAGATTCGGGCACCGAGGACGGCAGACAGGAGCTCAGTCGCTGCAGAGCGAGGGTGGCAGCGTGGGTGGGTGTCACTGACACTCCATGGAACTTAGAAATCGTAAGGCAGTCACTTGTCAGTAAAGCGTTGTACTTCATGCTCGAAATTCACTGTGTGAATCGCGGATATCTCAGATTCACCTGTTCAACTGAAGCCCCTCACACATCCTCTTGAGAACACACGCGAGGACAGTAGGATGGCGTGTGGGCTCAGTGTCCACACAGCAGAGACTCGGCGCGGGAGAGGGGACGTGGGGCTGACGACACGGGATCTGAGGGCGCAGCGCCAGCCGCACGTTGCTGCAGTGCGACGTGGCAGGTGTGAGCCCACAGGTGCAACCTCAGGGCGCTCCGTGCCTCCTCCACGTGACAATTAGCACAGCGATGGCAACAGTGAAGAACCAGGAGAGTAAGACACAAATCCACTCATGTGAGAGTGGTTGGAAAACATTTCCATTATCACTAATGGCCAAGAAACAGTAGAAACACATGTATGTATTGAATAATACACCAGGAAGCCTTATTACATTTGCAGCATCTTAGATGAGGGGCTGACAACCTAAGTTGTCATTTATATACATGTTTGCTCCTCTCATAGTCCAAGATTCCTTCTGGGAGTGAGAAACGACAGTGATTCCACGCAGAGTATCAGCATTAGGATCACAGTTTGTAAGATGCAGACTGTGCCTGTGTCAATACAGACAGTGACTGGGAGCTGCAGAGACCAGCTGGGCTCTCAGGTCTCTGGGCCTTGGGGAGGTGTGTGCCTGTGACCAGCAGGGGGCGCTGGGGGACTGCCCTGTGGTCCCTACACAGCTGCTCAGGGAGGACCAGTCACTCCAAGGAGCCTTGGTCTGGGGGTTGGGCCCTGTGCTCACTGATGGGGACTCAGCAGCTGTGTCCTCTCTGGCCTGGCACAGTCCCCTGAACAGGGCCCTTTGTGTGGGCCCAGCAGCTACTTCCTCCCAGGGCTCCCCCAAGGGGCAAAGCAAAGCCCCCTCCTCAGTGTGCAGTGAGAGCTGAGCTCCAGCCCAGGGCTCAGGGCGGGGCTGGGCAGTCCCTGGATGGAAACACGTTTGCATGAGCAGCCCCTCCTCTGCAGAGGGTGGGGACAAAAGGAGGCCTGGGCAGCCCAGCCCCACTGTGGGGACCAGGGGCTGTGTGCACCATGGCCTGGGCTCCTCTCCTGCTCGTGGTCCTCTCTCACTGCACAGGTAGGGACAGGCCTGGGAGACTCAGGGCAGCCCCAAGTCCACTCTGTCTCTTCTGGCTCAGGACCAGAGATGTTAACCCCGATCTCGGCCCCATCATCCATGTGTGTCTGTTTGCAGGTTCCCTGTCCCAGCCTGTGGTGACTCAGCCGCCCTCCCTCTCTGCATCTCCTGGGACATCAGCCAGACTCACCTGCACCTTGAAAAGTGACATCAGTGTTGGTGGTAAATATGTGTACTGGTACCAGCAGAAGCCAGGGAGCCCGCCCCGGTACCTGCTGTACTACTACTCAGACTCGAACAAGCACCAGGGCTCTGGGGTCCCCAGCCGCTTCTCTGGCTCCAAAGACGCCTCGACCAACGCAGGGATTCTGCACGTCTCTGGGCTGCAGCCTGAAGACGAGGCTGACTATTACTGTAATATATGGGATGGCAGCTCTAAGAGTTACACAGTGATCTAGACACACGGGGAAGTGAAACAAATATCTCCTCCTCTTCTTCTGGCCCTGTGATTTCAGCCTTTGCTTGTGGCTCTGACAAAGTCTACCTCAGGGGTGACTTCTGTGGTAAGATCTTCTAGCAATACCTGATTTTTCTTGGGCAAATAAATGTGACAATGTTACATCCTGCTGTTCAACTCAACTTTTGGATTGACCCATTGCTCAAATATTTTCATCCTGTGCATGTTTTGTCTTGAAAATTCCTTATGTAAGTTAAAAATCTCTCCATGGAGACTTTGGAGGAGACTAAACATATTTCACTCAGGTGATGTCTCGCTCAGAGTAGAAAGTGTGAGAAAAGATGTGAGTGGGATTGCAGTCCTGGCAGACGCTTGCCTGGGTGCACGTGACCTGCTGGCGTGTGGGGAAGGGGGCGTGGGCGGCTGGCTTGCAGTCAGGGGAGGCCGACAAGGTGGGCAGGGAGAGGCCCAGACCAGGACAGGACTCGCTGCTCTGAGGCTGCTGGGCAGAGTGTGGGAGCAGCAGGCCGGGGCTGGGCTCTGCTGGGCTGAGACTGTGCTGTCACCTGCAGTGTGACCCGAGGGGGTGTGGTTTGGACTCTCCCTTCACCCAGTGAAGCAATGCATGACCTGCCAGCTGTTTGAAGACAGTCACCCTAAAGGCTCTTTGGAGGAGATTCAAGATTTTTTGCTGTATTTTCTAGATTTAGAAATGGAACCTATATCCATAATCTCTGGACGGGCAATACAAGACCTTTCTCTCAAAATACACCCCGTCTGATAGCTGTCATGGCCTGTCCCAGAATTGGAGGGTGTGTCCCTGCCCACATTGGTGCTGCTGGCCTGGTCCTGTGGGGGGAGTAGATTGGGGTGTGACGCATATTGGGGGAATGTGAGACTCAGACCTTTCAGCGTTTTGTAGGAACTGGGGAATAGGCATCCCCATCCTCCAACAATTAGCACAGAATGTTCCATGTAACAGGACCCAGGAAATACTAGAAAGGCAAAGAGAATGATGACGATTTGTATGAAGTGCCTCTAACGTTGCTCTGTGAATGGGGCAGGGAAAGAGATTCAAGGCAGCTCTGTCTTCACTTTGTGCTCTAAGGTGCAGGGTTATGGGCTGTCCCCATCCTGTCCTGGGTCACCTCTTCCTCAATATTCTGTAACATGACCCAGGCCTAGGTGTCTGAGGCCTCTGCAGATATCCTGCCCTAGCTCTGCCCACCCTCAGGGACCCTGCCCTGGGCTCACAGGTCTCTGCACTTCTCCCTGCTGGTCCAGCCTCATGCAGGGACCAGGTCCTCGGGAGAGAAGCTGACACCTCCTGCCCTGGAAGACATAACAGCGCTCGGTGGAATGGTCAGGTTGTGTCGTATTACCATCAGGGATATCTCATCAGAACTCTTGACCCTTTGAAACAACCAAGTGCTCGTGGAATCCCAGTTCTTCACGTGTGTTCCAGGCCATCCTAGCCCAAGAGCTCTTGCTTTTATTTCAGGGATGACCTCAAGAAAGGGATTCTTACATGACAAACAGCAGTCAGTCGTCACCACACAGGTGGCTGTGTCTTCTCAGTGCCAGCAGTGATGTGCCCCACGTGTCCTTCCAGGGTCCTGCACACAGGCTGTGCACACTCACTGCCCGTCCTCTGGGAGAAACGTCACCTCCCCCTGCACTGGGGTCAGCAGCGTGGGGTGAACAGTGTGGTCTGGTCCCACCAGGTCCCGAGAGAAACCACAAATGCGGATACATGGTGGTTCTCAACCTGCAGGGTCCCATGTTGCATGTCTTGCTTCATGCATGGCCACGTGGACTCCTGCAATACTCTGGGCTTCTATCCGAGGATGAAGGTGCTGATGACGGTTCAGCATGTGGAAGGAGCCTCGTGCTAACCCTGGGTACCTGCTCCACAGGAAAATGAGACACACGTCTCCTCTCTGATCCCCCATCCTGACCCATGAACCCACTCTGTCATTTTATGGCCAACACCAGACTCAGGGAACATTCCTACAGTCATTCCTCACTCCAAGACTAAGATTCTGAGATGCATCCCTGGATCTGGAAACATCTACCCACCCAATGCTAATACTACGCTATTAAAATAAAAGACCCCCGTCTCGTCATTGTCCCATAGACAGGCAGGTCAGATGGGAAATGCCTTTGGCCATCTCAGCTGTCTGGGCACGTGTCCTTGCTGTGTGTCTGTGTCCATGTCTCAGGACGGGCATGTGTTCAGGAGTGAGAGTGGTCACCATGTGGTCCAGGGAAAAGGTGTTGAGTTTTGTGAAGTCAAAAAGGCAACTGACACATGTCACTGCTCTTGGCTGTACCTAAGGCAGCTCCCTGATGTCTGCAGGTTCCTGTGATCGTCCTCATATTGGGCAGGAACATTCCCTCGAATGGATGACTGGGACACCACAAAATATCAGGCAGGAAGAAGGTGCAGATTTTAGAACAGACTAATCAAAGAAAAGCCACTAGATGATGCCCAAGGAAACTAAAAGACATTTGATTGTAATACAAGTCCCTATAGGTGTAAAAACAAAGTGGACAATGACGCTTTTAAGTCACCATAAGGTCCTTGTGGAAACAGATGGCGACTACCAGCCCACATGTGGCAGGGGCAAAAGAGAGGACAGAAACCTCTGGAATCCAGATGGAGGGAATGTCTGCATTTTTGTGGTGTTGAAGGGATGAAAAACCCGCCAGAGGCTCGCTGGAAAGTCCTGCAGGCTCACAGCGCAGGGGGAGGGAATGTGTGGAACACACAGTTACTGTGAAGGAGGATCACCACCACTGCCAGCAACAGCGACAGTTCCCATAGTTTTCATAGTTAATACGTGGGGACCTGTCCAACACCTAGCAATAGTGATTATGACAGAGACAGGGATTGTGTAAACTTTTTAAATATTCTCCATTGTAGGGAAATTCGACAAAATATTAAATTAGTGGACTCTAAGAAGACAGGGTTGCAATATCTAGGGTCACTACTGAAACTGTAGGATGTAAAAGTAAATACCTAGTGAGTGTGAAATCATTCAGTGGAAATGCTTGATTCATGAAAAATAAAAGGTGAGAAAGCAGGAATTAAGCAAGGAAGCCCAAATTAAGAAAGAGAAATTATACACAAACACAAGATCAGTAATTGCACTAAATGGGTGGATGGGATGAAAATAGAGTTCCTTACAGCAAAGACACAAACGTGTCCTGCTCCTTCTGCCCCACAGGGGAGTTTAGAGATGAAGAGTTTCCACATATTCTGTTATGTTAACAACAAATCATTCAAACATAGTGTGTATATATATATATATATATACATATATATATATTTTTTTTAAATTTCTGGTTATGAGGCGCATGGTGTGCTGCGTTGCTGCGTGTGGGGTTGGGAGGAGCGTCTTCCTGTAACGATGACGCTGTTTCTCCTCTGAGCGGGCAGCTCCGCTGAAGCTCCCGCTGGACATTGGCGGTTACTTAGAGAGAAAGAGGGTCGGCAGCCCAGGCTGGCAGTGCCACGCTGTGTGTCACCCCCGCAGCCCTGGTCCCCACACTGCAGCTACTGCACACAGTTTACAGACTGTGCCAGTGGGAAGCCCCTGTCCCTTCACACTCCCAGTCACGGCTCTGAGGTTTCCCAGGGGGCTCACTGCTGGAGGGAGGAGGACCGGCTTGTCACCCACGAAGAAGACGTGGTGTCATTTCAACTGTGCAGGCAAGAAAACGTTCTCAGGGCTGGGGTTAGCTTTGGGGAAAATTAGATCATCAGGGCAGGATGTTGAGAACACATGTAGCTCATCCTTCAGCCCTGAAGTTTCCAGATAAAAATGCAGGATGCAGGTCACTAAGGGTGTGGGGAGCTGGTTTGATGACAGCTGTCACTTCAGATCAAGAGTGCATTTCCGCCGGGCGTGGTGGCTCACGCCTGTAATCCTAGCACTTTGGGAGGCCGAGGCGGGCGGATTGCTCAAGGTCAGGAGTTCGAAACCATCCTGAGCGAGACCCCGTCTCTACCAAAAATAGAAATAAATTAATTGACCAACTAAAAATATATATACAAAAAATAGGCCGGGCATGGTGGCGCATGCCTGTAGTCCCAGCTACTCGGGAGGCTGAGGCAGTAGGATCGCTGAGCCCCGGAGATTGAGGTTGCTGTGAGCCAGGCTAATGCCACGGCACTCACTCTAGCCTGGGCAACAAAGTGAGACTCTGTCTCAAAAAAAAAAAAAAAAAAAAAAAAAAAGAGTGCATTTCCCCTTCCTGAAGTCATAAGCAGCACTGGGACCCATTTGGGCAGCTTCAAAGAGAAGGATGATCATACAGGGTGAGAGAGACATGAGGCTGCAGGACCATTTCAGCAGGTGGAAAGCAGACCACAGGGGACCCATTTCCAGGATGGTTTGACTGATGGCAAAGAAACTAAATGCTTACCAAGGGGAATGTGTCCCATTTCTCCTTAGAATGGCAAAAGGAAAATTAATACAGAAAACCAATCAACCAAAAGCAGGCACTGTTACGGATCTATGGACAACTCCTTTTCATATTATCATAATATAATATCCAAAATGTCTTAGATAAAATTTTTAAAAATCAGTTGACATATCAAGAACCAGAAAAATAACAACTTGAATTTTAAAAAGACAATCCACAGACGCAGATACTGAGATGATCTTGGTGATGAAAATATATGGCTCACATCCTTAAGTCAGCAACCACACAATTCCTTTGATGAGCTATTTCTGATAATCTTGAAATAAATGAGAAAAAATTAAAACTCGGAAAAATTTACAAGTCATAAAACAAAGTAAATATAAATTATAACACCAAAAATTTTTAATGAAATTGAAAAACAAAATCTCTTTGAGGAAGCTCAAGTACAAGTGACAATGAAACTGAAATTGGGCCATTGGACAAGACATTTAACACAACTAGAGAAAGTACAAGCCACAGTTATCACTGCCCAGCAGGGGGCGCTGTGGGTCTTCTCAGAGCTGAGCCAGGCCTGAAACAATCTCAAATGGTTCAAATGTCATGGTCCCTGGGCCTGTGTTCACAGGACTGAGTTAGAGGTGACAGCAGGTGTTTCCTCCCAAGGGGCAAACTCAGAACTGACACCACGCCAACCATCCTGACAACAGAGCAGTCCCCTGGGCCAACACACAGACTCACAGGGTGCTGGTGGTGTTGGTGACGGGCCCATGTTTGCATGAAGCATGACGCAAACACACGCTTCTCCCAGGGAGCTGAGGAGGAGACACGGGAACCATCCCAGAGACCAGGAACAGCTGTGGGTCCAGAGGGTCTTTGGCAAGGCCACACCATGGCCTGGACTCCTCTCCCTCCTCACTGTCTGCCCAGGTGCAAAGGGACTTCAGAGACCTTTGGAGGGTCCCCGTCCTCCTTCCCAGTCCCAACTCGTGTCTGATTCGGGTTCCAGGTTCTGTCCTCAGTCTGTGGTGACTCAGGGGCCTCCCATAGTGTCTCCCGGAGGGACAGTCACTCTTTCCTGAGGCTCCAATGCTGGGGCCATCACCAGTGGTCACTGTTGACACGGGATCTCACAGAAGTCTGGCCATGTCCCCAGGATGTTAATAAACGATATAAGCAACAAACAGTCCTGGATGCCCGCCTGGCTCTCAGTTTCCCTCCTTGGGGGCACAGCTGCCCGGGCTCTCTCGGGGACCCACCCCAACACTGGCACGCATGCTTCAGTATCACCAAGTGTGTAAGGATGGTGACAAAGAAGAAGGAAAGCCACTGGCAAATAGAAGCTAACGAGAACCTGTCACAGAGAGAACTAAAGGGCTTTGATGAAAGAAGGTCCCGAGTCCAGGCAGGGAGGTGACCAGAGAGGGCAGCTGAGGAGCCGGGGGAGGCGCCACCTTCCTCAGGAAACAAAACAGAAATGAAAACAACACACCCCAAACCTCCCTCGACCCAACCACCCGGCTCCTGCCCAGTGTCCCCACTGGCTTCTCCTCCAGTCCCTTCCACAGTGTGGACCGTCCTCACCCTCCCCTTCCCGTCTCTGAGTCACGACCTCCCTTCTCAACCCTCGGGTCTCTCTCCTTCCTTCCACTTCCCTCCTGTCCTATGAGCTCCTCAACTAATTACTAAAACATTTCCTTTATGACAAATGCCCAGGACTGTCACAATATCTTTTCTTGGGCATATTCACTCACACCCTCTATTTTTCTTCAGCTTCTCTGACCCTGCACTTCAGAAGAAGCCCCCAGCGAGCCGATGCCCTTTTCTCATCACTCCAGGACCTTCCCCTGCTCCTCCCTGGTCTGTCCTCATCCCCAGGGAACCCAGGGAGTCCCCAGCCTGCTCACGAGTCCTCCAGATACTCCCACTCTGTCCCTGTGTGTGACCTCCTGAGGAATCCCGGGGGGAGAGACACCTGCTTCAGGAGCAGCCTGGGAAGCGGGTTCAGGGACAGTTTGCATTGGGGTCACCCCTTCGTCTTTTAAAGTGAAGTGAGTTGTGTGTCCTGTTCCCACTGATAAGGCGGAAATAGCAAACGAAGGACTGAGATAAGGTAGCAGCTGACTAGAGGAGGGGCCTGAATTTGTCCCTGAGCAGGGAGTGGGCAGTGGTCAAGGCCCTGGTGGGGACAGGAGCCTCTGTCAGGTCCCCCTGGCATCTGGTCACAGGCACCATGGGCCTCGGCCTGGGCAGCAGGGGGCGCTGTGGGCCTGCCATGGCAGGACTGTGAGGCTCAGCTGGGAAACCAGACACTTGAGCATGGACTCTGCTCAGGGGTCACTGGGCCCCTGGGGAGCCTCAAGTCAGGCGAAGCCAAAGCCACCCCTCTCAGAACTGACACCCAGCCACTGGGGCTGCACACAGGCCCAGGGCGGGATTGGTGGCAGGGGAGGAGCAGCACATTTGCATGCAGGGCCCCTGTCCCTCCTGTGGGCTGGAGGGTGGATAAGAGACACCTGCAGCGTGGCAGCCTCGGCAGAGCTCTGGGTGTCTGCACCATGGCCTGCGCCCCACTCCTCCTCCTCACCCTCCTCCTTCACTGCACAGGTTAGGACGGTCCCCAGCACCCTGACCCCCAGCCCACTGACACCCCCTCCCAAACCCATGCCACACTGTCCTTCCCCCTTGTCCTTCCTCCAGGCCATACTGTGTGTCTGTGTTTCCAGGGTCCCTGTCCCAGCCTGTGCTGACCCAGCCGCCCTCTGCATCTGCCTCCCCGGGAGCCTCGGCCAAGCTCACCTGCACCCTGAGCAGTGCGCACAGTGGCTACACCATTGCGTGGCATCAGCAGCAGCCAGGGAAGGCCCCGCGGTACTTGATGCAGCTTAAGAGTGATGGAAGCCACAGCAAGGGGGACGGGGTCCCCGATCGCTTCTCGGGGTCCAGCTCCGGGGCTGACCGCTACTTAACCATCTCCAACGTCCAGCCTGAGGACGAGGCTGACTATTACTGTCAGACTTGGGACAACAGTGGTGTTAATCACAGTGACACAAGCAGATGGGGAAGTGGGACAAAAACCTCAGCCTGCTCACATTCTTACTCTGTGACAATATTGAAATTTAAAAATGGGTTCAATGTACAGAGAACCTACTTGGAAGCACCTCTGCTTTCAAATATTTCTAGTCTCACCTTTGTTTTCAGTGTATCTGAAGTCTCAGGAAAACTAAAATTATTAAAAAACAAACAACAACAAAAAACAAAACCCTGATGACACTGAATTGTATCCTGTTCATCCAAATATGCTAAAACCAGCGCCCCTGTGTTGTTGTTTTGTTTGTTTGTTTGTTTGTTTTCTTGAAGATGGAAAACGAGCCTCTCCTGCTCACATCTTGGTTTGTGCCCAGGGACACTCCCAGCAGGTGACAGTCCTGCAGCTTGGACTGTGTTCTTCCAGTTGTCACAGAAGACACCCCCCTCCCCTCCCAGCCATCTGTGCAGGGGCTGCCCGGGCCCCCTCCAGCCCGGGAACCAGGCGGTGCCGTGGGACATGCTGCCTGAGGACACGGGTCAGGGCTGGGTCCAGGCACAGGGCTGGCCGGGCCCACTCTGTGTGCCTGCAGCCTCAGTCACCACGTCAGCACGGAGGGCTGGGCACGGGGGCTGTGGCCCGAGGCCAGCAGAACTCCCGGGGGGGGAGGGGAGGGGAAAGACAGCCCTCCACTGCTGCCAGAGGCTGAGCCCGCTCCAGGGGCGTCGGGGAAAGTCGGTCCCAGGAACGTGACTTCCCAGCTCATCCCACTCGGGAACACGGGGACCCACTGGTGGGTGTCCCTGAGCCCACGGGCACTGACTTGTGTCCTCTCCTCTCCTGCCCCACTGGGCTTGTCACCAGCAGCCCAGGAAGTGAGGTCTGTGGGACATAAGGGACCGGAAACCACCCAACCTGCGCATGCGTCACTCTACCCGTGGAGCTCTGGATGGGCCCAAGTCTCAAGGTCACAGTCTGTTGTACAGGCGGCTGCACACACATGGGGGTGACTATGGGGGCTGCTTCCAAGGGTCCGAGAAAGAAAGCCTGAGGTTGTGACTGGGACAGGAGTGAGGGGTGTTTGGAGCTCCAGCCTGATTCTCCTTTGTCAACACGGCCTCCCTGACACCTGCGGGCTCCAGGCTGATGCTCAGGTGTCACTGTTGTCACAGCTGAATCCAGCCCGATGCCACCAGGAGCTCCCATGCCAGGGTGAGGTAGTAAACAATGTGGCCTATGTGGCCCACACTCAAACCCATCCCTTCCCTGTCCCTGCATGCGACCCTAACGTGCTCAGGTTGTGGCTTCTGCTTTGGCTTGTGCTCACAGAAGGCCTGATGCCCGTCACCTGGCTCCTCGTCATGGGGTCAATGAGATAACGCTCCTCTCACTGGCTTCCCAGTGTGCCCAGAGCACCTAACTCCAGAGGTGATAAGAGCGCCCACGTGTGGGTGGGGAATCATGGGGGATGGCAATGCCCAGCACTGCGTCCCTTCCCTACTTTAGTCCCCTGAATGGAATTCTTCCCCTCTCTGGGTCTTTGGTTGGGATGGTGCTGGATGCACCTCAGTTCCTTGGGGACTAGAGCAATAAAAGCACGGCCCACAGAAAGCTGTCACCTGGTACCTGCCAAGAGCCACCAAGGGAGCTGCTCTCTTCCCTGCTCCTTCCTGCATGGTGCTGTCTCTGGGACCTGGGATGTTCTGCCTCGTCCAGGTCCCCGGTCCCTCCATGCTCCGTGGGGGACCAGGGGCTGTGGGGTGGGAGGAGCAATTGTCTAATAGGTAGGGGTTTCCGTTTGGGAATATTTGAAGCACTTCCAATGGTGTCTGCAGGGGAAATCACCATCTCCACATCCCCTCAGGAACTGGTGTGACAGTGAAGTCAGACACTTAGGGACACGCAGCTCAGCGTTCGAGAGGCTCTGGCGTGGCCCAGGCGGGTGGAGAAGGGAAGCCAGCGCGAGGCTCAGGCTTGGCGGCCCAGGCCCGCTGTCCTGTGCAGGGCTGAGCTCTCTGCAGTTGAGTTTCCTGCAGAGACGTCCTCAGGGAGGCCGAGACCCAGGATCGTGCAGGAAAGCAAACTGCAGAGAGCAGGGGCTGGATGAGGGGGGGGTCGGAGGACAGGCGTGGGGCTCCCGTGGTAACAGGGGTGCACAATGAAGAGGACATTGTCTTTTGTGACCCTAAGAGGGAGGACAGATGGGGCCTAAAGCCATGCAAAAGAAGAGACCTGGGCCCTGGAGCTGAAGTGGGCCTGGCCTGTCCCTGAGTGTCCCTGGAGAAGATCACACGACATCCATGGTCCGTGTGCTCTGTCCATGGCTCCCTGCCCCACCTGCTGTCCCACACAGAGCCTCTGAGGCGAGCAGGCCACAGCCTTCCCAGTGATCTCTCTCCCAGCGCAGCTCCCAGGAGCGGGTCACACCCTGCCTGAGCGGGGCTTGCCCAGCCCCGTGGAGCAGCACAGACAGGAAGACCCATCTTCGCCGACTTGTGGCTGGGCGAGGAGAGGTGGGCCTTGGGGCTCCACTAGGGGCCTTGGGGAGCAGAGCTCAGAGGTTCTCCCCACGCCTGCTCTCCTCCCCTCCCCTCCTCCCTCCCTCTGCTCCCAGAGGCTCAGGCCAGCAGAGGAATCAGGGCGCCCCGAGGGGCCTGCACAGCCAGGGCCCCCGTCCCAGGACTGTCCCCACACTCTGCAGGGCTGTCTCTGAGGTGGCAGGAGCATTTGCTCCACGTGCCCAGGGTGGGATTGGAAGATGCCGGTCCCCACTTACAAGGTGCTGATCCCCGCTCAGTGCCCAGTGAGGAGGGACAAGGATTTGAGGACCCGGGAGGCTCCCGCCAAAGGGCTCAGCTGCCTCCTCTCCCCTAAACTCACACTCAGCGTTTGTGCCGCTGTGCAGTGTCCGTCTGGGATTGGCAAATGTTCATTATTTCGATTCTCCTGCTCATTCTGCAATGTGGGTCAGCAAGAGGCTGGGAGGGAGAAGGGGCCCCCAGGGAGAGGCTGGGACCAGGGACAGCTCCTGGCCATCTGGCCACCAGGCTCTGCTCTGCCTGGGAGGAGGAAGAGGCAGCAGCTCCTGGTGCCCTGGAGGGAGGTGCTCCCTGTGCCCACTGGGCTTCCTGCTCTGTGTCCCCCGGGCGCCCCCCTGTGAGCCTGAGCTCCCAGGACTGTCCTGTAACCGCACGGGAAGCTGGGCAGGGGAGGTGGCTGTGAGCAGACCTGAGACTAAGGTGCATTGGGCACGGACACTGCCCAGCTCCGCCCTTTTGGGAAGACAAAGTGCCCAGTGGGGCAGACAGGACACATGGGTTTGGGGGGCCTCTGGGCAGCAGGGGGCGCTGTGGCCTGTCCCTGAGGCCTGTGCTGTGGGTCCCAGCTGGGAGCCCCACCTGGCCCTGGTCTGAGCCCTGTGGCCCTGCTCACTGGGCCAGCAGCTGTGTCCTCACTGGTCCCTGGGGAGCCACGGAACAGCCCTGCCCAGACTGGCCACTCCCAGGGTCAGCTTTCCAGGCAGGGGTCCGAGGCAGGGCCCAGGGTGGGGCTAAGACAGCCCAGGAGTGGCTGGTTTCCGTGAAGGGTCTCAGTCTACCCCTGGACTTCCAGAGGGGTAAGTAGGACTTGGGGGCTCAGAGCCCGCTGAGGGTCCTCAGGACACAGGGCTGAGGGGTCTCCCATGTCCTGGCGCCTCTGCATCTCCCACTTCTCATTCACTGCACGGGGACTTGGGCCAGGTGTCAGGCTGGGGATGAAGGACCAGGGATCCTGGATGTGTCCCTGTCCACTGACCCCGCCCTCACTCTGTCTGGCCTGAGGTTCTGGGTCCTGGACCCAGTCTGTGCTGACTTGACCGTCTGCAGCTCCCAGTGTGGGGGCAGCGGCCCCATTTCCGTCCCTAGAAGCAGTAGAAATGCCGGGTCTGGCTTTATTGTATCCTATTTCATTTTTTTCTGGTACCAACATGTCCCAGGCTGTGGTGACTCAAAAACACGTTTGTCAACATCTCCCTGCCCAGCAGCAGCGGGCCGTGCTCTGAAGGCCCACTTGGGTGGAGGCAGTGGGGTCAGTGAGGCCAACCCTGCACCCCAGCCGGCACCAACCAGGCTGGGCAGGGCAGTGCGGGCGGGAGCTGTCACCTCCTCTCCCGGCCCGACTCAGGAGGGCCCATGGCAGACCTGGACCTCCACCCCATCCCCGGCACTGACAAGAATGGCATGGGACCAGGCACGGCTAGTCAGCACCCCAGCACCCACCCTGACTCCTGACCTGGGGTCCTGACAGCCAGGAGGGCGGAGCTGTGACCCACCTGGTGACGAGAACACTGGACAGAGGGAGCGAGTCGGGTCACTGGCGCCCAGCTGTCCCCTCCCGCCTGGCGTCAGTAGGCACCACAGAGTCCCGTGGTCGGCGGACCTCCCACCCGTCTGAGGGGACCCGTCTGTGGAAGCCACTGCTCCCCTTCCCGAGCGCGGCGGGCAGCCCTGGGGCAGCGAGGGTCAGGGCCCCGCTCTGCTGCACAGTGGGAAGCGGAGCCGCCACCCCCGGCCCGGCGTCACTGGCAGGAGGGTCCCCTGGCAACAGAGGGTTAAATAACAGCCACACGCTCCTAATATAATACTGCAGAGTCTAGGGTACAAACACTGTCACTTGTCTTATCAAGAACCAGAAAAATGACAACTGAAGTGAGGGATGAAATCCACACACGCGGACTCTGCAGTGTTAGCAGCGCAGACGCTGAAATGACGTCACAGAGGTTTGTAAAGCAACAGCAGGAAATCCCTGGGATGAGTGCCTGCAACCACTCCTTCAACAAAGGGAAAAGGAGGAAATACCAGAAAATAGAGATATATAAGCTCAAACCAAATAAATATTACACAGCTGAAGAATACACTAGGTGGGATTTTCAAAAGAAAGTTCAGGAAGAACACGAGAGCTGGTAACATTGGAGAATCCACCACTGGGGAAGGTTTTCCTCGCCACGTGAGAATGAAGTGAGCATTAGGGGTGAGGGAGTGAAAAGCTAGGGATCTGGTTTGACCCAGGGAAAGTTAAAGTGGACAGTGTAGAAAAAATAACTCCACATCACCCTCCACACGCACGCGTGCACACACACACACACACACACACACACACTCACACACCAGGCTGGTGCACAAGTAATTATTCTACAAGTTTTCTACTCAGACACAAACTTTTGTTTCTTTTTTGTGGCTTCAGTAATTGGAATCATCTCTTCGGCTAAGCTTTATTCTTTTTATGACAAAATAATATTTACTGCATATTCTTTTTGGTGAGAAATTGTTCAAACGTCATTTTTAAGAAGACAGCACTATGTACCCCATTTTCTCTTAGTCTCACATTTTGAAAGGTCATTCCAAAGGCTCTCACAAATCAGGGTCATATGAGACTTGCACAGTGGACAGAGCAGTGGGGAGGCAGGGCTGGCTCTGGGACACTCTGGTCACCATGTCACACGACAGTGTTTCTGAGACTGGACCCCAGGGGCCAAACGGAGCCTGCTCCTGAGAGGTGTGGGGTGATCAGACCTGGGACCAGCACCTGCCCTGCCTGGTGCCCTCTGCTCAGGGCACAGCTGTGACCTCCCCAGCCCTTGGGACCACACAAGCCCCACCCCCACGCACCCCTGACACCCTCAGGCACAGGGGCCTGACCAGGGCCCAGGGGGGGCAGAAAGCCGGGGCCATTTGCATGGAGGAGCCTCCCCTCTCAGGGTATGAAGAGGGGAAGGACAGACCTGGGGAAGCTGCTGCAGCTGCGGGCATAGAAGGCAGCACTCGGGACAGTCCCGCCATGGCCTGGGCCCCGCTCCTGCTCTCCCTCCTGGCTCACTGCACAGGTGAGCTGACTCGGGCCAGGGAAGGGCCCTGGGAAGACCGTGGGGCCCTGCTCTGTCCTCTTGTCTCCAGACCCAGAGTCACCATGTGTGTGTCTCCCCCTTCCAGGGTCCTGGGCCCAGTCTGCGCTGACGCAGCCGCCCTCGGTGTCTGGAGCCCCGGGGCAGAGCGTCACCATCTCCTGCAGCAACATCAAGGGTAGCTATGCGAACTGGTACCAGCAGCTCCCAGGAACGGCCCCCAAACTCCTCATCTATGCTAACAGCAATAGACCCTCGGGGGTCCCTGCCCGGTTCTCTGGCTCCAAGTCTGGCAGCTCGGCCTCCCTGACCATCGCGGGGCTCCAGGCTGAGGACGAGGCTGACTATTACTGTTCATCCTGGGACAGTAGCCTGAGTGGTCACACAGTGCTGCAGACACAGGGGGAAGTGAGACAAAAACCTGCCCCTGCTTTCCTGTGATCACTGTCACGACTGCCTGTGACAAACGCCAGGCAAAACATTGACTGTGGCCGACCCCAGGCACTCACGTCTGAGGATCTAACTCTCAGCGCACAGACCTGCTTTAAATGCTCACTGACCTTCCAAAGTCAGTGACCTTGCCCTCTTTCATATTATTTATTAAAACATCTTTATTAAGGTATATTATAACATGTATGTCACAAATAGCCCCTTTTAAAATATACACTTCAAATTTTCTTTAGTGTTTATTGAGTTGTGCAACCATCACCATAACATGAATTTAGAATATTTTCATCACCCTACTAATAAACAGCTATTAGTCTAATAGCTAGTACTACTATAACTTTGGCTTGTGTATCCAATTTTCATTTCCCACATAACTTATATTAATACATGAAAATGTTTACTAGGTGAATTTTCATACACGAAATATATCAAGACATAATTTAGTACTTGATTCATTTTTATTGCCAAGAAAAACATTCCATGGCATGGATGTCCTACAGGTTGTTAAACCATTCATGAGTTGTTGGACATTTACTTTGTTTAAGCCTGTTCATTTTATAAGTAAGGTTGCTGCAAGCAACAAGTTTCCAATTTCCCTGTGGATTTATGTTTGTATTTTTATTGGGTAGATTGGTAACAGTGGACTTTCGGGGTGATGTAATTACTGTCTTTCAGGAAATGTCAGATTGATTTCCAAAGGGGCTGCACCAGTTCGCATTTCCATGAATAACACACGAGAGTTCCAATTTCTCCCCATTCTCATCAGCATTTGTCATCACGGGTCACTGTGTTTGTGGCCACCCCAGTGTGTCTGCAGCGGTCCATCTCTTTGACTCGATGGCATTTCCCTGGTGGCTCATGGTGTGGGACCCACTCGGGTGCCACCTGCTTCCAGTCACGCAGGGCAGCGAAGGTCTGAGGCCCTTCCTGAGTCTCTCCCTCAGGACACGCTAGACTGAGGCGGGTTGAATCCCACACGCAGCCTGCCCCCCACGGAGCGGACACGCCTGTCCCAGCACAGACTCCTCTCAGGGGCAGCGACGGCAGAGCAGGTGACACCCCCGTCCCAGGCCAGAAGACGAGGCGCCCTGTGGACCCCGCCTGCTGGCGCTGCAGCTCCAGGCTCCAGGCCTGTGCTAGAGCCGGCTCCTGCGCAGCCACCGTCCCTCCCCACGGGACACACGGCAGGTCCAGCGAGTGTCCCCTGTGCCTCAGCAGAGCATGCGCCACTGGGAGCCGGGACTCGGATGGGGACGTGGCTGCAGTAGCTTCTCTCTGTGCTCACACGGTGCCAACAGCATTGGCCAAACAGCCCATCAGCTTCCAGACACCCTCATGACAAAGAACGCAGAACAGGATTCTAGGAAAAAATAAAAGTTCCTATAGATGGAATGAGATTTAAGTAAGTGTAGAGGTAGACTACATCAATGGGTAGAATTTTGTTAACAAAAATATAAAAAAAAATACATTTAATATGCCAAGAAAGAAATCAGACCTAACAGGTACAGTGTACGCTACCTGGGTGATGGGCACAGGTAACTTGGGCTCAGGCAGTACAGAAGCAATTCATGGAACCAAGACATTTCTTCCCATGGAGTAATCTGAAATTTTAAAATAAAAAAAGAATAAATGTATTTGAATAAATGCTAGTCAAAATTTTTATTGAATCTTAAGATTGTTTTGATAATAATATGGGAAAATTTAAATCCAGGAAAAGCCTCAAATGTTTTGCAAATGAACACAAAATGAGTGGACACACACTTACATTTTGAGACACAGACTAAAGCAATATTAATGTCAACAGTCTAAGACTATTGCTGGAACAAATACAAGAAAGTTTCATTAACAGTTCAGAAATAGTCCTAGGTATGAAATGCACTAGGATGCATTTAAAGTACCATGTAGCAAACACGATGGACTCAATGACCAAACAGAGGCATGAATCACAACAAAAACATTGCTTCCAAATTTTGTACACAGCGAGATTGAGAATGATATGTAGGAAAAGTATTTTAGCTTAATTTAAAAGAACAAGCAGTGCCCCCCTGGTGGAATAACACAGAAAGCCTTTCACTGCTCGGGAACTACTTGAGAACTGACAACAGTGAGTTTCAGATTTTCCATCCCACACAGCAGGCCGTGCAGGGCTGGGATCTTGAGAGAAACAGAATGAGGTGACGTCACGGACGTGGGCTCCGCCATTGACTGGGCAAGCCAGGGAGCCTCCCTGGGCTGTCCTGATCCTGCACAGACTTGAGTGGGCACCAGGGCTCAGGGTTGCAGCCCCGCTCCGGGTGCAGGGAAGCCTCCCAGCGCTGGGCCTGCCTCCCCTCTGGGCCAGCCTGAGCTCCAGGCCACTCGTGACACGCAGTGTTCCTCACAACGGCGTGCAGGGGGCTTCCTCGGTAAGTTAAAGTTGTTTTGAGTTGGGGCCTCTGAGAATCATGTGAAAAGAAAGGCTCAGAGAAAAAAGTGATTTATTTTTGGGAGGGGCCCTGGAGAAAGACACATGGGGACGGGGCTGGCGTGGGGGGGATGGGGGCTTCAGACCACAGCCCTGACCCCTGTGCAAGGAGAGAGGGAGGAAGGACGGGCAGTCGAGTCTCAGACCACAGGCAGGTCTGAGGATGTCCCAGCAGGCTGAGCGGGTCCTGGCCCATGGGGAGCCCATTGGAGGATCCTGCTTCCTGCAGGGGGACCTGGCTGCAGGGTCCCCGGGCTCATCACTGCCTCAGCCAGCCCAGGGGCAGGGCTCAGTCACCTGTGCTCCTCCCTGCAGGTTCTCCTGGACGGAGGTCTGGGTGGGCACTTCCATGGCCACAACTACTGTCCTCTGCTGCTGTGTCCACCCTCAGGACAGGGCTGTGTCCTGCTCCACCTCCACCCCATGCAAGGTCAAACCTGAGATGTCCTGGGGTTGGGGGCCTTGGGCACCCACAGGCCCTGCAGCCACTGAGACGCCCCCTCTGCCCAAGCTGCATGCCAGGGACAGGGGCTGTGGAAGACTTGACTCACAGCAGCCAACTCTTCTGGGGTCAAAGTGAAGTCCTCAGGCCTGGGTTGTCCTCTGGAGCCATCCTGATCCTGCTCGAGTGCTGGCCCTTCCTGCTCCAGTGACCTGGGTCCTGCCCCAAAACTCCTGTTCCATTCCCAGCATCTAACACATGGCAGGCCTTCCTTGAATATTCTTTTAAAGAATGAATGAACAACTCAGCCTCAGTTCCCTGCCAGATGATTATTTTCACACCCCCATTATTCCTATGAAAAGGTAAATGAGTTCCCTGGACATGAATCTCTCTAAATTGTGCAAACTTCTTTTCACACTGTCACTCCATGGTGACAAATGCATAAACAACACTACCATAGTCCTGAGACCTGTTCTACCCTGTGGCCTTCCCTGCATCAGCTGCAGCATCACAGTCTCTCTGGGGTCACTCGCGCCCACCGCACACTCTGACTGTCACCTCCTCTCCCACAGCCTGGGCTTCAATCTTCTGTCCCCCTGTCCCACCTCAGAGGCACATGCCATTCCTCCCCTTCCCTACTTCCTCTGCTGTCATCTCCCTCAGCCTCCCAGGAATGTTTCCTGCCCATTCTGTGCTTCAAGGTCTCCTAAAATTCCTGTCCTAGAGCTGAGTCTCTAATAGGGTGACCGAGGACAGGCACAGCTGTGGGTAAACCTCTCCCCTTAAATGAAGGAGACTCAGCCTCATGGCCCTGGGCATTGTCCCCACTGGATGCCTCAGCCCCACCCCCACCCCCTCTGCCCCACACCAGTGTCTGCCACCCCCTCTCTGAGCCTTGCTCTGGACGGGCTGAGCATCCCACAGTCTATGTTCCCCTCTCTGAACCCCATTTTCCTCTTGGTGACCTCCTGCTCACACCAGTAGCCACAGCAAGTGCCCCTCCTCTGAGCCGTCCTCCCAGAGAGACCCTCGCTGTGCTCTGCTCCAGAGCAGGTGACACGCTCTCAGGGACCAGGAGTCTACACGGGCCTCCTGTGATAGGGCCTCCTCTCACCCATTTTTGCCAACAATTCCCAGAGAGTCTCTGAAAAGTTAAAAGAAAACATAGACAGTTACACAGCTACTAAGAAATACAAATAATTTCCACTAATAAAAGAAATGTGCAACAGAATGTGAAATGTATCCAGATGACATAACATATCACTATATATAAAGTAGAAATTCATAAAACTGTGCATGGTGCATATACTATATATAAGTCAATTTCAGAATGTCACTCCCACCCTGACCTCCCGCTGGAGCCCGTCTCTCCCCACAGACAGGGCAGGGGCTGCTGCAGCCATGGCAGGTGCAGGAGCTCAGGGTGGCCCAGGACAGAGCAGTGGGTGTGGCTGGAGCCCCAGAGCCAGGGCAGGGGCTGCAGGGCTGTGGGGTGGGCGGGGCCAGACCAGGAAGGGGCTGAGGGGTGAGGACTGTGGGGTTCATGCAAACAGTCCTGGAGAGTCACTAACAATTTAATCCTGGGGTCACCTGCCTGACCTGAGTGCAAAGCTCTCTCCGGGTTCCTGAGGACAGAGGCCTGAGGGAATCAGAGGATCCTGATCATAGTTATTTATCACGAGAACCTCAGAGTCTAGGAGTGTCGGACCATTGGCACAGTCAAGCAGATTTGCATCTGGGAGACAGTGAGGAAGGGATGGTGTCTGCACTCATGTGCCCAGGAATCAATGTCTCTGCAGAGACATTAAAATGTCACACTGACCTTCCTAGTAAACTATAAAAAATATGAGTAAAAAAATAAAAATAGGGAAATTATATTTAGACTGATACAGCTGGAGCCCATTCTACTAAGTGAAATTTCACAAGAATGGTCATGCAAGCACCGCATGTACTTACCATTGACCTGTGTATAAATTGATCAATACTTATGTACACATAGAGTAGTGACATTTACTGAGTGTCCAGCAGTGGGAGGGGGTCGGGTATGGGTATATTCACACCTAATAGGTGCAGTTCACACCCTCTGGGAGAGTGACAAGCTTGAAGCTCTGACTCACGCTAGACGAAGAAAATAGATACAACCTAAACATTTGTATCCTGTAATATGCTGAAATAAAATGAATTAATTAATTAATAAACACCTTGCATTCTCTGTAAAACAAAATACTAATAAGAAATATAAGACACAGATAATCAGAAAAATATAAATTTAGGAAGATAAAATTCACTTTAAAAACTTAAGAAATGTGTTGGACTATGAACAATTAAATGTTATTCACACCAACCTACTAATTTTTCACAAATTGTATCTAATCAGTATCCTCATTGTGTGAGTTTTGAAATATTTTCTGAGTTGCTGAATTTTAAATACATCACTGAGCCAATTCCTAGTGGTTCTTCCATTCCATTTGCCTGAACAGCCTGTCCTGCCATTCAGATCAGTTCAATGTTCCAGCAACTGAGGAGCCTACAATGATGGCACATGAGAGTCATTTAGGTTTTTCTAGAATGTAGAATAACATGGGTGGCTGATACCTAAAAAAGTTATGTATGCACATGGTCGCACCTCTCATAGTCCAGGGTTCCTTCTGGGAATGAGAAACCCCAGTGATCACTCACAGTGTACTGGGGTCACTCCACCAGGGAGTCAGCCCATGGGTGTGTGACCAGAGACAGTGACTGGGGAGCTGCAGAGACCAGCTGGGCTCTCAGGTCTCTGGGCCATGGGGAGGTGTGGCCTGTGACCAGCAGGGGGCGCTGGGGGACTGCCCTGTGGTCCCTACACAGCTGCTCAGGGAGGACCAGTCACTCCAAGGAGCTTTGGCATCTGGGCTGGGCCCTGTGCTCCCTGATGGGGACTCAGCAGCTGTGTCCTCTCTGGCCTGGCACAGTCCCCTGAGCAGGGCCCTTTGTATGGTCCCAGCAGCTGCTTCCTCCCAGGGCTCCCTCAAGGGGCAAAGCAAAGCCCCCCTCCTCAGTGTGCAGTGAGAGCTGAGCTCCAGCCCAGGGCTCAGGGCGGGGCTGGGCAGTCCCTGGATGGAAACACGTTTGCATGAGCAGCCCCTCCTCTGCAGAGGGTGGGGACAAAAGGAGGCCTGGGCAGTCCAGCCCCACTGTGGGGACCAGGGGCTGTGTGCACCATGGCCTGGGCTCCTCTCCTGCTCGTGCTCCTCTCTCACTGCACAGGTAGGGACAGGCCTTGTAAACTCAGTGTCATTTTCCATAGTTGTCAGCCCCTTTGTCTAAGACCCATGGAGTACTTCAGTCTGGATTCTGCCCCAGCACTCAAGAATGTCTCTCTTTGCAGGTTCCCTGTCCCAGCCTGTGCTGACCCAGCCGTCCTCCCTCTCTGCATCTCCTGGAGCATCAGCCAGACTCACCTGCACCCTGAGCAGTGGCTTCAGTGTTGGCAGTTATGGTATATCCTGGAACCAGCAGAAGCCAGGGAGCCCGCCCCGGTACCTGCTGTACTACCACACAGACTCAGATAAGCACCAGGGCTCCGGGGTCCCCAGCCGCTTCTCTGGCTCCAAAGACTCCTCGGCCAACGCAGGGATTCTGCACATCTCTGGGCTGCAGCCTGAGGACGAGGCTGACTATTACTGTATGACATGGGATGGCAGCTCTAAGAGTTACACAGTGATCTAGACACACGGGGAAGTGAAACAAAAATCTCCTCCTCTTCTTCTGGCCCTGTGATTTCATCCTTTGCTTGTGGCTCTGACAAAGTCTACCTCAGGGGAGACTTCTGTTGTCACATCTTCTAGCAATACCTGATTTTTCTTGGGCAAATAAATGTGACAATGTTACATCCTGCTGTTCAACTCAACTTTTGGATTGACACAGTGCTCAAATCTTCTCACCCAGTGCATGTTTTGTCTTGAAAATTCCTTATGTAAGTTTAAAATCTCTCCATGGAGACTTTGGAGGAGACTAAACATATTTCACTCAGGTGATGTCTCGCTCAGAGTAGAAAGTGTGAGAAAAGATGTGAGTGGGATTGCAGTCCTGGCAGACGCTTGCCTGGGGGCACGTGACCTGCTGGCGTGTGGGGAAGGGGGCGTGGGCAGCTGGCTTGCAGTCAGGGGAGGCCGACAAGGTGGGCAGGGAGAGGCCCAGACCAGGACAGGACTCGCTGCTCTGAGGCTGCTGGGCAGAGTGTGGGAGCAGCAGGCCGGGGCTGGGCTCTGCTGGGCTGAGACTGTGCTGTCACACGCAGTGTGACCCGAGGGGGTGTGGTTTGGCCTCTCCCTTCACCCCAGTGAGGCAATGCATGGCCTGCCAGCTGTTTGAAGACAATCACCCAAAAGGGTCTTTGGAGGAGACGACCCCCTCCTAGATTCAAGATTTTTGGCTGTATTTTCAAGAGTTAGAAATGGAACCTTCATCCATAATCTCTGGATGGGCAATACAAGACCTTTCTCTCAAAATACACCCTGTCTGATAGCTGTCATGGCCTGTCCCAGAATTGGAGGGTGTGTCCCTGCCCACATTGGTGCTGCTGGCCTGGTCCTGTGGGGGGAGTAGACTGGGGTGTGACGCATATTGGGGGAATGTGAGACTCAGACCTTTCAGCGTTTTGTAGGAACTGGGGAACAGGCTTCCCCATCCTCCCACAACTAGCACAGAATGTTCCACGTAACAGGACCCAGGAAATACTAGAAAGGCAAAGAGAATCATGATGATTTGTATGAAGTGCCTCTAACGTTGCTCTGTGAATGGGGCAGGGAGAGAGATTCAAGGCAGCTCTGTATTCTCTTTGTGCTCTAAGGTGCAGGGTTATGGGCTGTCCCCATCCTGTCCTGGGTCACCTCTTCCTCAATATTCTGTAACATGACCCAGGCCCAGGTGTCTGAGGCCCCTGCAGATATCCTGCCCCAGCTCTGTCCACCCTCGGGGACCCTGCTCTGGGCTACAGGTCTCTGCACTTCTCCCTGCTGGTCCAGCCTCATGCAGGGACCAGGTCCTCGGGAGAGAAGCTGACACCTCCTGCCCTGGAAGACATAACAACGCTTGGTGGAATGGTCAGGTTGTGTCACGTTACCATCAGGGATATCTCATCAGAACTCTTGACCCTTTGATCAATCACGTGCTCAAGGAATGTCAGTTCTTCATGTGGGTTGCAGGCCATCCTCCCCCAAGAGCTCTTGCTTTTATTTCAGGGATGAGCTCAAGAAAGGGATTGTTACATGACAAACACCACTCACTCGTCACCACACAGGTGGCTGTGTCTTCTCAGCGCCAGCAGTGATGTGCCCCACGTGTCCTTCCAGGGTCCTGCACACAGGCTGTGCGCACTCACTAGCCATCCTCTGGAGAAATGTCACCTCCCCCTGCACTGGGGTCAGCAGTGTGGGGTGGACAGTGTGGTCTGGTCCCACCAGCTCCCGAGAGAAACCACAAATGCGGATACCTGGTGGTTCTCAACCTGCAGGGTCCCATGTTACATGTCTTGCTTCACGCGTGGCCACGTGGACTCCTGCAATACTCTGGGCTTCTATCTGAGGATGAAGGTGCTGATGACGGTTCAGCATGTGGAAGGAGCCCCGTGCTAACCCTGGGCACCTGCTCCACAGGAAAATGGGACACACGTCTCCTCTCTGATCCCCCTTCCTGACCCATGAACACACTTTGTCATTTTATGGCCAACACCAGACTCAGGGAACATTCCTACAGTCATTCCTCGCTCCACGACTAAGATTCTGAGAGGAATCCCTGTATCTGAAACAATCTATCCACCCAATGCTCATACTAAGCTATTAAAATAAAAGACCCCAGTCTAGTCATTGTCCCATAGACAGGCAGATCAGATGGGAAATGCCTTTGGCCATCTCAGATGTCTGGGCACGTGTCCTTGCTGTGTGTCTGTGTCCATGACTCAGGACGGGCATGTGGTTAGGAGTGAGGGTGGTCACCATGGGTCAAGGGAATGGTGCTGAGTTTTGTAAAGTCAAAGAGTCACTGCTCTTATCTTTACCTAAGGCAGCTTCCTGATGTCTGCAAGTTCCTGTGATTGTCTTCAAATGCTGCCGGAACATTCCCTAGACTAGATGATGGGGACACCACAAAAATCGGGCAGGAAGAAGGTGCAGACTTTAGCACAGACTAATCAATGAAAAGCCACTAGCGTATGCCCAAGAAGACTAAAACACATTCTACTCTCATGCAATTCCCTGTAGGTGTAAAAACAAACTGAACAATGATGGTTTTAAGTCACCACAAGGTCCTTGTGGAAACAGATGGCGACTTCCAGCCCACATGTGGCAGGGGCAAGAGAGAGGACAGAAACCTCTGGAATCCAGATGGAGGGAATGTCTGCATTTTTGGGGTGTTGAAGGGATGAAAAACCAGCTAGAGGCTGGCTGGAAAGTCCTGCAGGCTCACAGCGCAGGGGGAGGGAATGTGTGGAACACACAGTTACAGTGAAGCCAGAATCACCACCACTGCCAGCAACAGCGACAGTTCCCATAGTTTTCATAGTTAATACGTGGGGACCTGTCCAACACCTAGCAATAGTGATTATGACAGAGACAGGGATTGTGTAAACTTTTTAAATATTCTCCATTGTAGGGAAATTCGACAAAATATAAAATTAGTGTGGGCTCTAAGAAGACAGGGTTGCAATATCTAGGGTCACTACTGAACAGAAGGATCTGAAAGTAAATAGTTATGGAGTGTGAAATCATTCAGTGGAAATGCTTGATTCATGAAAAATAAAAGATGAGAAAGCAGGAATTCAGCAAGGAAGCCCAGATTAAGAAAGAGAAATTAGACCCAGACACAGGATCAGTAATTGCACTAAATGTACATTCATGGGTGGATGGGATGAAAATAGAGTCCCTTACAGCAAAGACACAAACGTGTCCTGCTCCTTCTGCCCCACAGGGGAGTTTAGAGATGAAGAGTTTCTACATATTCCATGATGCTCACAACAAATCACTCAAACATAGTGTGTGTGTGTGTGTGTGTGTGTGTATATATATATATATTAAAATTCTGGTTATGAGGCGCATGGTGTCCTGCGTTGCTGCGTGTGGTGTTGGGAGGAGCGTCTTCCTGTAACGATGACGCTGTTTCTCCTCTGAGCGGGCAGCTCCGCTGAAGCTCTCCCTGGACATTGGCGGTTACTTAGAGAGAAAGAGGGTCGGCAGCCCAGCCTGGCAGAGCCACTCTGTGTGTCACCCCCGCAGCCCTGGTCCCCCCACTGCAGCTACTGCACACAGTTTACAGACTGTGCCAGCAGGAAGCCCCTGTCCCTTCACACTCCCAGCCACAGCTCTGGGGTTTCCCAGGGGGCTCACTGCTGGAGGGAGGAGGACCCGCTAGTCACCCACAAAGAAGACGTGGTGTCATTTCACCTGTGCAGGCAAGAAAACGTTCTCAGGGCTGGGGTTAGCTTTGGGGAAAATTAGATCATCAGGGCAGGATGTTGAGAACACATGTAGCTTATCCTTCAGCCCTGAAGTTTCCACAGAAAAAGGCAGGATGCAGGTCACTAAGAGTGTGGGGAGCTTATTTGGTGACAGATGTCACTTCAGATCAAAAGTGCATTTCCCCTTCCCCAAGTCATAAGCAGCACTGGGACCCATTTGGGCAGCTTCAAAGAGAAGGATGATGATACAGGATGAGAGAGACGTGAGGCTGCAGGACCATTTCAGCAGGTGGAAAGCAGACTGCAGGGGACCCATTTCCAGGATGGTTTGACTGATGGCAAAGAAACTAAATGCTTACCAAGGGGAATGTGTCCCATTTCTCCTTAGAATGGCAAAAGGAAAATTAATACTGAAAACCAATCAACCAATAGCGGGCACTGTTATTAATCTATGGACAAATCCTTTTCAGATTATCATAATATAATACCCAAAATGTCTTGCATGAAATGTTTAAAAATCACTTGAATATCAAGAACTAGAAAAATAACAACGTGAACTATAGAAGGACAATCCACAGACACAGACACTGAGATGATCTTGGTGATGAAATTATATGGCTCCCATACTTAAGTCAGCAGCCAGGCAATTCCTTTGATGAGCTATTTCTCATATTCTTGAAATAAATGAGAAAAGAGTAAATATTAGAAACATTTACAAGTCATAAAACAAAGTAAATATAAATTATAACACCAAAAATTTTTTATAAAATTAAGAAACAAACTCTTTGAGGAAGCTCAAGTACAAGTGACAAACAAACTGAAATTGGGCCATTGGACAAGACATTTAACACAACTAGAGAAAGTACAAGCCATAGTTATCACTGCCCAGCAGGGGGCGCTGTGGGTCTTCTCAGAGCTGAGCCAGGCCTGTGACAATCTCAAATGGTTCAAATTTCATGGTCCCTGGGCCTGTGTTCACAGGACTGAGTTAGAGGTGACAGCAGGTGTTTCCTCCCAAGGGGCAATCTCAGAGCTGACACCACCCCAACCATCCTGACAACAGAGCTGTCCCACTGGGATAAAAACACAGAATCACAGGTGCTGGTGGTGTTGGTGACGGGCCCATGTTTGCATGAAGCATGACGCAAACACACGCTTCTCCCAGGGAGCTGAGGAGGAGACATGGAACCATCCCAGAGACCAGGAACAGCTGTGGGTCCAGAGGGTCTTTGACAAGGCCACACCATGGCCTGGACTCCTCTCCCTCCTCACTGTCTGCCCAGGTACAAAGGGACTTCAGAGACCTTTGAGAGTCCCTGTTCTCATTCACAGTTCTAACTCCTGTCTGATTAGGTTTCCAGGTTCTGTCCTGAGTCTGCAGTGACTCAGGGGCCTCCTATAGTGTCTCCCGGAGGGACAGTCACTCTTTCCTGAGGCTCCAATGCTGGGGCCGTCACCAGTGGTCACTCTTGACACGGGATCCTGCAGATGTGTGGCCATGTCCCCAGGATGCTAATAAATGACAGAAACAACAGACAGTCCTGGACGCCCGCCTGGCTCTCAGTTTCCCTACTTGGGGTCACAGCTGCCCGGGCTCTCTCCGGGACCCACCCCAACACCGGCACGCAAGCTTCAGTATCACCAAGTGTGTAAGGATGGTGACAGTGAAGAAGGAAAGCCACTGGCAAATAGAAGCTAACGAGAACCTGTCACAGAGAGAAGTAAAGGGCTTTGATGAAAGAAGGTCCCGAGTCCAGGCAGGGAGGTGACCAGAGAGGGCAGCTGAGGAGCCGGGGGAGGTGCCACCTTCCTCAGGAAACAAAACAGAAATGAAAACAACACACCCCAAACCTCCCTCGACCCAACCACCCGGCTCCTGCCCAGTGTCCCCACTGGCTTCTCCTCCAGTCCCTTCCACAGTGTGGACCGTCCTCACCCTCCCCTTCCCGTCTCTGAGTCACGACCTCCCTTCTCAACCCTCGGGTCTCTCTCCTTCCTTCCACTTCCCTCCTGTCCTATGAGCTCCTCAACTAATTACTAAAACATTTCCTTTATGACAAATGCCCAGGACTGTCACAATATCTTTTCTTGGGCATATTCACTCACACCCTCTATTTTTCTTCAGCTTCTCTGACCCTGCACTTCAGAAGAAGCCCCCAGCGAGCTGATGCCTTTTCTCATCACTCCAGGACCTTCCCCTGCTCCTCCCTGGTCTGTCCTCATCCCCAGGGAACCCAGAGAGTCACCAACCTGCTCACGTGTCCTCCAGACACTCCCACTCTGTCCTGTGTGTGACCTCCTGAGGAATCCCGGGGGGAGAGACACCTGCTTCAGGAGCAGCCTGGGAAGCGGGTTCAGGGACAGTTTGCATTGGGGTCACCCCTTCGTCTTTTAAAGTGAAGTGAGTTGTGTGTCCTGTTCCCACTGATAAGGCGGAAATAGCAAACGAAGGACTGAGATAAGGTAGCAGCTGACTAGAGGAGGGGCCTCAATTTGTCCCTGAGCAGGGAGTGGGCAGTGGTCAAGGCCCTGGTGGGGACAGGAGCCTCTGTCAGGTCCCCCTGGCATCTGGTCACAGGCACCATGGGCCTCGGCCTGGGCAGCAGGGGGCGCTGTGGGCCTGCCATGGCAGGACTGGGAGGCTCAGCTGGGAAACCAGACACTTGAGCATGGACTCTGCTCAGGGGTCACTGGGCCCCTGGGGAGCCTCAAGTCAGGCGAAGCCAAAGCCACCCCTCTCAGAACTGACACCCAGCCACTGGGGCTGCACACAGGCCCAGGGCAGGATTGGTGGCAGGGGAGGAGCAGCACATTTGCATGCAGGGCCCCTGTCCCTCCTGTGGGCTGGAGGGTGGATAAGAGACACCTGCAGCGTGGCAGCCTCGGCAGAGCTCTGGGTGTCTGCACCATGGCCTGCGCCCCACTCCTCCTCCTCACCCTCCTCCTTCACTGCACAGGTTAGGACGGTCCCCAGCACCCTGACCCCCAGCCCACTGACACCCCCTCCCAAACCCATGCCACACTGTCCTTCCCCCTTGTCCTTCCTCCAGGCCATACTGTGTGTCTGTGTTTCCAGGGTCCCTGTCCCAGCCTGTGCTGACCCAGCCGCCCTCTGCATCTGCCTCCCCGGGAGCCTCAGCCAAGCTCACCTGCACCCTGAGCAGTGCGCACAGTGGCTACACCATTGCGTGGCATCAGCAGCAGCCAGGGAAGGCCCCGCGGTACTTGATGCAGCTTAAGAGTGATGGAAGCCACAGCAAGGGGGACGGGGTCCCCGATCGCTTCTCGGGGTCCAGCTCCGGGGCTGACCGCTACTTAACCATCTCCAACGTCCAGCCTGAGGACGAGGCTGACTATTACTGTCAGACTTGGGACAACAGTGGTGTTAATCACAGTGACACAAGCAGATGGGGAAGTGGGACAAAAACCTCAGCCTGCTCACATTCTTACTCTGTGACAATATTGAAATTTAAAAATGGGTTCAATGTACAGAGAACCTACTTGGAAGCACCTCTGCTTTCAAATATTTCTAGTCTCACCTTTGTTTTCAGTGTATCTGAAGTCTCAGGAAAACTAAAATTATTAAAAAACAAACAACAACAAAAAACAAAACCCTGATGACACTGAATTGTATCCTGTTCATCCAAATATGCTAAAACCAGCGCCCCTGTGTTGTTGTTTTGTTTGTTTGTTTGTTTGTTTTCTTGAAGATGGAAAATGAGCCTCTCCTGCTCACATCTTGGTTTGTGCCCAGGGACACTCCCAGCAGGTGACAGTCCTGCAGCTTGGACTGTGTTCTTCCAGTTGTCACAGAAGACACCCCCCTCCCCTCCCAGCCATCTGTGCAGGGGCTGCCCGGGCCCCCTCCAGCCCGGGAACCAGGCGGTGCCGTGGGACATGCTGCCTGAGGACACGGGTCAGGGCTGGGTCCAGGCACAGGGCTGGCCGGGCCCACTCTGTGTGCCTGCAGCCTCAGTCACCACGTCAGCACGGAGGGCTGGGCACGGGTGGCTGTGGCCCGAGGCCAGCAGAGCTCCCGGGGGGGAGGGGAGGGGAAAGACAGCCCTCCACTGCTGCCAGAGGCTGAGCCCGCTCCAGGGGCGTCGGGGGAAGTCGGTCCCAGGAACGTGACTTCCCAGCTCATCCCACTCGGGAACACGGGGACCCACTGGTGGGTGTCCCTGAGCCCACGGGCACTGACTTGTGTCCTCTCCTCTCCTGCCCCACTGGGCTTGTCACCAGCAGCCTAGGAAGTGAGGTCTGTGGGACATAAGGGACCGGAAACCACCCAACCTGCGCATGCGTCACTCTACCCGTGGAGCCGGGATGGGCCCAAGTCTCAAGGTCACAGTCTGTTGTACAGGCGGCTGCACACACATGGGGGTGACTATGGGGGCTGCTTCCAAGGGTCCCAGAAAGAAAGCCTGAGGTCGTGACTGGGACAGGAGTAAGGGGTGTTTGGAGCTCCAGCCGGATTCTCCTTTGTCAACACGGCCTCCCTGACACCTGCGGGCTCCAGGCTGATGCTCAGGTGTCACTGTTGTCACAGCTGAATCCAGCCCGATGCCACCAAGAGCTCCCATGCCAGGGTGAGGTAGTAAACAATGTGCCCTCCATGGCCCACACTCAAACCCATCCCTTCCCTGTCCCTGCATGCGACCCTAACGTGCTCAGGCTGTGGCTTCTGCTTTGGCTTGTGCTCCCAGAAGGCCTGATGCCCGTCACCTGGCTCATCGTCATGGGGACAATGAGATAACGCTCCTCTCACTGGCTTCCCAGTGTGCCCAGAGCACCTAACTCCAGAGGTGATAAGAGCGCCCACGTGTGGGTGGGGAATCATGGGGGATAGCAATGCCCAGCACTGCGTCCCTTCCCTACTTTAGTCCCCTGAATGGAATTCTTCCCCTCTCTGGGTGTTTGGTTGGGATGGTGCTGGATGCACCTCAGTTCCTTGGGGACTAGAGCAATAAAAGCACGGCCCACAGAAAGCTGTCACCTGGTACCTGCCAAGAGGCACCAGGGGAGCTGCTCTCTTCCCTGCTCCTTCCTGCATGGTGCTGTCTCTGGGACCTGGGATGTTCTGCCTCGTCCAGGTCCCCGGTCCCTCCATGCTCCGTGGGGGACCAGGGGCTGTGGGGTGGGAGGAGCAATTGTCTAATAGGTAGGGGTTTCCGTTTGGGAATATTAGAAGCACTGCCAATGGTGTCTGCAGGGGAAATCGCCATCTCCACATCCCCTCAGGAACTGGTGTGACAGTGAAGTCAGACACTTAGGGACACGCAGCTCAGCGTTCGAGAGGCTCTGGCGTGGCCAGGCGGGTGGAGAAGGGAAGCCAGCGCGAGGCTCAGCCTTGGCGGCCCAGGCCCACTGTCCTGTGCAGGGCTGAGCTCTCTGCAGTTGAGTTTCCTGCAGAGACGTCCTCAGGGAGGCCGAGACCCAGGATCGTGCAGGAAAGCAAACTGCAGAGAGCAGGGGCTGGATGCGGGGGGGGGGGGGGGATCGGAGGACAGGCGTGGGGCCCCCGTGGTAACAGGGGTGCACAATGAAGAGGACATTGTCCTTTGTGACCCTAAGAGGGAGGACACATGGGGCCTAAAGCCATGCAAAAGAAGAGACCTGGGCCCTAGAGCTGAAGTGGGCCTGGCCTGTCCCTGAGTGTCCCTGGAGAAGATCACATGACATCCATGGTCCGTGTGCTCTGTCCATGGCTCCCTGCCCCACCTGCTGTCCCACCCAGAGCCTCTGAGGCGAGCAGGCCACAGCCTTCCCAGTGATCTCTCTCCCAGCGCAGCTCCCAGGAGCGGGTCACACCCTGCCTGAGCGGGGCTTGCCCAGCCCCGTGGAGCAGCACAGACGGGAAGACCCATCTTCGCCGGCGTGTGGCTGGGCGAGGAGAGGTGGGCCTTGGGGCTCCACTAGGGGCCTTGGGGAGCAGAGCTCAGAGGTGCTCCCCACGCCTGCGCTCCTCCCTTCCCCTGCTCCCTCCCTCTGCTCCCAGAGGCTCAGGCCAGTAGAGAAATCAGGGTGCCCTGAGGGGCCTGCACAGCCAGGGCCCCCGTCCCAAGACTGTCCCCACACTCTGCAGGGCTGTCTCTGAGGTGGCAGGAGCATTTGCTCCACGTGCCCAGAGTGGGATTGGAGGATGCCGGTCCCCACTTACAAGGTGCTGATCCCCGCTCAGTGCCCAGTGAGGAGGGACAAGGATTTGAGGACCCGGGAGGCTCCCGCCAAAGGGCTCAGCTGCCTCCTCTCCCCCAAACTCACACTCAGCATCTTTGCCGCTGTGCAGTGTCCGTCTGGGATTGGCAAATGTTAATTATTTCGATTCTCCTGCTCATTCTGCAATGTGGGTCAGCAAGAGGCTGTGAGGGAGAGGGGGCCCCGAGGGAGAGGCTGGGACCAGGGACAGCTCCTGGCCATCTGGCCACCAGGCTCTGCTCTGCCTGGGAGGAGGAAGAGGCAGCAGCTCCTGGTGCCCTGGAGGGAGGTGCTCCCTGTCCCCACTGGGCTTCCTGCTCTGTGTCCCCAGGGGCGCCCCTCTGTGAGCCTGAGCTCCCAGGACTGTCCTGTAACCGCACGGGAAGCTGGGCAGGGGAGGAGGCTGTGTGCAGACCTGAGACTAAGGTGCATTGGGCAGGGACACTGCCCAGCTCCGCCCTTTGGGGAAGACAAAGTGCCCAGTGGGACAGACAGGACACATGGGTTTGGGGGGCCTCTGGGCAGCAGGGGGCGCTGTGGCCTGTCCCTGAGGCCTGTGCTGTGGGTCCCAGCTGGGAGCCCCACCTGGCCCTGGTCTGAGCCCTGTGCCCCTGCTCACTGGGCCAGCAGCTGTGTCCTCACTGGTCCCTGGGGAGCCACGGAACAGCCCTGCCCAGACAGACCACTCCCAGGGTCAGCTTTCCAGGCAGGGGTCAGAGGCAGGCCCAGGGTGGGGCTAGGACAGCCCAGGGGTGGCTGGTTTCCATGAAGGGTCCCAGTCTACCCCTGGACTTCCAGAGGGGTAAGTAGGACTTGGGGGCTCAGAGCCCGCTGAGGGTCCTCAGGACACAGGGCTGTGGGGTCTCCCATATCCTGGCGCCTCTGCATCTCCCACTTCTCATTCACTGCTCGGGGACTTGGGCCAGGTGTCAGGCTGGGGATGAAGGACCAGGGATCTTGGATGTGTCCCTGTCCACTGACCAGCCCTCACTCTTTCTGGCCTGAGGTTCTGGGTCCTGGACCCAGTCTGTGCTGACTTGACCGTCTGTAGCTCCCAGTGTGGGGGCAGCAGCCCCATTTCCGTCCCTAGAAGCAGTAGAAATGCTGGCTCTGGCTTCATTGTATGATATTTTATTTTTTTTCTGGTACCAGAGCTCCCAGGCTGTGGTGACTCAAAAACACGTTTGTCAACATCTCCCTGGGCAGCAGCAGCTGGCCGTGCTCTGAAGGCCCACTTGGGTGGAGGCAGTGGGGTCAGTGAGGCCAACCCTGCACCCCAGCCGGCACCAACCAGGCTGGGCAGGGCAGTGCGGGCGGGAGCTGTCACCTTCTCTCCCCGCCCGACTCAGGAGGGCCCATGGCAGACCTAAACCTCCACCCCCATCCCCGGCAATGACAAGAATGGCATGGGACCAGGCACGGCTAGTCAGCACCCCAGCACCCACCCTGACTCCTGACGTGGGGTCCTGACAGCCAGGAGGGTGGAGCTGTGACCCACCTGGTGACGAGAACACTGGACAGAGGGAGCGAGTCGGGTCACTGGCGTCCAGCTGTCCCCTCCCGCCTGGCGTCAGTAGGCAGCACAGAGTCCCGTGGTCGGCTGACTCCCACCCGTCTGAAGGGGACGCGTCTGTGCAAGCCACTGCTCCCCTTCCCGAGCGTGGTGGGCAGCCCTGGGGCAGCGAGGGTCAGGGCCCCGCTCTGCTGCGCAGTGGGAAGCGGAGCCGCCACCCCCAGCCCGGCGTCACTGGCAGGAGGGTCCCCTGGCAACAGAGGGTTAAATAACAGCCACACGCTCCTAATAAAATACCGCAGTCTGGGGTACAAACACTGTCACTTGTCTTATCAAGAACCAGAAAAATGACAACTGAAATGAGGGATAAATCCACACACGCGGACTCTGCAGTGTTAGCAGCGCAGACGCTGAAATGACGTCACAGAGGTTTGTAAAGCAACAGCAGGAAATCCCTGCGATGAGGCCTGCAACCACTCCTTCAACAAAGGGAAAAGGAGGAAATACCAGAAAATAGAGATATGTAAGCTCAAACCAAATAAATATTACACAGCTGAAGAATACACTAGCTGGGATTTTCAAATAAAGTTCAGGAAGAACACGAGAGCTGGTAACATGGAGAATCCACCACTGGGGAAGGTTTTCCTCGCCCCGTGAGAATGAAGTGAGCATTAGGGGGTGAGGGACTGAAAAGCTAGGGATCTGGTTTGACCCAGAGAAAGTTAAAGTGGACAGTGTAGAAAAAATAACTCCACATCGCCCTGCACACACACGCCCACACACACACACACACACACACACACGCCAGGCTGGTGCACAAGTAATTATTCTACAAGTTTTCTACTCAGACACAAACTTTTGTTTCTTTTTTGTGGCTTCAGTAATTGGAATCATCTCTTCGGCTAAGCTTTATTCTTTTTATGACAAAATAATATTTACTGCATATTCTTTTCGGTGAGAAATTGTTCAAACGTCATTTTTAAGAAGATAGCACTATGTACCCCATTTTCTCTTAGTCTCACATTTTGAAAGGTCATTCCAAAGGCTCTCACAAATCAGGGTCATATGAGACTTGCACAGTGGACAGAGCAGTGGGGAGGCAGGGCTGGCTCTGGGACACTCTGGTCACCATGTCACACGACAGTGTTTCTGAGACTGGACCCCAGGGGCCAAACGGAGCCTGCTCCTGAGAGATGTGGGGTGATCAGAGCTGGGACCAGCCACCTGCCCTGCCTGGTGCCCTCTGCTCAGGGCACAGCTGTGACCTCCCCACCCCCTGGGACCACACAGCCCCGCCCCCGCCCCCGCCCACCCCTGACACCCTCAGGCACAGGGGCCTGACCAGGGCCCAGGGGGGGCAGAAAGCCGGGGCCATTTGCATGGAGGAGCCTCCCCTCTCAGGGATTGAAGAGGGGAAGGACAGACCTGGGGAAGCTGCTGCAGCTGCGGGCACAGAAGGCAGCACTCGGGACAGTCCCGCCATGGCCTGGGCCCCGCTCCTGCTCTCCCTCCTGGCTCACTGCACAGGTGAGCTGACTCGGGCCAGGGAAGGGCCCTGGGAAGACCGTGGGGCCCTGCTCTGTCCTCTTGTCTCCAGACCCAGAGTCACCATGTGTGTGTCTCCCCCTTCCAGGGTCCTGGGCCCAGTCTGCGCTGACGCAGCCGCCCTCGGTGTCTGGAGCCCCGGGGCAGAGCGTCACCATCTCCTGCTCGGGAAGCAGCAGCAACATCGGGGGTAACTATGTGCACTGGCACCAGCAGCTCCCAGGAACGGCCCCCAAACTCCTCATCTATCGTAACAGCGGTAGACCCTCGGGGGTCCCTGCCCGGTTCTCTGGCTCCAAGTCTGGCAGCTCGGCCTCCCTGACCATCGCGGGGCTCCAGGCTGAGGACGAGGCTGACTATTACTGTTCATCCTGGGACAGTAGCCTGAGTGGTCACACAGTGCTGCAGGCACAGGGGGAAGTGAGACAGAAACCTGCCCCTGCTTTCTTGTGATCACTGTCACGACTGCCTGTGACAAACGCCAGGCAAAACATTGACTGTGGCCGACCCCAGGCACTCACGTCTGAGGATCTAACTCTCAGCGCACAGACCTGCTTTAAATGCTCACTGACCTTCCAAAGTCAGTGACCTTGCCCTCTTTCATATTATTTATTAAAACATCTTTATTAAGATGTATTATAACGTGTAAGTCAAAAATAGCCCCTTTTAAAATATACACTTCAAATTTTCTTTAGTATTTATTGAGTTGTGCAACCATCACCATAACATGAATTTAGAATATTTTCATCACCCTACTAATAAACAGCTATTAGTCTAATAGCTAGTACTACTATAACTTTGGCTTGTGTACCCAATTTTCATTTCCCACATAACTTAGATTAATACATGAAAATGTTTACTAGGTTAATTTTCATACACGAAATATATCAAGACATAATTTAGTACTTGATTGATATTTATTGCCAAGAAAAAGATTCCATGGCATGTACGTCCTACAGGTTGTTAAACCATTCATGAGTTGTTGGACATTTACTTTGCTTAAGCCTGTACGTTTTATGAGTAAGGCTGCTGCAATCAACAAGTTTCCAGTTTCCCTGTGGATTTATGTGTGTATTTTTATTGGGTATATTGGTAAGAGTGGACTTTCAGGGTGATATAATTACTGTCTTTCAGGAAATGTCTGATTTCTTTCCAAGGGGCTGCACCACTTTACATTCGCATGAATAACACACGAGAGTTCCAATTTCTCCCCATTCTCATCAGCATTTGTCATCATGGGTCACTGTGTTTGTGGCCACCCCAGTGTGTCTGCAGTGGTCCATCTCTTTGACTCGATGGCATTTCCCTGGTGGCTCATGGTGTGGGACCCACTTGTGTGCCACCTGCTTCCAGTCACGCAGGGCAGCGAAGGTCTGAGGCCCTTCCCGAGTCTCTCACTCAGGACACGCTAGACTGAGGCAGGTTGAATCCCACACGCAGCCTGCCCCCCACGGAGCGGACACGCCTGTCCCTGCACAGACTCCTCTCAGGGGCAGCGACGGCAGAGCAAGGTGACACCCCCGTCCCAGGCCAGAAGATGAGGCGCCCTGTGGACCCCGCCTGCTGGCGCTGCAGCTCCAGGCTCCAGGCCTGTGCTAGAGCCGGCTCCTGCGCAGCCACCGTCCCTCCCCACGGGACACATGGCAGGTCCAGCGAGTGTCCCCTGTGCCTCAGCAGAGCATGGGACACTGGGAACCGGGACTCGGATGGGGACGTGGCTGCAGTAGCTTCTCTCTGTGCTCACACGGCGCCAGCAGCATTGGCCAAACAGCCCATCAGCTTCCAGACACCCTCATGACAAAGAACGCAGAACAGTATTCTAGGAACAAATAAAATTTCCTATAGATGGAATAACATGAGACGTAAGTAAGTGCAGAGGAGACTACATCGACGGGGAGAATTTTGATAACAAAAATATAAAAAAAAATACATTTAATATACAAAAAAGAAATCAGACCTAACAGGTACAGTGTACGCTACCTGGGTGATGGGCACAGGTAACTTGGGCTCAGGCAGTACAAAAGCAATTCATGGAACCAAAACATTTCTTCCCATGGTGTATTCTGAAATTTTAAAATAAAAAAAGAATAAATGTATTTGAATAAATGCTAGTCAAAATTTTTGTTGAATCTTAAATTTTTTTGATAATAATATGGGAAAATTTAAATCCAGGAAAAGCCTCAAATGTTTTGCAAATGGACACAAAATAAGTGGAACACACACTTACATTTTGAGACACAGACTAAAGCAATATTAATTTCAACAGTGTAAGGCTGTTGCTGGAACAAACACGAGAAAGTTTCATTAACAGTTCAGAAATAGTCCTAGGTATGAAATGCACTAGGATACATTTAAAGAATCATGTAGCAAACACGATGGACTCAATGACCAAACAGAGGCATGAATCACAATAAAAACATTGCTTCCAAATTTTGTACACAGCGAGATTGAGAACGATATGTAGTTAAAGTATTTTAGCTTAATTTAAAAGGACAAGCAGCCCCCCCTGGTGGAATAACACAGAAAGCCTTTCACTACAGTGAACTACTTGAGAACTGACAACAGTGAGTTTCAGATTTTCCATCCCACACAGCAGGCCGTGCAGGGCTGGGATCTTGAGAGAAACAGAATGAGGTGGCGTCACAGACGTGGGCTCCGCCATTGACTGGGCAAGCCAGGGAGCCTCCCTGGGCTGTCCTGATCCTGCGCAGACTCGAGTGGGCACCGGGGCTCAGGGTTGCAGCCCCGCTCCGGGTGCAGGGAAGCCTCCCAGCGCTGGGCCTGCCTCCCCTCGGGGCCAGCCTGAGCTCCAGGCCACTCGTGACACACAGTGTTTCTCACAACGGCGGGCAGGGGGCTTCCTCTGTGAGTTAAAGTTGTTTTGAGTTGGAGCCTCTGAGAATCATGTGAAAAGAAAGGCTCAGACAAGAAAGTCATTTATTGGGGCAGAGGGGCCCTGGAGAAAGACACATGGGGAGGGGGCTGGCATGGGAGGGGGCTTCACACCACAGCCCCGACCCCTGTGCAAGGAGAGAGGGAGGAAGGACGGGCAGGACGAGCCTCAGACACAGGCAGGTCTGAGGATGCCCCAGCAGGCTGAGCGGGTCCTGGCCCATGGGGAGCCCCTTGGAGGATCTTGCTTCCTGCAGGGGGACCTGGCTGCAGGGACCCCGGGCTCATCACTGTCTGAGCCAGCCGAGGGGCAGGGTTCAGTCACCTGTGCTCCTCCCTGCAGGTTCTCCTGGAGGGAGGTCTGGGTGGGCAATTCCATGGCCACAACAACTGTCCTCTGCTGCTGTGTACACCCTCAGCACAGGGTGTGCTGACCTCCACCTACACCTAACGCAAGGTCAAATCTGAGATGTCCTGGGGTTGAGGGCCTTGGGCACCCACAGGCCCTGCAGCCACTGAGACGACCCCTCTGCCCATGCCTCATGCCAGGGACAGGGGCTGTGGAAGACCTGACTCACAGCAGCGAACTCTTCTAGGATCAAATGAAGTCCTCAGGCCTGGGGTGTCCTCTGGGGCCATCCTGATCCTGCTCGAGTGCTGGCTCTTCCTGCTCCAGTGACCTGGGTCCTGCCCCAAAACTCCTGTTCCATTCCCAGCATCTAACACATGGCAGGCCTTCCTTGAATATTCTTTTAAAGAATGAATGAACAACTCAGCCTCAGTTCCCTGCCAGATGATTATTTTCACACCCTCTATGAAGAGGTAAATGAGTTCCTTGGTCCTGAATGTCTCTAAATTGTTCTGACCTATTTCCACACTGTCACTCCATGGTGACAAATGCACAACCAAGCCTGCCATAGTCCTGAGATCTGCTCTTCCCTGTGGCCTTCCC
The DNA here is from genome assembly GCF_040939455.1 of Microcebus murinus. Taxonomy (NCBI): domain Eukaryota; kingdom Metazoa; phylum Chordata; class Mammalia; order Primates; family Cheirogaleidae; genus Microcebus; species Microcebus murinus. The sequence continues at coordinate 23,320,296 of NC_134125.1, forward strand.
TGCATCAGCTGCAGCATCACGGCCTCTCTGGGGTCACCCTCCACCACTGCACACTCTGGACTGTCACCTCCTCTCCCACAGTCTGGGCTTCAGTCTTCTGTCCCCATGGCCCACCTCAAAGGCACATGCCATTCCTCTCGTTCCCTATTTCCTCTGCTGTCATCTTTTTCCAGCCTCCTAAGAATGTTTCCTGCCCAATCTGTGCTTCAAGGTGTCCTAAAATTCCTGTCCTAGAGCTGATTCTCTAATAGGGTGACAGAGGACAAGCACAGCTGTGGGTAAACCTCTTCCCTTAAATGAAGGAGAATCAGCCTCATGGCCCTGGGCATTGTCCCCACTGGATGCCTCAGCCTCACCCCCTGTGCCCCCCATCAGTATCTGCCACCCCCTCTCTGAGCCTTGCTCTGGACAGGGCTGAGCATCCCACAGTCTATGTTCCCCTCTGTGAACCCCAGTTCCCCTCGGTGACCTCCTAGTCACACCAGCATCCCCAGCAAGTGCCCCTCCTCTGAGCCGTCCTCCCAGAGAGATCCTTTGTCTGCTCTGCTCCAGAGCAGGTGACAGGGCCTCATGGATCAGAATTCCACAAGAGGTAAAACAGATTTTACCTCTGGTGAAGGTAAAATCCATCCAGATAACAAAACACAGTACCACTATATATGAAGTAAATATTCATAAAATTGTGCATGGTGCATATAGTACATATGAGACAATATCAAAATGTCACTCCCACCCTGACCTCCCGCTGGAGCCCGTCTCTCCCCACAGACAGGGCAGGGGCTGCTGCAGCCATGGCAGGTGCAGGAGCTCAGGGTGGCCCAGGACAGAGCAGTGGGTGTGGCTGGAGCCCCAGAGCCAGGGGAGGGGCTGCAGGGCTGTGGGCTGGGGGGGCCAGACCAGGAAGGGGCTGAGACAATGAGGACTGTGGGGTTCATGCAGACAGCCCTGGGGAGTCAGGGAAGCATGACACTCCAGGGGTGACCTGCCTGACCCGAGTGACAAGGATCTGCCTGGATGCTTTGAGGAAACAGGCTGGGGGAGGGTGGAGGAAGCCGAGGATCCAGGTCGTGGGTCATTTTCTAAAATGCGCTGTGAGTGCAGAAGTCAGGACTGTCAGGCACCAACAGCAGATGCGAACACAGGGCAAGGTGCGCGACTGCTGACGTGCGCATGCGCTTCCCAAGCTCTCGGCACAGCTGCGGAGGCATGGGTCCACACACTCTGCCCCCATACACTGAAACCATGAGTTCACACACGGGAACAAAATTCTGCTAATATGTAAGCAAATTATTTGACATCTAAGATGAAATCCTGATATAACATGTATCAAATATTTAGAAAATTACACCCTTACTAAAACAAAGATCACTTGTAAGAGAAATAAATACTAACGCTGTCCACTAGTAGACGTTAAGCATACATTATCTGTTACTGTATCACAAATACTAAATCATATCTATTCTAAAAGCATCACCTGACTTCAAGATTTCTATCAAATATTTGCTGCATTTCTATCAAATATTCTATCAAATATTTCCCATATTGTGAAAAGGCTACATAAATTATTTCCTAGGAAATTCACTTTCTGTAGTATTCCCGAGGGGACCCCCTACACACGCTCCACACCATGTCAACTGTGCCAGCATCCGTGACGACCAACGTGATAGCACATGTGGGTCACTACACTGTGTCTACTCTGAGATGTCAGGTCCCTTTAAAAATGTGTATATGTAAATCTTTCCACCTCCTACAAACCAAGATACCTTCTGGGAATGAGAGACTACAGTGATAAAGCACAACATTTCAGAATAATCAAACCTAGGAGTCAGCCCATGGGTGTGTGACCAGAGACAGTGACTGGGGAGCTGCAGAGACCAGCTGGGCTCTCAGGTCTCTGGGCCATGGGGAGGTGTGTCCCTGTGACGAGAAGGGGGCGCTGAGGGACTGCCCTGTGGTCCCTACACAGATGCTCAGGGAGGACCAGTCACTCCAAGGAGCCTGGGCTTCAGACCTGGCCGCAGTGCTCATTGATGGGGAGTCAGCAGCTGTGTCCTCTCTGGCCGGGCACAGTCCCCTGAGCAGGGCCCTTTGTGTGGTCCCAGCAGCTGCTTCCTCCCAGGGCTCCCCCAAGGGGCAAAGCAAAGCCCCCTCCTCAGTGTGCAGTGAGAGCTGAGCTCCAGCCCAGGGCTCAGGGAGGGGCTGGGCAGTCCCTGGATGGAAACACGTTTGCATGAGCAGCCCCTCCTCTGCAGAGGGTGGGGACAAAAGGAGGCCTGGGCAGCCCAGCCCCACTGTGGGGACCAGGGGCTGTGTGCACCATGGCCTGGGCTCCTGTCCTGCTCGTGCTCCTCTCTCACTGCACAGGTAGGGACAGGCCTTGGAAACTGAGTCTCAGTTTCCCTCGTGCGTCAGCCCCTTTATCTAAGACCCAGTGAGTACTTCAGTCTGGATTCTGCCCCAGCACTCAGGAATGTCTCTCTTTGCAGGTTCCCTGTCCCAGCCTGTGCTGACTCAGCCGCCCTCCCTCTCTGCATCTCCTGGAGCATCAGCCAGACTCACCTGCACCCTGAGCAGTGGCTTCAGTGTTGGCAGTTATGCTATATCCTGGCACCAGCAGAAGCCAGGGAGCCCGCCCCGGTACCTGCTGACCTACCACACAGACTCCAACAAGCACCAGGGCTCCGGGGTCCCCAGCCGCTTTTCTGGCTCCAAAGACGCCTCGGCCAACGCAGGGATTCTGCACATCTCTGGGCTGCAGCCTGAGGACGAGGCTGACTATTACTGTAATATGTGGGATGGTAGTTACACAGTGATCCAGACACATGGGGAAGTGAGACAAAAATCTCCCACGTTCTTCTGGCCTGGTGCTGTCACCCTTTGTTTGTGGCCCTGACAACATCTACCTCAGGGGTGACTTCTGTTCTCAGATCTTCTAGCAATACCTGATTTTTCTTGAACAAATAAATGTGACAATGTTACATCCTGCTGTTCAACTCAGCTTTTGGATTGACCCAGTGCTCAAATCTTCTCACCCTGTGCGTGTTTTGTCTTGAAAATTCCTTATGTAAGTTTAAAATCTCTCCATGGAGACTTTGGAGGAGACTAACCATATTTCACTCAGGTGATGTCTCGCTCAGAGTAGAAAGTGTGAGAAAAGATGTGAGTGGGATTGCAGTCCTGGCAGACGCTTGCCTGGGGGCACGTGACCTGCTGGCGTGTGGGGAAGGGGGCGTGGGCGGCTGGCTTGCAGTCAGGGGAGGCCGACAAGGTGGGCAGGGAGAGGCCCAGACCAGGACAGGACTCGCTGCTCTGAGGCTGCTGGGCAGAGTGTGGGAGCAGCAGGCCGGGGCTGGGCTCTGCTGGGCTGAGACTGTGCTGTCACACGCAGTGTGACCCGAGGGGGTGTGGTTTGGACTCTCCCTTCACCCAGTGAAGCAATGTCAAGATTTACGAGTGTCTCTCTGAGAGTCGGAAGTGGAACATGCATCCATAATCTTTGGATGGGCAATACAAGAACTTTCTCTCAAAATATACCCTGTCTAAAGGCTGTCATGGCCTGTCCCAGAATTGGAGGGTGTGTCCCTGCCCACATTGGCGCTGCTGGCCTGGACATTTGGGGGGAGTAGGTTGGGGTATGATGCATAATGGGGGTATCTGAGACTCAGATATTAGAGCTTTTGTGGGAACTGGGGCAGGGACTTCCCCTCCTCCATCAGGTAGCACAGAATGTTCCTCATAACAGGATCCAGGAATGTTCAGAAAGGCAAAGAGAATGATAACAATTTAGAAGTGCCTGTGATGTTGCTCTGCAAATTGGACAGGGAAAGAGATTCAAGGCAGCTCTGTCTACACTCGGGTCCTAAGGTGCAGGGTTATGGGCTGTCCCCATCCTGTTCTGGGTCACCTCTTCCTCACTGTCCTGGAAGATGACCCAGGCCCAGGTGTCTGAGGCCCCTGCAGACATCCTGCCCCTGCTCTGCCCACCCTCGGGGACCCTGCCCTGGGCTCACAGGTCTCTGCACTTCTCCCTGCTGGTCCAGCCTCCTGTAGGGACCAGGTCCCCGGGAGAGAAGCTGACACCTCCTGCCCTGGAAGACATAACAGCCCTTGGTGGAATGGTCAGGTTGTGTCACGTTACCATCAGGGATATCTCATCAGAACTCTTGACCCTTTGAAACAACCACGTGCTCATGGTATGGCAGTTCTTCATGTGGGTTCCAGGCCATCCTTCCCCAAGAGCTCTTGCTTTTATTTCTGGAATGAGCTCAAGAAAGGGATTGTTACATGACAAACACCAGTCACTCGTCACCACACAGGTGGCTGTGTCTTCTCAGCGCCAGCAGTGATGTGCCCCACGTGTCCTTCCAGGGTCCTGCACACAGGCTGTGCTCACTCAGCTGCCTGTCCTCTGGAGAAACGTCACCTCCAGGTGCACTGGGGTCAGCAGCGTGGGGTGGACAGTGTGGTCTGGTCCCACCAGCTCCCGAGAGAAACCACAAATGCGGATACCTGGTGGTTCTCAACCTGCAGGGTCCCATGTTGCATGTCTTGCTTCACGCATGGCCACGTGGACTCCTGCAATACTCTGGGCTTTTATCTGAGGATGAAGGTGCTGATGATGGTTCAGCATGTGGAAGGAGCCCCGCGCTAACCCTGGGCACCTGCTCCACAGGAAAATGAGACACACGTCTCCTCTCTGATCCCCCATCCTGGCCCATGAACCCACTCTGTCATTTTATGGCCAACACCAGACTCAGGGAACATTCCTACAGTCATTCCTCGCTCCAGGACTAAGATTCTGAGAGGAATCCCTGGATCTGGGACAATCTATCAACCCAATGCTAATACTAAGCTATTAAAATAAAAGACCCCAGTCTCGGCATTGTCCCATAGACAGGCAGGTCAGATGGGAAATGACTTTGGCCATCTCAGATGTCTGGGCACGTGTCCTTGCTGTGTGTCTGTGTCCATGACTCAGGACGGGCATGTGGTTAGGAGTGAGGGTGGTCACCATGGGTCAAGGGAATGGTGCTGAGTTTTGTAAAGTCAAAGAGTCACTGCTCTTATCTTTACCTAAGGCAGCTTCCTGATGTCTGCAGGTTCCTGTGATTGTCTTCAAATGGTGCTGGAACATTCCCTAGACTAGATGATGGGGACACCACCAAAAATCGGGCAGGAAAAAGGTGCAGACTTTAGCACAGACTAATCAATGAAAAGCCACTAGCGTATGCCCAAGGAGACTAAAACACATTCTACTGTCATGCAATTCCCTGTAGGTGTAAAAACAAACTGAACAATGACAGTTTTAAATCACCACAAGGTCCTTGTGGAAACAGATGGCGACTTCCAGCCCACATGTGGCAGGGGCAAAAGAAAGGAGCAGAAAACTCAGGAATCCAGATGGAGGGAAAGTCTGCAAGTTCTTGGTGCTGAAGCAATAAAAACTAGCTGGAGGCTCTCTTGAAAGTCCTGCAGGCTCACAGCGCAGGGGGAGGGAATGTGTGGAACACACAGTTATAGTGAAGCCAGAGTCACCACCACTGCCAGCAACAGCGACAGTTTCCACAGATTTTATAATTCATACATGTGGACATGTAGAACATGTAGCGACAGTTTCCACAGATTTTATAATTCATACATGTGGACATGTAGAACATGTAGCGACAGTTTCCACAGATTTTATAATTCATACATGTGGACATGTAGAACATGTAGCGACAGTTTCCACAGATTTTATAATTCATACATGTGGACATGTAGAACATGTAGCAGTGTTAATTATCAAAATGGACAGGCTTTCTGTAAACGTCTGTTACTTAGAGCGAAGGAGGGTCAGCAGCCCAGCCTGGCAGTGCCACTAGGTGTGTCCCACCACAGCCCTGGTCCCCCCACTGCTGCTCCTAGACACGGTTCACAGGACAGTGTCAGCGGGAAACCCCTGTCCCTTCTCGCTCCCAGCCACGGCTCTGAGGTTTCCCGGGGGGCTCAGTGCTGGAGGGAGGAGGACGCGCTTCTCATCCACCAAGAAGACGTGGCGTCATTTCACCTGTGCAGACAGGAAAATGTTCTCAGGGCTGGGGTTATGTTTGGCGAAAATTCGGTCATCAGGCCAGGATGTTGAGACCTCATGTAGCTCATCCTTCAGCCCTGAAGTTTCCAGAGAAGAAATGCAGGACGCAGGTCACTAAGGGTCACTAAGGGGAGCTGATTTGGTGACAGATGTCACTTCATATCAAGAGTGCACTTCCCCTTCCCCAAGTCATAAGCAGCACTGGGACACATTTGTCCAACTGCAAAGAGAAAGATCATGATACAGGATGAGGGAGACCTGAGGCTGCAGGACCATTTCAGCAGGTGGAAAGGAGACTGCAGGGGACCCATTTCCAGGATGGTTTGACTGATGACAAAATCTGAAACTAAATGCTTACCAAGGGGAATGTGTCCCATTTCTCCTTAGAATGGAAAAAGGAAAATTAATACGGAAAACCAATCAACCAAAAGCAGGCACTATTATGGATCTATTGACAAAACCTTTTCAGATTCTCATAATATAATATCCAAAATGACTTGGATAAAATTTTTAAAAGTCACTTGAGATATCAAGAACCAGAAAAATAACGACTTGAATTTAAAAAAGACAATCCACAGACAGAGACACTGAGATGATCTTGCTGATGAAATTACATGGCCCACATACTCAAATCAGCAACCACACAATTCCTTTGATGAGCTATTTCTGATATTCTTGAAATAAATGAGAAAAGATTAAATCTCAGAAAAATTTATAAGTCATAAAACAAAGTAAATATAAATTATAACACCAAAATTTTTTATGAAATTAAAAAACAAACTATCTTTGGGGAAGCTCAAGTACAAGTGATAATGAAAAGGAAATTCAGCCTTGGACAAGACATTTAACACAACTAGAGAAAGTACAAGCCATATTTATCACGGCCCAGCAGGGGGCGCTGTGGGTCTTCTCAGAGCTGAGCCAGGCCTGAAACAAATTCAAATGGTTCAAATTTCATGGTCCCTGGGGCCCTGCTCACTGGCCTTTGATAGAGGTGACAGCAGGTGCTTCCTCCCAAGGGGCAAACTCAGAGGTCACACACCCTAAGTGTCCTCACAACAGAGCTGTCCCCTGGGCCAAAGACACAGACTCACAGGGTGCTGGTGGTGTTGGTGACAGGCCTATGTTTGCATGA